>NC_134687.1:484602319-484973484 GCF_050947455.1 Rhinoderma darwinii
TTCCTATCCGCCAGCCACATTGAGTTGCTATTTTAAACTTTGCGCCTGTCTTATGATCCTGTCCTTGTTTCTGGTTTACGGCCCTGTCTTGCCCTTGGTACTTGCCACCTGGCTCCTGTGGTTCTCCTGGTATCGTCTCCTATGTTTTTGTATTATCCTCCGTCTTGTTGCATACTGACTTCTTATCTGTTGATGACCCCTGGATAGGTTACGGACTATGCTACAAAGTTTTATGATACACGATCTGGGAATCCGACTGGAAAAAGTCCATACCTCCTTAGACAATGCACCCCAGTTTAAGCAGGGCCAAACCAATGGCGGCTTAGGGGATCTACTTCTCCGGTAATAAATGTAACACTGCATCAGTAGTATGCGACTGTCTTTCTGCACTATTGGGACACAGACAAGCATGTCCTAATAGTTGGGGGGCCGCAAAGAATGGCGTTGCAGGCCACAAGTTGTGCAGCCTGGTTTTAGCGCATGGTAATACATTGAGTCACATGTACATTAAAATTTAATCAAATTTTCATGAGAATGCAACAATAAGAAATACATGTGGCAGAAAAAAGTTTTATGTGAGATGTATAGAAGTGTTGGGGAAGACATACAGCAGTTGCATGTAACAGTTGCTATTGAAGCTGTTGCATGAAAAAAATCAGTGAGTAGTCCCAGCATCATAATGCAAAATCAGAAGACATCGAAACATATACATCAGAATACAGAGATGCACTTGTGTTTATATGTTCTGTCTACTTGTGATACATTCAGAGGAGTTGTTATGCAATTATCGTGTGATCAGCGGCAAACCTCCAAGCTTTATTGACAACTCCTCCCTCATCCGTAGGCAAACCAAAGAAAAGAGGTCCTCCCTCATTCGGCGTCCTTTCTAGAAATTGACACTTAAGAGTTTCCACCCATGACAGAACCCCCAGCGGACACTATGGGTTGACCCAGAAATTCTTAAATTTTGCAGGAAGGCCGGGGAGGATATAAAATAATAAGCTGACAGGTATTCACCCTTTGAAACGCCCCTCCCTCCAGCGCTGACATCCCAATCTGGTATCGGAAGCTCTGACAGCGGTCACGTACTGCTTCAGTCAATTGTTGGCCTCAGCAAGAAGGACAGCAATTGGCTGCAGCGGCACATGACTGCTGTCTGAGCTTTTGGGACCAGAGTGGTGGCGAATGTGATGTCAGCGCTGGAGGGAGGGGCGTTTCAAAGGGTGAATACCTGTCAGCTTATTATTTTAATACCCTCCCCTGCAACATTTTTATATACTCCTGGATTACCTCTTTAACCCCTCAGGGTATGTTCACACGCACTAATTACGGACGTAATTCGAGCGTTTTTGCCCCGAATTACGTCCGAAAATAGCGCCTCAATAGCGCTGACAAACATCTGCCCATTGAAAGCAATGGGCAGACGTTTGTCTGTTCACACGAGGCGTAATTTACGCGCCGCTGTCAAATGACGGCGCGTAAATAGACGCCCGCGTCAAAGAAGTGACCTGTCACTTCTTTGGCCGTAATTGGAGCCGTTATTCATTGACTCCAATGAATAGCAGCGCCAATTACGTCCGTAATGGACGCGGCGTTCAAGCGCCTGCACATGCCGTAATTTCAGCCGTTACGGACGCCCTCGTGTGAACATACCCTTAGTGTCTAAGCCTGTTTTGGCCTTGTGGATTTTTGCAAATCTGACATGTGTTACTTTATGTGGTAATAACTCCAGAATGCTTTTGCCTATCCAAGCGATTCTGAGACTGTTTTCTCGTGACATATTGTACTTTATGATACTGAAAAAATGTGGTCGTTAAATTCAATATTTATTTGTAAAAAGCACCAAAATTTAGAGAAAATTTGCAAAAATCTGCAATTTTCTAAATTGTAATGTATCTGCTTGTAAAACAGATATTAATACCACACACAATAGTTACTAGTTACCATTTCCTATATGTCTACTTTATGTTGGTATCATTTTTTGAACGTCCTTTTATTTTTCTAGGTCGTTACAAGGCTTAGAACTTTAGCAGCAATTTCTCGCATTTTCAAGAAAATTTCAAAAGGCTATTTTTTCAGGGACCAGTTCAGTTCTGAAGTGGCTTTGAGGGCCTTATATATTAGAAAGTCCCCATAAATCACCCCATTTAAAAAACTGCACACCGCAAAGTATTCAAAACAGCATTCAGAAATTATTTTAACCCTTTAGGCATTTCACAGGAAGTAAAGAAAAGTAGAGGTGAAATTTACAAACTTCAATTTTTTTTTACGAAATTCATTTGGAATACAGTTTTTTCTGTAACACAGAAGGTTTTACGAGAGAAACGCAACTCAATACTTATTGCCCAGATTCTGCAGTTTTTAGAAATATCCCACATGTGGCTCTAGTGTGATAATGGACTGAAACACAGGCCTCAGAAGCAAAGGATCACCTAGAGGATTTTGGGGCCTCTATTTTATTAGAATATATTTTAGGCACCATGTCAGGTTTGAAGAGGTCTTGTGTGCCTAAACAGTGGAAACCCCCCAAAAGTGAGCTCATTTTGGAAACGACACCCCTCAAGGAATTTTTCAATAGGTACAGTTAGCATTTTTAGCCCACAGGTTTTTTGCTAAATTTATTGGAACTGGTCTGTGAAAATGAAAATCTACTTTTTTTCTGAAAAAACATACGATGTTTTAGTTTTTACAAGGAATAAAGGAGAAAAAGCACCCCAACATTTGTAAAGCAATGTCTCCCGATTACGGCAATACCCCATATGTGGTAATAAACTGCTGTTTGGACCCACAGCAGTGCTCAGAAGGGAACGAGGGCCATTTGGATTTTGGAGCGCAGATTTTGCTGGAATGGTTTTCGGTGCCATGTCGTGTTTGCAAAGCCCTGGAGGGACCAAAACAGTGGAAACTCCCCAAAAGTGACCCCATTTTGGAAACTACACCCCTCAAGGAATTTTTCTAGGGGTATAGTTAGCATTTTGACCCTACACGGTTTTTGCTGAATTTATGGGAATTATGCCGTGAAATTGAAAATCTAAATTTTTTCTAATAAAATGTAGTTTTAGCTCATATTTTTTCATTTTACAATAGATAAAGGAGAAAAAACACCTCAATATTTGTAAAGCAAACTCTTCTGAGCACAACAATACCCCATATGTGGTAATAAACTGCTGTTTGGACACATGGCAGAAGTTAGAAAGGACGGGGCGCTATTTAACCTTTGGAGCTCAAGTTTTGCTGGAATGGTTTGCGGCCCCATGTCACATTTGCAAAGCCACTGAGGGGCCAAAATAGTGCAAACCCGGCAAAAGTGACCCCATTTGGGAAACTATACCCCTCGTGGAATTTATCTAGCGGTATAGTGAGCATTTTGACCCCACAGTTTTTTTGCTGAATTATTGGGATTATGCAGTGAAAATGAAAATCGACATTCTTTCCACTAAAATGTTGAATTTTTTTCATTTTCACAAGGAATAAAGGGGAAAAAGGGCCCCATCAATTGTAAAGCAATTTCTCCCGAGTACGGCAATACCCCATATGTGGTCATAAACTGCTGCTTGTATACATCGCAGGGCTCAGAATGGCAGGAGTATTACTTGGCATGTAGATTTTGGTTGTTTTTTGGGCGCCATGTCGCATTTGCAGAGCCCCTGAGCTACCCGTACAGTAGAAACCCCTGAGAAGTGACTCGATTTTGGAAACTTTACCCCTCAGGGTAATCATCTAGGGGTGTACTGAGCATTTTGATCCCACAAGTGTTTCATAGATTGTATTAGAATGAGGCAGTGAAAATGAAAAATTATTTTTTTCCCCAAAAATATGTAGTTTTGCACCCAATTTTTTTTTCCACAAGGGGTAATAGGAGAAAAAACAACACATAATTTGTTACCCAATTTCTCCCGAGTATGGCAATACCCCATGTGTGGCCCAAAACTGCTGTTTGGGCCATGGCAGAGCTCAAAATGGAAGGAGTGCCATGTGGCTTTTAGAGCACAGATTTTGCTGGACTGGTGTATGGGCGCCATGTCGCATTTGCAGAGCTCCCTTAGGTACCAGAGTAGAGTGTAAAACCCTGAGAAGTGACCCCATTTTGTAAACTACACCCCTCAAGGCATTTATCATTTGCCTGGACATATGACAGGGCTTAGGAGTGAAAGGCGCATGTGAGACCTATTTTGGTGATTTCCGCAGCATTAGCCCACAATGGCAGGGCTCTGGGGTCAAATAGTAAAACAAACCTCCAAGTAGTGACCCCCATTTTGGAAACTGCACCCCTGAAGGCATTTTATTAACGGGTGTAGTGAGCATTTTGACCACACAGGGTTTTTTTTTCTATTAGAAATGAACGCTCAGTGGATGGTGCAAAGTGAAAATTGCACATTTCCACAGGTATGTGCCATTTTAGTGCACAATATTTTGTGCCCAGTTTGTGCCACTGAAGACAAATACCTCAAACTGTTAAGCGGGTTCTCCCGGGTATGGCGATGCCATATATGTGGACGTAAACTGCTGTTTGGGCACGCTGCAGGGCTCAGAAGGGAGGTAGCGCCATTTGGCTTTTGGAGCGCAGACTTTGCTTGGTAGTTGTTTTGTTTGGGGTTTTTATGGTATTTCAGTTTATAATGTGGGGGCACATGTAATCTGTGCGGAGAACATCAGGGCATAATAAGAGAGTATAATAATTGGGTAAATAAATAATTATCCACAGATATGTGGCCGGTGTCGCACTGATAAATGGTGCCAGATCTTATCCGCTTTTGGAACACTCTGCACATGTTGCATCGCCATATTCTGAGAGTCAGAACGTCTTTATTTTTTCTCCACCGGAGCCGTGTGCGGGCTTATTTGTTGCGGGACAATCTGTAGATTTCATTGGTACCATTTTGGGGTACATGCGATTTTTTGATCACTTTGTATTTCATTTTTTTGGCAAGCAAGGTGACCAAAAACCTGCAATTCTGATGTGTTTTATTATTTTATTTTTTTACGGCGTTCACCATGCGCTATGAATGACAATTTTACTTTATTCTGCGGGTCGATACGATTATGGCGATACCAGATGTTTCTAGTTTTTTGCAGCGTCTGCACAATAAAATCATTTTTGTTTCAAATAATTAATTTTTTGTGTCACCATATTCTGAGAGCCATAACTTTTTTATTTTTCCGTCAAAAAAGCTGTGGGAGGGCTTGTTTTTTGCGGGACGGGCTGCAGGTTTTAATGGTATAATTTTGGGGTACATGCAACTTTTAGATCCCTTCTTTATATTCTGTTTTGTGAGGGGTTGTGACTAACAAACAGCGATTCTGGAATAGTTTTTTATTTAATTTTTTACGGTGTTCACCATACGGGTAAAATAGCGTGATATTTTTATAGTTTGGGTCGTTACGGATTATGTTTTTTGTTTTTTCCTATAATAAAATACTTATAGGAAAAAAAGCTGTTATAGTGTTTTTTAACATGAAACGTATTTTTTAAACTACATAGTGCAGTGTATTAGAGTAGTCAGCTATTCACTGACGGCAAGCCTATTAGGCTTCGCCTCCCGGCGGGGCCTAATAAGCTTCCGTACTAGGAAGCGATTGTTAGGCTACGGTTGCCATAGCAACCATCGGAACACCCGCGGGTACCGATGGTTGTCATTAGCAACCGTAGGGTGCGATCTAATCATTTAGATGTAGGGATGTACGGTGCATCGAAACTTCGATACTGTTTCGATACTGTGCATCCCTAAACGGTTCGATACCGCTATTTCCTGTATTTCGATACTGAGCTGCGCAGCCGCACAGCTCAGTATAGTAATACATGAATGTATGGGAGCGCGGCTGCGGCTGTGTAATTCAGCCACAGCCCCGCTCCCGAGTCATGATAAGTGCGCGGGGTAAGGATGATGCGATGCGGCCAGCGCTGCACTAATGAGCGGCGGCACTGAAGACAGAACATGGCGGGCGCACTGCAAAACACTCCCATGTTCTGTCCTCAGTGCCTGAATCGCCGCTCATTAGTGCAGGGCCGGCCGCATCTCCTCATGCTGACCGCGCGCGCACTTCCTGTCAGGAGCGGGGCAATGACTGTATTACACAGCCGCAGCCCCGCTCTATAACGGCGGAGATCAGAGAAACCTCTCATCTCCGCCGTTATTCCCCTGAATGCTGCGATCACAGCTGACTGCAGCATTCAGGAGAAAATGAGAAGGGGGGATGCCCCTGGATCGCGTCACAGGGAATTCCTGTGACGCGATCGAGGGCCATACCATATATGGGCAGACAGCCCAGGGTCTATTGACGGACCCCAGGGCTGTCTTACCATATTTCATGTTGTTAGGACATACTGAGGTATGTCCTAACAACTGCCTGTGTGCTATCTGTCCACAGGTTAATGTACTGGCACATATCTGATATATGTCAGTACATTAAAGTTTAAAAATAAAGTAAAAACAAAGTATTGTTAAATTTTAAAAAAAATACACATTCACCTTTTTTACAATAAACATTAAAATAAGTCTCAATACATAAAATACACACATTCAGTAATGGCGCGGACAACAATGTTTTTGCATCATTTATGATGTGTACGCTGTAAAAAAATGAAATAAACACGGCTTTCATTCACTTATTAATGTGAGGCACGAGGTGCGATGAATTTACCCTCCATGTTCCTCACATTAATAGTAATTAACCCCATCATGTACCTCGCACATTAACCCAATATGACTGAGAAACATGATGGGATTAATTACTATTAATGTGAGGTGCATTCAAAATTCATCACACGTCGCGCCTCACCTCAGAAAACGGAAGAATTTTTTTTTTTTATTACTGTTGGCAAAAGTATCGAAATTGGTATCTAAATCGCAATACTAAATGAAGTATCGGTATCGAAGTCCAAATTCTGGTATCGTGACATCCCTACTTAGATGCAGCGATCGCTGCATCTAAGGGGTTAATCGGCCGGATCGGAGCCTAGCTCCGGTCCTGGCCGTTAGAGCACAATGTCAGCTGTGACAAACAGGTGACACCCACGCCCGTGGCAACCATCGTGGTTGCCGACAGGCTACAAGACACTTCGATGCATCGATCGCGTTGATCGATGCATCGAAGGAGTTAATCGGCCGGATCGGAGCCTAGCTCCGGTCCTGGCCGTTGCAGAGGGGTATCGGACAGCTGATATCCAGCGGTATCACATACACACATCACGGAGCTGTGATTGGTCAGTCTGCTTTGACTGACCAATCACAGCGATCGCCGGCATGAGACCGTTGTGAATGGTCCCCTGCCGGCTTACTGTGCCGATCAACGGTCAAACAGTTGACGGCACAGTTCTGTCACCTTGTCCTTTGACAGGTACGCCCTGGTGCCTTAAATCACTTCAATGCAGGACGTACCGGTGCGTCCTGGTAAGGTCAAGGGGTTAATGAATCATGAGCATATGATGTGCGAGTGATTGAATTTTTTTATGGTATCCTTGGTTTAGGGCGGATTTACACGAGCGTGTGCATTTTGCACTTAACAGCTCCGTGTGTCATCACCATATGATGCGCGGCTGCATGATTTTCGCGCAGCCGCCATCATTATGACACTGTTTGCATGTTTGTAAACAGAAAAGCACGTGGTGCTTTTCTCTTTTCATTCATAGTTTTGACTGCTGTTGCGTGAAAAACACGCGTCCCCCGGAGGTGCCTCCGTGTGGCATGCGTGATTTTCACGCACTCATTGACTTCTCTGGGTGCGTGATGCGCGAACAACGCACAAATATAGGACATGTCGTGCGTTTCACGCAGCGGACATACGCTGCGTGAAAATCACGGACTGTCGGCACGACCCCATAGACTAGCATAGGTCCATGCGACGCGAGTGAAAAGCACGCGCGTTGCACGGACGTATTACACGTTCGTGTAAATCCGCCCTTATGATCGCAAACATGCCAGATCTAAGCCGTTGGAAACAGGGCGGCAACCCCCTCCGATGTCCCATCACATAAACATAGCTCAATCGATAGAAAAATAAATAAAATGTAGCTCTCAGAATATGGCGACACACAGAAAATTAGTTTTTACCTTGTGAAAGTAGTAAAATATAAAAATATATAAATTTGGTAATTGTATTGACCTGCATAATAAAAATTAACGCATTGTTTTTCCCGCACGAGGAACACTAAAAACAAAATCAGTTTTTTTCCTATTCCACCCACAAATAATTTTTTCCCAGTTTCCCAGTACATTATACAATACAATAAACAGTGTCGTGAAAAGCTACAACTCATCCCGCAGAAAAAAAAAAAAGAGCCCTCGTACGGCTATGATCCACGGAAAAATAAAAAAAGTTATGGATTTTGGAATATGGGGAGTAAAAAGCAAAAATGAAAAACACGAAAAATGGCTGCCTAGTGAAGGGGTTAAAATCCTAACTCCTTCCAATTGTTGGGATACAATAAAAATAAAAACCTGTCAAGAGGCAATATAGAGCTTTACATAGTCACGTAAACGAGTCATTGTATCTTAATCTAATTTATTATTACATATAGTTAATATCTTCTGAGAAAGCCATTATCAGGCCAAATTACAAGTTCTCAGAGAAGTCTACGCTACATCTATCCATCAGAGGAACATACATAGGTGGCTGCCGCACACATCATTGTCAAAACCAGTGTCTTCCTCCTCCACATCAATTTGCTCATCACTATGCGCCGCCGGATAAGAAGGCCGCACGTCAGGAGATTATACACCACAATACACTAAGGGGTCCTTACTAGCTATGGCGCGTAGTAGCGTGACCTGAGAAATGCCTGTTTATGTTCTCCACACCCGCTTACAGTACAAAGCAAAACTGCCACACACCCGAGTGTGCGAATATCCTTGTGCAACTCCGGCTACAGCTAATTGTTTCATCTGGGCGGAGTTCTGTGGTTGTGGGCGTTACACGTTGCCGGCGTTGTCGAGGTCACCCCAGGAGGGAGGTAATGTATTGTAGTTGGGGGAGGCCTCTTCACACCCCAGTTACAGCTCCGCTTCCAGTGTACTGCCTTCCCCTTGGTGACATTGTATGGAGACTCAGACCCGTGGCTTCATGGTTTGTCAGCAGCTCTGACCCGTTGGTACTACGCCTTTGATAACTGTCCCTGAGGGATGTCTCAGAGTAACGACATGGACAGAACAATAAAGGTAGGACAAGAAGACGGCGCTTGTCTGTGTTCACTGACTGGACTAGACTGATGTCTTATAGGGTGCAAGGTTCGACAACATGAGGTGGTTGTTGTTGCGTCGCACGGCTGCCGCACACTATGTGGCCGCTAATGTGAATGGAGAGGCAAGCTCAGGTAGAGCAGACACTGCTGTGCTGCGGCTGCAACACGAATGGCGGTTTCCTGTTAATTAGAAGCCCCGTATGGTAGATAAGGGGACGAGACCGGGGTCCTGGCGGTGCTGATGTCGTGATGAGGTCAGACTCTTCTCTGGTGATGAGGTCAGACTCTTCTCTGGTGATGAGGTCAGACTCTTCTCTGTTGATGAGGTCAGACTCTTCTCTGGTGATGAGGTCAGACTCTTCTCTGGTGATGAGGTCAGACTCTTCTCTGGTGATGAGGTCAGACTCTTCTCTGGTGATGAGGTCAGACTCTTCTCTGGTGATGAGGTCAGACTCTTCTCTGTTGATGAGGTCAGACTCTTCTCTGGTGATGAGGTCCAGAGATTTGTATTGTTACAGAATGAACATCGCTGAGGGGGAGGTGGCGCAGACTGAACTCCTGGCAAGTGCTGGGGTGAGGTGGTGCCTAATGAACACCTGGCGCAGGCAGTGGTGGCGCAGGATGGACATCTGGGTGGTGGGGGGCACATGAACAAACATCTGGGAGACTGGGGCACAGAATAAAAGTCGGGCACAGAATGAACATCTGGGAGGCCGTCGGGCACAGAATGACCAAGTGCGGGAGGGTACAGAATGCACCATCTGGGAGGTGAGTGTACAAGATGAACATCTGGGGGCACAGAATGAATATCTGGAAGGTGGTGTGGAGCATAAGATGAACATCTGAGGGCACAGAAAGAACATCTGGGAGGTTGCGGGGGGAGCACATAATTTTCATCTGGGGGTACAGATCAAACATCTGGGATGCCATGGGGGGGGGTACAGAGTGAACTTCTGGGAGACCTTGTGCACACAATCACCATGTAGGGGCACCGAATGAACATCTTGGAGGCTGGGGACACAGAATGAACATCTGGGAGCCTGTAGGGGGAAAAATAAATGAATATCAGGGGGTCAAAGAATGGCCATGAGGGGGCACAAAATGAAGGGGAGGCTGGGAGCCACAGAATGAATATCGGAAGGCTGCGGGGGGGAGTGCGCATCTGGGGACACAACAAACATCTTGGTGGCTGGGGCAAATAATTAATATCTGGGAGCACGTGATGAATATCTGGGGGCACGGCGCGAACACCAGGAATGCTACAGCGGGTACACAGTAAACAGCAAGAGGTAAATGAACATTGGGGAGGCTGTGGGGGTACACAACACCTGGGGTACACAATTAACACCTGGGATCACCGAACGAACATCTGGGAGGCTGGGAACTCAGAATAAATATCATGGGGCTGTTGGGAGCACAGAATGAACATCATTGGGAGTCTGCAGGGCACAGAGTGGACATCTGGGAGTCTGTGAGGTCACAGAATGAACAACTGAGGGGCTGGGCACATGATGAACATCTGGGTGGCACAGAATCTATATCTGGAAGGTGCGATGGGGCACAAAATGAGCATCTGGGGGCACAGAGAACATCTGGTTGGGTCACCAAATGAACACATGGGGACACAGAATGAACATCTGGGGGGATGTGGGGACACAGAATGAACATCTAGTAGGCTGGGACACAAAATTAATACCGGGGAGGTTGTGGGGGGCACAGAATGAGCACCGGCGAGGGTAGGGTACATAATGAACCACTGGGAGGATGTAGCCACAGAATGAGAATCGGGGAGGTGTGGTGGGGCACAGAATAAACACCTGGGTGCACAGAGTAAACATCTGGGACGCCGTGGGGGGGGCACAGAGTAAACATCTGGGACACCGTGTAGGGGGGGGGGGCGCAGAGTAAACGTCTGGGACACCGTGTAGGGGGGGGCGCAGAGTAAACGTCTGGGACGCCGTTTAGGGGGGGCGCAGAGTAAACGTCTGGGACGCCGTGTAGGGGGGGCGCAGAGTAAACGTCTGGGACGCCGTGTAGGGGGGGCGCAGAGTAAACGTCTGGGACGCCGTGTAGGGGGGCGCAGAGTAAACATCTGGGACGCCGTGGGGGTGGCACAGAGTAAACATCTGGGACGCCGTGGGGGGGGCACAGAGTAAACATCTGGGACGCCGTGTATGGGGGGCACAGATTAAACGTCTGGGACGCCGTGTAGGGGGGGGGGGCGCAGAGTAAACGTCCGGGACGCCGTGGGGGGGTGGGGCACAGAGTAAACGTCCGGGACGCCGTGGGGGGGGGGGCACAGAGTAAACGTCCGGGACGCCGTGGGGGGGGGGGGCACAGAGTAAACGTCCGGGACGCGGTGGGGGGGCACAGAGTAAACGTATGGGACGCCGTGGGGGGGGGGCACAGAGTAAACGTCTGGGACGCCGTGGGGGGGGGGGGCACAGAGTAAACGTCTGGGACGCCGTGGGGGGTGGGGCACAGAGTAAACGTCCGGGACGCCGTGGGGGGTGGGGCACAGAGTAAACGTCTGGGATGCCGTGCGGGGGGGCACAGCGTAAACATCGGGGAGGGTGCATAATGAAAATCTGGAGGCCGTGGGCACAGAATTAACAACTGGAAGAGTACAGAAGGAACATCTGAGACGGGAGGGGCTCAAAATTACAGTGTGGGGAGTACAGAATGAACTCTGCGAGGTTGTGGGGCGCCGAATAAACAGCTGGGAGACCGTGGGGCACACAATGAACATCTGGGGGGGGTACAGAATGACCATGGGGGTACAGAATAAATATCTGGGAGGCTTCAGGGGTAAAGAATTAACACCTTGGTGCACCGAATGAACATCTGGGAGGCTGTGGGGGGAGCACATAATGTACATCTGGGGGCACAGAACTAACTGGGATGCTGTGGGTGGGGCACAGTGAACTACTAGGAGACTGTGGGGGCACACAATGACCATCTGGGGGGCACACTGACCATCGGGAGACACCGAATGAACATCTGGGAAGCTGGGACATAAAAAGCAATATCGGGGAAGCTGTGGTGGCACAGAATGAATATCATGAGGAGGGCAAAAAATGTCCATGGGTGGACAGAACGAACATGTGGGGGGACAGAACGGACATCTGGAGGCTGATGGGGCACAACATGAACATCTGGGAGACTGAGAACAGAATGAACATCTGGGGGCACGGAGCGAACATCTGGGAGACTAAGGCACAGAATGAACATCGGGAAGGCTGGGGGAGCCACCGAATGAACATCTGGGGACACCGAACAAACATCGGGAAGGCTGGGGGAGCCACAGAATGAACATCTGGGGACACCGAACAAACATCTGGGAGGCTGGGGGCACACAATTAGCATCTGGGAGCACATGAGAATCTGGGTGTGCAGAAGGAACATCTAGAATGCCGCAGGGGACACAGAGTAAACATCAGTGGGGGGGGGGGGGGGGGTTAAAGGGAACCTGTCACCAGCATTTCACCTATTGAACTTCACTTATCCCTCATTGGCCGCTGCTATCAAAAGTTCATTGCCGTTATCCCCTCTCCTAAACTCCTCCTCCGACTAAATAACGGTCTGCAAACATTTTGCGCTTTTTATCATAGTAATCCGGTGTCACGTTGTGCGCACACGCCAGAATAGGACATCAATGCACAAGCGCGGGGGATTTTGTGTGCTGGGGGAAGGTGTGGAGCTGTCAATCAAAAGTAAGGAGGCGGGGTAAATTCGGAAAGACTTGAGGAATTTAGATATGGCTCTTTTCAAATGAAGATTTGACTCATGTTCATTTGCATACGGTGTGGGAACACTAAAAAGCTGAATACTAAAGCTACAGAGCCGACTAAGAAGACAATTATAGGTTATGTATAAAGAATTTTTCATCCACTACCACCAGGTATTGCTGGTTTAATAGGTGAAATGTTGCTGACCGGTTCCCTTTAACATCTGAGAGACTGGGGGCACACAATGAATATCGGGGAGGCGGTGGGGGCACAATATGAACGTCTGGGGGCACAAAATGAACATCTGGGGACACAGAACAAACATCTAGGAGGCTGAGGGCTCAGAATGAATATCAGGGGGACGAACTACTGAAGACTGTGGGACACAGAGTGAACATCAGGGGGGCTGGGGGCACAGAATGAACGTCTGGGTGGCACAGAATGAATATATGGGAGGTGTGGTGGGGGACAAAGTGAACATCTGTAGGCACAGAGTAAACATTTGGGATGCCGTGGTGGAGACAGAATGAACATCTGGGAGGCGGGAGGGGCACCCAATGAACATCTGGGAGGTTGTGGGGCACCCAATGAACATCTGGGAGGACGTGGGGGCACACAATGAATATCTGGGGGTGCAGAATGACCATGGGTGCACCGAATGAACATCTGAGAGGCTTGGGAGCACTGAATGATTATCTAGGGGGGGGGCACAGAGTGGGAGGCTGGGGGCACAGAATGAATATCGGGTAGGCTGTGGTCAACCACTGTTAGAAGCTCAACCACTTTTCCTGTTACACTTCGAAACCCTGCTAATCTTAACATTCGTTGTATGTCTTCTCTTGTCTCTTTTAAAGGGAATGTGTTGCAAATGAAACTTTTTTTTTTTTTAAATAAGTTATTTATTTCTATTATAGTTTTTAAGTTTTTTGCTGTATTTTTTATTTTTTTTCCACATGGTGGAAAGTATTAAAAATTAAATAATAATTTGACATGTTTTCCTATGTTGGCCACCAGAGGGAGCACTTCCCAGAATTACAGCAAGGTGAATAAGGCAAAGCAACCTGACTCACAGCTGCCGTAAATGTGGGAGGGAATCTCACCCCACCCCTCCTACAAGCCAGGAAAAGGTGTCTTCAAATTGCTAAGCAGTGTCCGGCTGCCATTTTGGGAGTGATTGTTCAAATGGCAGCTGGCAGAAGGTATAGGACACACCAAAGGGCTAAGGGTATGTTCACACGCTTACTAAACAAAGGGAAAACCGCTCCTGATTTTCAGCCATTTTTTAATCAAACTCGCGTTTTTGGCCGTGTTTTTTACCGCCGTTTTTGGCCGCGTTTTTCTATAGAGTCAATGAAAAACAGCTCCAAAAACGTCCCAAGAAGTGACATGCACTACTTTTTGGTGGGCGTCTTTTTACGTGACGTTTTTGGAAAACGGCCGTGTAAAAAAACGCCCCGTCGGAACAGTACGCCGTATTTCCCATTGAATGGGCAGATATTTGTAGGCGTTCTGCTTCCGATTTTTCAGCTGTTTTTTGGGACGTTTACGGCCCAAAAAACGGCTGAAAACACTGCGTGTGAACATACCCTTAGAATGTTGAAAGTGAAGTGAATGACTTTTCAGTTGACAGGTTCACATGGCATGTATTTGACACGTTTTTTTTGCGCATTTTACGTGCCAAAAACCGCATAAAAAATGCTTGATTACGCTTTTTATTTACATAAATGGTAAAGTGCGCTGTTAGTACATACAGCGCGCTTTTTTACACATGCGTTTTTAACCCCTTCCCCCTGCTGGCATTCTGGGCCCTAATGTCCAAGCCATTTTTTAGATTTTTTCCATTGTCACATTCGAAGAGCTGTAACTTTTTTTTATTTTTGCGTCGGCATAGC
Organism: Rhinoderma darwinii; assembly: GCF_050947455.1. Taxonomy (NCBI): domain Eukaryota; kingdom Metazoa; phylum Chordata; class Amphibia; order Anura; family Rhinodermatidae; genus Rhinoderma; species Rhinoderma darwinii. Next base: position 484,617,118 of record NC_134687.1, read on the forward strand.
TGTATAAGGTCTTGTTTTTTGCGGGACGACTTGCAGTTTTTATTGGTACCATTTGAGAGTAGATGCGACTTTTTGATCACTTTCTATCACATTTTTTTAAAGTCAGGATTAACAGAAAACAGCAATTTTTCCATTGTTTTTTATTTTATTTTTTACGACGTTCACCGTGCGGGTTAAATAATGTAACAGCTTTATAGTCGGGGTCGTTACGGACGCGGCGATACCAAATATGTGTAACTTTTTTGCTTTATTGTAGTTTTTTTTTAATAGTAAAGCATTTTGTAAGGGGAAAAGCTGGGTTTTTCATTTTTTTTTTTTTCACTTTTTTTTTTAATTAACTTTATTAAACTTTTTTTACTTTTTTACTAGTCCCACTAGGGGACTTCCCTATCTTCCGATCGCTATTATAATACACTGCAATACTTTTGTATTGCAGTGTATTACTGCCTGTCCGTTTAAAACGGACAGGCATCTGCTAGGTCATGCCTGCGGCATGATCTAGCAGGCATTCGCTGCAGGCAGACCTGGGGGTCTTTATTAGACCCCCGGCTGCCATAGAAGACACAGACACTCGGCGATTTTATCGCCGGGTGTCAGTGAGATGAGAGGGAGCTCCCTCCCTCTCTCCAAAACCATTCAGATGCGGTGCTCGCTATTGTGCACCGCATCTGAAGGGTTAAACGGGTGAGATCGATACTAATATCGATCTCACCCGGCAGAGCAGGGACGCCCCCAGCCCTCAGCTGCTTCTGGCAGCTGAGAGCAGGGAGATTTCACGGCTCCCTGCTCTGTTTACTTTATTCTAATGCAGCGACGTAGTTTGGCGGCGCTCTAGAATAAAGCCCACTAATGACCGCCGTAAAAAGACGTATCGGCGGTCATTAAGGGGTTAAATAACGCGTTGTGTAAATAAAGAAATGTTAAGTCAATACCTTTCCACACACAGCTCTGCTACACACACATAGACAACTCTGCAATACACAACTCAGCTACACACACAGACACACACACTCCGCTCTGCCACACACACACACACACACACACACACGGGCGGGGGTCGCAAGGGGGGGTCTGTGAGAGAGGGAGAGGGACAAACAGAGACACACACCTTACCTGCTGTGCAGCTGGGCTTCATGAAGGCGCCTGCTATCTCCCTACATACCAGCTTCTCTACCTTGTGGCTCTGAACTGCGCCTGCGCAGTACAGAGGCAGATGCAATGAATGGCTCCCATTCATTGTGTCCTATGCACTGTGCTGCCGTATTCCATCTGTGTATGTGTCGTTAAGAGACACATACACAGATGAAATAAAACATGGCAGCCCCCAGTACAGTAAGAAAGTGTTAATAAAAAAAAACTGTGTGAAAAATTAAATAGTCAATATAATATTTTATTAAATAAAAACACATAAATGAATAAAAAAAATCATGACACTGTCCCTTTAAAGAGGCTCTGTCACCAGATTTTGCAACCCCTATCTGCTATTGCAGCAGATCGGCGCTGCAATGTAGATTACAGTAACGTTTTTATTTTTAAAAAACGAGCATTTTTGGCCAAGTTATGGCCATTTTTGTATTTATGCAAATGAGGCTTGCAAAAGTACAACTGGGCGTGTTGAAAAGTAAAAGTACAAGTGGGCGTGTATTATGTGCGTACATCGGGGCGTGTTTACTTCTTTTACTAGCTGGGCGTTCTGATGAGAAGTATCATCCACTTCTCTTCAGAACGCCCAGCTTCTGGCAGTGCAGATCTGTGACGTCACTCACAGGTCCTGCATCATGTCGGCCACATCGGCACCAGAGGCTACAGTTGATTCTGCAGCAGCATCAGCGTTTGCAGGTAAGTAGCTACATAGATTTACCTGCAAACGCCGATGCTGCTGCAGAATCATCTGTAGCCTCTGGTGCCGATGTGTCCTCGCTCGTCTGATACGATGCAGGACCTGTGAGTGACGTCACAGCGTGATCTCTCGAGAACACGCTGTCTGCACTGCCAGAAGCTGGGCATTCTGAAGAGAAGTGGATGATACTTCTCGAGAGAACGCCCAGCTAGTAAAAGCAGTAAAAACGCCCCGATGTACGCACATAATACACGCCCAGTTGTACTTTTACTTTTCAACACGCCCAGTTGTACTTTTGCAAGCCTCATTTGCATAAATACAAAAATGGTCATAACTTGGCCAAAAATGCTCGTTTTTTAAAAATAAAAACGTTACTGTAATCTACATTGCAGCGCCGATCTGCTGCAATAGCAGATAGGGGCTGCAAAATCTGGTGACAGAGCCTCTTTAAGTGTATGTTCACACGCAAAATAAAAAACGTATGTAAAATACAGAGCTGTTTTTTCGGGCTGTATTTGGGGCTATTTTTCTATTGACACAATTAAAAACGGCTCAAGAAGTGACATGCACTTCTTTTCACGGGGCGTTTTTTTCCAAACGGCCGCGTAAAAAAACGCCCCGTCGGAACGAAACACCGTTTTTACCAATCAAATCAATGGGCAAATGTTTGTAGGTGTTCAGCTTCTGTTTTTTCAGCCGTTTGTCGGGAGCGTTTACGGCCCAGAAAAACATCTGAAAATAAGCTGCGTGAACATAACCTAAGGCCTTATTTACACGAGCGTAGTTCACGTCTGTGATACGCGCGTGAAAATTACGCGCGTCGCACGGACCTGTGTAAGGCAATGGGGACTTTCAGACATTCTGTGTTTTTCACGCTATACTTGAGCGTTTTTTTTGAGCATTACGCACCCATTGAATTCAATGGGTGCGTGAAAATCACGCGCAGCACATGGACGCACTTCTGTGTGCTGCGTGTGATTTGCGCAACAGTACATCAAGAAATGAAGGAAAAATAAAACCACCTCCATTTTCTTTTTCTAAACCTCAAAACCGCGTGTCATAAGGATGCCATATGCGCGAAAATCACGCAGCTACGCACCAAACACTTATGACACACGGAACTGCAACGCGCAAAAAACGCTGCGTGTGAATTCCGCCTAAGGGTATGTTCACACGGCCTATTTTCGACCGTTTTTCGGGCCGTAAGTGGCCGAAAAATCGGAAGCAGAACGCCTCCAAACATCTGCTCATTGATTTAAATGGGAAAAACTGCATTCTGTTCCGACGGGCCTGTAAAACGGCCGCAAAAAAAAACGGCCTGCGAAAAATTTCTTGGGATGTTTTTGGAGCTGTTTTTCATAGACTCTATAGAAAACCGCTCGAAAAACACTGCGAAAATGACGAGTGGCTTAAAAAACGTCTGAAAATCACGAGCTGTTTTCCCTTGAAAACAGCTCCGTATTTTCAGATGTTTTTGGTTAAGCGTGTGAACATACCCTGACTGTGCTCTCTGGAATTCTCGGTCTGTTTTCAACAAACTTACCTTTTATTCATGACTTATCCCCTGACCGCTTCCTTAACCCCTCACGCGCTGAGCCCGCTCGATAAACTACAGGTGTCAGCTGTGTTTTACAGCTGACACGCTTCTCTAACAGCCAGGAACAGGAATTGCGCAGTTCCTGGCCGTTTAACTATTTAAATGCCGCAGTCGATCGTAACTGCGGCATTTAAACTGTTAGGAGAGGGCAGCCCCCTCCGACAGCCCAACGGCCCACGGCAATGCGATCGGGGGCGCCGATGGATGTCATGCCATCCTAGGGGCCTAATGAAGGCCTCCAGGTCTGCATCTGCTAAGCTATTCATCTGGCAGGGCTTAGCAGAAGTCTGTAAAAATTACAATATACTGCGATACATTTGTATTGCAGTGTATTGTATCAGCGATCTAACGATCGCTGGTTCAAGTTCCCTGGGGGAACTAATAAAATGTGTGAAAAAAAAAAGTTAGATACATTTTCAGGAGTGTGAACATTTTTTCAAATATTAAAAGTTAAAAAAAAACAATTTTTTCCCCAAGCACAATGTAAAAAATAAAAAAATAGTATCGCTGCATCCGTACAAGTCAGAACTATTACAATATACCATTATTTAACTCTACAGCTCGTCCCGCAAAATATAAGCTCTCACACCGCTCAATCGATGAAAAAATCTAAAAGTTATGGCTCTCAAAATGTGATGAAACAGAACCATTTTTTTTTAACAAATAGTTTTTTCTTTGTAAAAGTAGTCAAATATGTTTTTTTGCCCTATTTTCTGTTTTCTAAAACATAAGTGCGTCTTCTAGTCAGGTGCGTATTATAGTGTGTAAAATACTATTCCTTTCTAAGGCTGGATTCACACGAGCAGGTTCGGTCCGTAAAGGACGGAATGTATTTCGGCCGCAAGTCCCGAACCAAACACAGTGCAGGGAGCCGGGCTCCTAGCATCATAGTTATGTACGACGCTAGGAGTCCCTGCCTCTCCGTGGAACTACTGTCCCGTACTGAAAACATGATTACAGTATGGGACAGTTGTCCCGCAGCGAGGCAGGGACTCCTAGCGTCGTACATAACTATGATGCTAGGAGCCGGGCTCCCTGCATTGTGTTCGGTCCGGGACTTGCGGCCGAAATACGTTCCATCCTTTACGGACTGAACATGCTCGTGTGAATCCAGCCTTATGCTCTTAACCTTGTGGCTCTTACAGAAACATGGCTACACTTGTCTGACACTGCTTCCCCTGCTGCTCTATCTTATGGTGGTCTCCACTTCTCTCATGCCCCCAGACCTGAGAACAGGCAATGTGGAGGAGTAGGCATACTTCTTTCCCCACACATCACTTTCCAGGTCATTCCCCTGATCCCCTCACTCACATTCCCCTCCTTCTTGGATCATTTTTCTGCCTGGCTTCAACAATCCCTATCGTCTGATACACCCACTCTCATCATGGGTGACTTTAACATCCCCATTGATGACCCAATCTCCTCATCTGCCTCCCAGTTTCTATCTTTAACCTCTTCCTAGGTCTGTCACAACTTACTAACTCTCCTACACATAAAGACGGGCATTCACTTGACCTGGTTTTCTTCTGGCTCTGCTCAGTTTCTGACCTTATTAACTCTCCCGCTCTCTGACCATAACCTTTTCTCCTTTACCATCAAAAAGTTGAGGGGTTCCGTCGGAGCATTCCTTTGGTGGGAACCCCTCAACGGAAAGGCAAACGGAAACCATAGCTTCCGTTTCCATCACCATTGATCTCAATGGTGACGGATACTTTGCTAATGGTTTCCGTTCGTCACCGTTGTGAAAGGGTTCAGTTTTTTGACGGAATCAATAGTGCAGTCGACTGCCAACGACCTTAGATTAACATCCACCATAATCCGAACCTCCCACTCCCGTCTCCAAGATTTCTCTCGTGCTGCACCAGTTCTCAGGAATGCACTACCACAGACAATCAGATTATTTCCCAACATCCACAATTTTAATCGTGCCCTGAAAACACATCTTTTCAGACAGGCCTATAACATTCCCGAATCGGACCACTTTCTCTGGCCCCTCTTTTACATTAGTCATGAGATCTTGACCCCTTCATTCAGCAGTATCCCCCACACTCCTTGCACCCTAATGCACTTCATGTCTGTCATACAGAGATACTGGCTGGTGATCGGCTCATGCTGCTTTATGTGTACTACCCCATATGTATAAAAGATGGCTGGACCATTGCACTTAAAGAGGCTGTGTCACCACATTATAAGTGCCCTATCTTGTACATAATATGATCGGCGCTGTAATGTAGATAACAGCAGTGTTTTTTCTTTAGAAAAACTATCTATTTTCACCAAGTTAGGCCTGATGCACACGAACGTAAAAACGCCCGTAGTTACGGCCCGTAATTACAGGTCCATAGACTTCTATTGGCCACGGATACCTCCCCGTATGCTTACGGGAAGGTGCCCGTGCCGTTGAAAAATATAGAACTTGTCCTATTTCAGGCCATAATAACTGCACGGGCAGGCCCATAGAAGTCTATGGGGCTCCCGTAATTACGGGTGACTACGTGTGTGCACCCGTAATTACGGGAGCGTTGCTAGGCGACGTCAGGGGATAGTCATTGTCCAGGGTGCTGAAAGTGTTAAACGATCGGCAGTAACTCTTTCAGCACCCTGGACAGTGACTACCGATCACAATATAGATCAACGTGTAAAAAAAAAAATAGACGTTCAAACTTACCCAGAACTCACTGCTTCTTCCTCCAGTCCGGCCTCCTGGGATGACGTTACAGCCCATGTGACCGCTGCAGCCAGTCACAGGCTAATCACTGGCTGCAGCGGTCACATGGACTGCGCGTCATCCAGGGAGGTCGGACTGGATGTCAAGAGAGGGACGCGTTACTAAGACAATGGCCGGGTAAGTATGAATTTCTTTTACTTTTGTTACGGAAAGGGCTGTCCCTTCTCTCTATCCTGCACTGATAGAGAGCAGGGCTGCCGATTACTGCAGTGTAATTTTGCTGAGAAAACGTGCCTGTAAATACGGGTGGAATACGGGTGACACCGGACCCGTATTTAAGGCCACGGGTCCGTAAATACTGGTACAATACGGGTCGAATACGTGTGACCAAGGACCCGTATTTACGCCAGTATTTACGGGTGGACATAAATACGGTCGTGTGCATGCGGCTGCAGCGGTCACATGGACTGCCACGTCATCCAGGGAGGTCGGGCTGGATGACGAAAGGGGGACACGTCACCAAGACAACGGCCGGATAAGTATGAATTTCTTTTACTTTTACTACGGAAAGGGCTGCCCCTTCTCTCTATCCTGCACTGATAGAGAGAAGGGGCTACCGATTAGTACAGTGCAATTTTGCAGCGAAAACGTGCCCGGAAATACGGGGTGGAATACTAGTGACACCGGACCCGTTTTTACGGGCATGGGGCCGTAAATACTGGTGCAATACGGGTCGAATACGTGTGACCAAGGACCCGTATTTACGCTATTATTTACGGGAGGAAAAAAATATGTTCGTGTGCATGAGGCCTTATGAGCGATTTTAGCTTTATTCTAATGACTTTCTTAATGCCCAACTGGGCGTGTTTTTACTTTTGACCAAGTGGTCGTTGTGGAGAGAAGTGTATAACGCTGACCAATCAGCACTATGTGCAGTCACATACACCCACATTAACGTTACTGAAGTGTCTTGACCGTGAATAGATATCACCTCCAGCCAGGACGGGATGTCCATTCACACTCCCGACACTTCGGTAACGTTTGTACGGGACTTAGAGCACAGCAAGCGTAATCTCGCGAGATCACGCTGTAAATGACAGCACAACGTGATCTCGATGTGCTCTGCTGTAAGTCCCACACAAACGTTACCGAAGTGTCGGGATTGTGAATAGACATTCCGTCCTGGCTGGAGGCGATGTCTATTCACTGTCAAGACACTTCAGTAACGTTAATGTGGGTGTATGTGAAAGCACATAGTGAACAACGCAGGATCACTATGTGCTGATTACATGAATGGAGAGAGTGTATGACGCTGATTGGTCACTGATTGGTCAGCGTCATACTCTTCTCTGTACAACGCCCACTTGGTCAAAAGTAAAACACGCCCAGTTGGGCATTAAGAAAGTCATTAGCATAAATCTAAAATCGCTCATAACTTGGTGAAAATAGATAGTTTTTCTAAATAAAAAGCACTGCTGTTACCTACATTACAGCGCCGATCACATTATGTAGGAGATAGGGCTCTTATAATCTGGTGACAGAGCCTCTTTAACAAGCGCTTTTACACTTTGTGTCTCCCTTATTTCCTCATAGATTGTAAGCTCTTGCGAGCAGGGTCCTCACTCATCTCGTTTGAATTGTAAATTAGCTTTGTCACTATGTAATGTCTGATATTGTCTGTACATGTTCCCTCTGAATTGTAAAGTGCTGCAGAATATGTTGGTGCTATATAAATAAAGATTATTATTATTATTATTAATAACATCTGCAGCGGTGAGGGAGTTCAGAATGGAGGCCTAGATAACGCAGAATAGTAACATTGTACACTAAAGAGAAGGCTCTGCATTCATCTCCCCTGTCGCTCTCTGGGGTAGGGGTTGTAATAGTCTGACTTTTTTTTTTTTTGTCAATTGTCTCCCATTAATTGCAGCTATAATGACAATATAGTAAGGATGTGTGTGTTTCCAATATGGCAGCCCCCAGGAAAGTTTTTAAAACTAGTTATAGTTGTAACATTTAAAATAAACACATTCTACAGATCTAAATAATGAAACTAAAATGAAATGCATGACACATTCCCTTTAACCAGAGCAGAGACTGACTGCAAAGAGCGGGCATAACAAAGGTGGCACATTGCCTGTATATTATGCCATATAATGCCTCATTACCCACAGTGAAGTGGCGGCTGATTTCTCCATAATAACAGCTGATCTCTCGCTGTTTTAGTCCCCCACGAGCAGCTGATTGTTGAGGGACCTGTAATGTGATAAGAGGTTGTCCAAAGATGCCAGGTCCACAATCTGAGTCTACATTGGCTTAGATTTTCTTTACCATAAAGAGAATAGACTGTAAAGTTTACTGTATACATTAGATATTTCTTGGTACGTTTTGAGAATTGGATCCACCGATTATTTGTATAGACACAGCCTGACTGGATTTCAACCTGTTTGAGCTAGGGATGTCACGATACCAGAATTTGGACTTCGATACCGATACTTCGTTTAGTATTGTGATTTCGATACTTTGGCAACAGTAATAAAAAAAAAAAAAGTTCTTCCATTTTCTGATTTCAGGTGCGAGGTGTGATGATGAATTTAACCTCCATTTTCCTCACATTAATTGTAATTTACCGAATATGTATGTTTTATGTATTGAAACTTCTTTTAATGTTTATTGTAAAAAAAAAAAAGGTGTATGTGTATTTTTTTAATTTAATATTACTTTGTTTTTACTTTATTTTTAAACTTTAATGTACTGGCATATATCTATATTACAGTACATTAGCCTGTGTACAGATAGTACACAGGCAGTTGTTAGGACATACCTAAGTATACCCTAACAGGAAATATGGTAAGACAGCCCTGGGGTCCTTCAATAGACCCTGGACTGTCTGCCGAATATATGGTATGGCCCTCGATCGCGTCACAGGAATTCCCTGTGACGCGATCCAAGGGGCATCCCCCTTTTCATTTTCCCCTGAATCCTGCAGTCAGCTATGATCGCAGCATTCAGTGGAATAACGGCCGAGATGAGGTTTCTTTGATCTCCGCCGTTATAGAGCGCGGCCGTGTAATACAGTCATTGCCCTGCTCCTGACAGGAAGTGCGTGCGCGGTCAGCATGAGTTGGTGCGGCCGGCGCTGCATTAATGAGTGGCGGCGCAGGCACTGAAGACCCGAACAGGGGGGTTTTTCCCGCGCACTTATCAGGACTCAGGAGCGCGGTAGTGACTGTATTACACAGCCTCAGCCCCGCTCTCATACATTCATGTGTTACTATACTGAGCTGTGCAGCGGCGCAGCTTAGTATCGAAATACATGAAACAATGGTATCGAACCGTTTGGGGATGCAGCGTATCGAAACCGTATCGAAGTTTCGATGCATCGTGCATCCCTAGTTTGAACCTCTGTTTGTCAGTGAGATAATGTGTATCAGAGGTGTTTGGTGTGTACTGTCTTCCCTTATTGATCTAATACGTACACTCAGCCAAGACAAATGTTCATGTTAATGGGGGAAATGAGAACCATGGCTGTCGGTTAGGCTGGGCGATTAACCCCTTCAGGACTGAGCCTGTTTTTGCCTTGTGGACGCAGCAGATTTTTTTCAAATCTGACGTGTCCCTTTATGTGGTAATAACTTGGGAATGCTTTTACCTAGCCAAGTGATTCTGAGATTGTTTTCTCGTGACATATTGTACTTTATGTTAGTGGAAAAATTTGATCATTAAATTCAGTATTTGTTTGTGAAAAACCCCAAAATGTAGAGAAAATTTGCAAAAATTTTCATTTTTCTAAATTTAAATGTATCTGCTTGTAAAACAGATAGCAAACCCACACAAAATAGTTACTAATTAACATTTCCCATATGTCTACTTTATGTTGGCATCATTTTTTGAACGTCCTTTTATTTTTGTAGGACGTTACAAGGCTTAGAACTTTAGCTGCAATTTCTCACATTCAAGAAAATTTCAAAAGGCAATTTTTATAGGTACCAGTTCAGTTCTGAAGTGACTTTGAGGGCCTTAGATATTAGAAACCCCCATAAGTAACCCAATTTTAAAAACTTCACCCCTCAAAGTTTTCAAAACAGCATTTAGAAAGTTTCTTAACCCTTTAGGTGTTTCACAGGAATTTGAATCCATTTTTTTCTGTAACAAAAGGTTTTACCCAAGAAATGCAACTCAATATTTATTGCCCAGATTCTGCAGTTTTTAGAAATATCCCACATGTGGCCCTAGTGTGGTAATGGACTTAAGCATCGGCCTCAGAAGCAAAGGAGCACCTAGAGGATTTTATTACAATATATTTTAGACACCATGTCAGGTTTGAAGAGGTCTTGCGATGCCAAAACAGTGGAAACCCCCCCCCCCCCCAAAAAAGACACCATTTGGCAAACTACACCCCTCAAGGAATTTATCAAGGGGTATAGTGAGCATTTTAACCTCACAGGTTTTTTGCTGAATTTAGTGGAATTATCGGCCGGCAGCGGAGGGTCACCCGCGAGCTGCCCGCAAATCGCGGGCCGTGCACATGGCCGCGTCCATTATTTCCTATGGGCCTGGACCCCAGAACACAGCCGTAATAAGACATGCCCGTTCTTTCTGCGGTCCAGGTTCCTGGGCCATGCACGGACCATGGAAACCACGGTCGTGTGAATGGCCCCATAGAAATGAATGGGGCCGCAATTCTCCCATGGATTTTCGGGGAAATTGCGGCCGCAAAAGCACGTTCGTGTGCATGGGGCCTTAGTGTGAAAATAACGCACGTCACACGGACCTATGCAAGTCAATTCAGACATTGTGTTTTTCACACAGCGTGTGTCCGCTGCGTGAAACTTACTGCATGTCCTATACTTGTGCATTTTTTGCGCATCACGCACCCATTGAAGTCAATGGGTGCGTGAAAATCATGGACCACACACGGACGCACATCCGTGTGCTGTGGGTGATTCATGCAACAGTTGCTAAAGAAATTATTTTGAAAAAGAAAAACACCTCCTTCAGTTTATTATGCGGACGTGAAACACGGGACAAACTGATTACATACGCGCGTACAAAACGCAGACATGCACCATACACTGATGTCACACGGAACTGCAACGCAGGAAAAATTATGCATTTTTACGCGCGCAAAACGGACACGTTCGTGTGAATAAGGCCTTAGTCTGTAAAAAGGAAAATTACATTTTTCCCAATAAAACTTAGAAATTCTCAATTTTTACAAGGAATAAAGAAGAAAAAGCACCCCAAGATTTGTGAAGCAATTTCTCCTGATTACGGCAATACCCCATATGTGGTAAGAAACTGCTGTTTGGACGCACAGCAGGGCTCAGAAGTGAAGGAGCGCTATATGGATTTTGGAGCTCAAGTTTGCTGGAATGATTTTTGGGTGTCGTGTCACATTTGCAAAGCCCCTGAGGGACCAAAACAGTGGACACCCCCCAGAAGTTACCCCATTTGGGAAACTACAGCCCTAAAAAGAATTTATCTCGGGGTATAGGGAGCATTTTGACCCCATAGGTTCTTTTGCTGAATTTAGTGTAATTAGGCCGTGAAAACTTCTATTGTTTTTTTTTGTTTCGTTTTTTAGGCGTTCACCGTACGCTATAGATGACGTATTTAATTTATTCTGTGGGTTGATGCGATTACGGCGATACCATATGTATATAGGTTTTTTTATGTTTTACTGTGTTTGCACGGATAAAATCACGGTTTTAAAAAAATGATTTCGTTTTTGTGTTGGCATATTCTAAGAGCCACAACTTTTTTATTTTTCCATCAAGAAAGTGGTGTGAGGGCTTGTTTTTTGAGGAACAAACTAGTTTTTATAGGTACCATTTTTGGGTACATGCGCCTTTTTGATCCCTATTTATGAAATTTTTTGGGAGCTGAAGTAACTAAAAATAACGAAGTTTTTTTAATGGCGGTCACCGTGCGGAATAAATTACATTATATTTTTATAGTTCAGGCCGTTACAGACGCGGCGATACCAATTATGCATAGTTTATTTTATTTTTTTCTAATAATAAAGGACATTATATGGCAAAAAAGGCATTTTTTTTTTGTTTTTTTTTAAATTTTATTATTTTGAATTTTACTTTTTTTACTTTTGAAAAAAAAAATTGTAAGTTTTTTACCCTTTTTTTTTAAATTTATTTATTTATTTTTTGTGCGCCACTAGAGATTTGAAGATCCAATTGTTGGATCGTTGTTATAATACCCTGCAATACTTATGTATTGTAGGGTATTATACCTGTCAGTTTCACACTGACCGGGGGCATATTAGGTTCTGCCTCTGGCCTCCAGGACTTAATCGCCTTCCATAGATGGTAGACCGGAAGCCCTTGTTAGGCTTCCGGCTGCCATAGCAACCATCGGCTATCGCGCCACGTCGTGCCGATGTTATAACAACTTAAATGCAGCGGTCGCTATTGACCACCGCATTTAAGGGGTTAATCGGCGGGGATCACTGCTGTGATCCGACCGATGTTTTCCCCCCAATAGTAAGGCTGCTAGTTGCAACCTGTACTGGGAGATGCCGGGCTGCGGGGAGTGCCTGTGTGCTCTGTTTGGAGCACAAGTATATTAATGGGCTGCAGGCACAAGGACCAGTGCTGCACCCGCTAATCTACGTGTGGTGGTCAGGAAGGGGTTAGTCAAATTCTATTAATTCGCCCTCAAGGACTCTCAAGATTCTGTTTTTTAACAGAATCGTTGAATCGATTCTTTAGTGGCGCCGTGCTGCAGGAGGAAGCCCCGCCGCCTCGTCACCTGCCTGGTCCACCCCATTCTGTCTCTGCTCCCCACGGAACTGCTGTTCTCTACTGAACAAAATGGTACAGTGCGAAACAGCAGTTTCGTGGGGAAGCAGGGACTCCTCGTATATAGCGATACCGCCCCGCTCTAGATAACACCTCCCTTGCCAATCGCATCACCCCCCCCCCTTGTCAATCGAACCACCACCCGCCTTGCCAATCGCATAAAATACCACCCCTCTTGTAGACCCCAGCACCCTCCCTGGTAGATCGCGCCACTGGCCCCCCTGGTAGATCGCGCCACTGGCCCCCCTGGTAGATCGCGCCACTGGCCCCCCTGGTAGATCGCGCCACTGGCCCCCCTGGTAGATCGCGCCACTGGCCCCCCTGGTAGATCGCGCCACTGGCCCCCCTGGTAGATCGCGCCACTGGCCCCCCTGGTAGATCGCGCCACTGGCCCCCCTGGTAGATCGCGCCACTGGCCCCCTGGTAGATCGCGCCACTGGCCCCCCTGGTAGATCGCGCCACTGGCCCCCCTGGTAGATCGCGCCACTGGCCCCCCTGGTAGATCGCGCCACTGGCCCCCCTGGTAGATCGCGCCACTGGCCCCCCTGGTAGATCGCGCCACTGGCCCCCCTGGTAGATCGCGCCACTGGCCCCCCTGGTAGATCGCGCCACTGGCCCCCCTGGTAGATCGCGCCACTGGCCCCCCTGGTAGATCGCGCCACTGGCCCCCCTGGTAGATCGCGCCACTGGCCTCCCGCCACTGGTAGATCGCGCCACTGGCCTCCCGCCACTGGTAGATCGCGCCACTGGCCTCCCGCCACTGGTAGATCGCGCCACTGGCCTCCCGCCACTGGTAGATCGCGCCACTGGTAGATCGCGCCACTGGCCTCCCGCCACTGGTAGATCGCGCCACTGGCCTCCCGCCACTGGTAGATCGCGCCACTGGCCTCCCGCCACTAGTAGATCGCGCCACTGGCCTCCCGCCACTGGTAGATCGCACGGCCTCCCGCCACTGGTAGATCGCACGGCCTCGCGCCACTGGTAGATCGCACGGCCTCCCCCCGCCACTGTTAGATCGCACGGCGTCCCCCCGCCACTGTTAGATCGCACGGCGTCCCCCCGCCACTGTTAGATCGCACGGCGTCCCCCCGCCACTGGTAGATCGCATCACGGCCCCCCCACTGGTAGATCGCATCACGGCCCCCCCCCACTGGTAGATTGCATCACGGCCCCCCCCACTGGTAGATCGCATCACGGCTCCCCCCACTGGTAGATCGCATCACGGCTCCCCCCACTGGTAGATCGCATCACGGCCCCCCCACTGGTAGATCGCATCACGGCCCCCCCCCACTGGTAGATCGCATCACGGCCCCCCCCACTGGTAGATCGCATCACGGCCCCCCCCACTGGTAGGTCGCATCACGGCCCCCCCACTGGTAGATCGCATCACGGCCCCCCCCACTGGTAGATCGCATCACGGCCCCCCCCACTGGTAGATCGCATCACCGCCGAACTGTCAAAACCACGGTCGTGTGCATGGTGCCATAGCAATGAATGGGTCCGCAATTCACCCGCAGATTTGCAGGTGAATTGCGGACTCAAAAACACGTTAGTGTGCATGAGGCTAAGTGTTTCACTTGAGTAGAACTGTAGTGCCCTGAAGTACAACGTTATGGCGTATCCTAGAAAAAAAACAGAATATTACAAAATGGGAAGACCCCTTTAAACAAAAAAGGGGGGCAAACCCTCTTTAACCCTTTCATGCCGACAATCTGTAGATTCACGTCCTATTCGAATATACACCGTGTAGCGAGGATGTAAATCTGCAGACCTCTGCTTCTGCCGGCATAGCGCTGGGGAGATCGCTCTGACGCTGGTGGCGTCTGTGTCCACGGCTCCCCAGCAACCTGTTCTCTGACAGCCGAACCGATTGGTTTGGCTACAGAGAATATGATCGCCATTTTTAACTATTTCCCGACTGCCCACGGTAAATTCACGTCGGCGCTTGCTGGGCTCTGTGCAGCGCCGACGTGAATTCACAGTGGGTGTTAAAAGCGCGATCCGGGTGTCTTAGAGTAGTGCTGACAAACCACTGCCTCTGGTCCCGGAGACATGATCGGGACCTGATTGGTTCAGGTCCCGATCATGTGATCGCAGGGAAAGTTTGTTGTAGCAACAAACTGGAAAGTTTGTTGCTACAACAAACTTTCCCGGGGACCGATTGCGGGTGCTGCATACAACGGCATCTGGGTCTGCCCTACACGGAAGCCTATGAGGAACAGCCCGAGGCCGGTCCTCATAGGCTTCCTGTCAGTGTGACTCTCTAGTGCAATGTATTATAGCAGCTATCAGTGCTGCAGGTCTAAAAAGTAAAAAAAATAAAATAATACAAAATGTTTTATAAAAGTGTAAAAACAGAAAATGCTTTTTTCCTATAATAAGTTATTTTATTATAGGAAAAAAAAAGATAACGTTAAATTACACGTATTTGGTATCACCGCGTTCGTAACAACCCAAACTATAAAACTCTAATATTATTTTTCCCGCACGGTGAACACCGCAAATTTTTTTAAAAAAACAATGCCAACTTCACTATTTTTTTGGTCATCACCCCTCCCAAAATATAGAATAAAAAGTGATCAAAATGTCGCATGTACCCCAAAACAGTACCAATAAAAACTACAACCCATCCCGCAAAAAACAAGCCCTTACACAGCTTTTTCGACTGAAAAATAAAAAAGTTATGGCTCTCAGAATATGGTGACACAAAAAAGAAATAATTTTATAGAAAAGAGATTTTATTACGCAAACGCCACAAAACAGAAAAAAAATTATATACATATGGTATCGCCATAATCGTATCGACCCGCAGAATAAAGTACAATTTAATTTATAGCGCACGGTGAACACTGTAAAAAATAAATTAAAAAAAAGTCAAAAAACCTTGGCAAAATGTATGTTTTCTTTTTTGTCATTTTGCTTGCCAAAAAATCGAATAAAGTGATGTACCCTAAAATTGTACTAATGAAAATTACAGATTGTTCCGCAACAAATAAACCCTCGCACGGCTCCGTTGGTGAAAAAAAAAGAAAAGTTCTGGTGCTCAGAATATAGCGACAGAAATTGTATAGAGCATTCCAAAAGCGGATAAGATCGGGCGCAATTTATCAGTGCAACACGGCTACATATCTTTGAATTATTATTTATTTACGCATTATTATACCCTCTTATTATGCCCTGATGTTCGCAGCCCAGCTTACATATGCCCCCACATTATAAACTGAAATACCAGCAAAACCCAAAACAGAACAACTACCAAGCAAAATCTGCGCTCCAAAAGCCAAATGCCGCTCTCTCCCTTCTGAGCTCTGCCGTGGGTTCAAACAGGAGTTTATTACCACATATGGGGTATTGCCGTAATTGGGAGAAGTAGCTTTACAAGTTTTGGGGTGCTTTTTATTCTACATTCCTTGTAAAAATTAAACATTTTTATATTTTTTCAGAAAAAAAGTCAGTATTCATTTTCACAGACAAACACCAATAAATATAGCAAAATAACTGTGGGGTTATATACCCCTAGATAAATTCCTTAAGGGGTATAGTTTTCAAAACCATGTCACTTATGGAGAGTTTCCACTGTTTTGGTACCACAAGATCTCTTCAAACCTGACATGGTGCCTAAAATATATTCTAAAAAAAAAAAAAGAGGCCCCAAAATCCACTAGGTGCTCCTTTGCTTCTGAGGCCGGTGCTTCAGTGCATTACCGCACTAGGGCCACATGTGGGATATTTCTAAAAACTGCAGAATCTGGGCAATAAATATTGAGTTGCGTTCCTCTGGTAAAACCTTCTGTGTTACAGATTTTTTTTTATTACAAATGAATTTCGGCCCAAAAACATGAAATTTGTAAATTTCACCTCTACTTTGCTTTAATTCCTGTGAGATGCCTAAATGGTTAAAACACTTTCTGAATGCTGTTTTGAATACTTTGAGGGGATGCAGTTTTTAAAATGGGGTGATTTGTGGGGTCTATCTAGTACATAAGACCCTCAAAGCAACTTCAGAACTGGACGAGTCCTTGAAAAAATAGCCTTTTGACATTTTCTTGAAAATGTCAGAAATTGCTGCTAAAGTTCTAAGCCTTGTAACGTCCTAGAAAAATAAAATAATGTTCAAAAAACGATGCAAATATAAAGTAGACATATGGGGGATGTTAATTGGCAACAATTTTGTGTGGTATTACTCTCTGTGTTACAAGTAGATACATTTAAAATTCCAAAAATCATAATTTTTGCTAATTTTCTTAAAATTTTAGTGGTGTTCACAAAAAAGCAATGAATTTATTGACCAAATTTTTCCACTAAAATAAAGTACAATATGTCACGAGAAAACAATCTCCGAATCGCTTGGATAGGCAAAAGCATTCCAGAGTTATTACCACATAAAATGACCCATGTCAGATTTGAAAAAATGGGGCTGGTCCCCAAGGGCCAAAATGACCTTGGTCCTGAAAGGGTTAATCTGGAAACAAGTATCATTGTGCTCTGCACTACCATTACACTGTTCTCATATGAAGATATACGGTATGTTCCCTTTCTTGCTGTGTCATGATTGTTGAGGAATAAATATGTGCCGTGTATATAATTTTACCTTTGTAAAAAATGTAAGTGGCCAGAAACGTTATTGGGAATTTTTGAATGCATTTCTTTTAACCATATGTGTTTCTATGTTTTCACCCAGGAGACCTCCATTCTTGAAGAATTTAATATCAATTGGACCCAGAAGCTTGGTGCTGGAATCAGTGGTCCAGTGAGGTACAGTTGATTTTCTTAGTTACAGGAAAACTAAAGCCGGGGTAGACAGCCACTGTAGGCTTAAGGAGACCGTTACACCAATGCAGAAGTCTGTGTGATTTTTCTTTTTTTTTTTTTTTAGGCATTTAATAGAAACTAAATTAGGCACAAAGAGCAAATTTCTAGGCATATTGCCTACCTGGTTCCTAAGATTACTCCAGCCCTGACCTAAAGTCTATCTTATCTACTTTTCCTTTCCAGAAACTGATGGCAATTATGTCCGTATGCTTTTCAGCAACAAGGCCATAGTTACCATCTGTTTTCAAGAAACTAAAAAGTGACTATGACATGTGGCTCTTGGTAGAAGGAGCATGTAAGCTGCATACGTGAGGTGTTAGTAAAGCTATCCTATCCCTCTGTGCACATCCTAGACAGGGAGCGTGCTTCGTTGCAAGGAGATCTGACCATCTCTGCTGGCCGTGGGGCGCCGTTTTTGTTGTTCGTCCCCTCTGTGCATTCAGCAGGATACACAGTCTGCGATCCAGCCCTCTCTGTGGCTTCTTTATTTATTTTTGGCCGGTTGGACGCTGTTGCTCTGGCTTGCTGACTGGGCATAAACAGCTGTTGCCGTGTTAAATTGTATACCTAAATACCTTGCAGTGGTAGGTCGAGAGCCTGCCAGCTCTGCTCAATCAATTCTTCTAACTATAAGTGAGACCACGCTGTTTTTTCTCTTTGATCGTGAGTTGCCTGGACGCACAGCACATTATAAACCCAAGATGGAATTCTTGAGATTTTTGGACAGAACCTGCCAGCTCCATCCTGACTGTCCCCCAAATATTCAAAGGAGCCTTCTCGAAATGTTGTGGATGGAGACCATCCATACCAATTTCTGCTGGATGATATACGGGACTTGTGGATTCCTGCCTTCTACCTGCTTTTCCCCCTGGAAGGAAAGACCAGGACTCCATCCTCCTAATCTGTCTATTGAGATTCTGTGAACAATTATCTACTTCTGAGGACTGTGGTTGACCTTTTCCATTGAGTGAGGGAGTTTTTTCTTTTTTTGTCTTCCTGATTGGAGGGTTTTATGGCATCCACTGATTTGACACATTGAGCCTACATCACATCAAAGTACTAAAATGTATGAGGATATTTTACGTAAAAACCAGTCACTGACTATTTAAATTAAGCCTGATTGATTAATACTGCTGCCAAAGGTATAGGCTCCTTATACTAACTCGATAGACTGGGACGGGGGCAGGCTATATCGATACGTCAGGGATATATATGGTCAGAAGCATGGACCATTCATCAGCACTCTGTCTTGGAGGTAGAATGACTTGGAAAAAAGAGGAGGAAAAACTTCCACCCAGCAGACAAAGACGATCAGAGGGCGTTACTCTTACACCAGAAGGTCCTAAAACTAAAGGGGACCAAAGGAATAAAATTGACCGTTCTTTAAATTTCACCATAAACAGTTGCGGTACAAGAGATCTGGAAATGGCAGATAAAAATGCATAACAGCTGATTGGCCAGTAAGGATCTTGAGGACCGTTTAAGGAGGATGTACATTAGGTGCCTGGGTATACCGGAAGGGGTTGAAAATGCAAACTGGGTGTTTTTTCCTCATGGCTAAAAGAAACCATAGGGGAGGAAAGACTTTCAATTTTTTTTCCATACAATGGGTTCACTGGGTCCCCCCCCCCCCCCCTAGCCAGGAATGCCACGCAGATCTAAAAGTCTTCAAGCTGCCTATGTATGAAGATAACTTAGCCATATTAAGAAGACCAAGAGACTTTGCATTGACCTATAATGGGAATAAAGAAAGGCTTTTTCCAGACTGAGTTAGCCACTCAAAAAAGCAGGCGTAGATTTCTAAAAGTTGCAAAGCATATGCGAAATGGAAGCATATAATATGGTATATCCAGCTTAAAGTCACACAATGGTCAGACCATCTTCTTACTTTACCTTGAAAAATCTTCAAGATGACTAGATGAGAAAAGAGTAGAGGACCCAGCAAGGTTAAAAAAAATTCACACTGGGTCAGGGTGGATTATTGAGTCACTACTTTTTTTTTCTGGCCAGGACTATCAAGGCAACGCATTTGATATAACAGGTTTTCGTCTTCTATTAATTTTGTTTTGGTGTTGCTGGAGGGACGAAATGCTAGTGTAGGAACCTGAGATGATAGTTGTACCTAGATCAGGGCTCTGTGGGGGCCATGTCATCAATTTCAGGGCTCCTTGTACTTCTTTACATTGAAGATAGTTCTTCATGACATTGGCTGTATGTTTGGGGCGGCTGTTCGGCTACAGAATAAATTTGGAGCCAATCGGACCATTTCAAATGTTTCAAATTTTGATTCCTCAGTCCAGAGCACCTGCTGCCAGTTTCCTGCACCCCAGTTCTTATGTTATCATGCATAGTTGAGACACTCGGCCTTGTTTTCACGTCGAAGGAATAGCTTTTTGGCCGCAATTCTTCCATGAAGACAACTTCTGAACAGACTTCTCCGCACAGTAGATGGGTGTACCTGCCAGTTCTGAGCTGATGACACTGCTGGACATCTTCCGATTTCGAAGGGAAGTAAGCATGATGTGTCTTTTCATCTGCTGCACTAAATTTCCTTGGCTAACCTTGCGTCTACGGTTCTCAACGTTGCCCGTTTCTTTGCGCTTCTTCAAAAGCGGTTGAACAGCACATCTTGAAGCCCCAGTCTGCTTTGAAATCTTTGCCTGGGAGAGACCTTGCTGATGCAGTATAACTACCTTGTGTCTTGTTGCTGGTCTCCGTCTTGCCGTAGTGGACCTTTGACATGAAACGGTCTATCACAACGTCACCCAGTTTTTAGGCTCCTACACAGCTGTTTCTGTTACAGTTAATGACTGTGTTTCAGCCTACATATGAAAATGATAATTATTATCACCTGTTTAGTATAATTAGTTAATCCTACACCTGAATATAATCCTACAAAATCCATGACTTTGTGGAAGTGTACGTAAAAGAATTGATACTGTTTTAACCCCTTCCCGCATTTTCACATACATGCACGTCGGGGAATGCGGCTGGTTAGCGCATTCCCACGTGCATGTACGTGATGCAGTTAAACTGTCACAGCGCCACGGGGCGAGGTGACAGTTCACTGCAAACTGCTGTCCGAGACAGCTTAGCAACAGAGCTAGCCGACAGGGGACCAATGAAAGTGGTCCCCTGTCGGCGATCGCTGTGATAGGTCTGTCAGTGCAGACAGACCAATCACAGTTAGTGTGACGTAGGCAGGACTTGTTTTTCTATAGTCTCCGTCTCTGAGCTCCTCTGTTGGTTTTGAGAGGAGATCAGAGACGGATTCTAATTTTACTTGTGAATGAAATATACCCCCACAGCCTGATCAGTCACCCCCACAGCCTGATCAGTCACCCCCACAGCCTGACCAGTCACCCCCACAGCCTGACCAGTCACCCCCACAGCCTGACCAGTCACCCCCACAGCCTGACCAGTCACCCCCACAGCCTGACCAGTCACCCCCACAGCCTGACCAGTCACCCCCACAGCCTGACCAGTCACCCCCACAGCCTGACCAGTCACCCCCACAGCTAGTCAGTCACCTCCTGTGTTCCATCCGCACCCCAGTGTGCCACATCACCCAATCAGTATCGTCTGTTGCCTAGTGACAGGCATCACTGAATCAGTTCAGTTTTTTTGTTCTTGTAAAAATACTAAAAAAAAAATATATAAAAAAAAAACCTATTAAAAAAGTTTGTTAGTGAGCGACAGGGATAGTAAGTTAGTTAGGGATAGTATCAGACTAGCTTGTTAGAGTGTACGTGGTGTAAGGTTAGGTACTGTCAGGGCTAGTTAAAAATAATTTTGCATTCGGGTATTAGGTAGGGCTAACTAGGGTTAGAGGTTCAGGGAGTTAAAAACTATTATAATGACAAAGCGGGTGTTCACTGCTGAAGAGGCGTACGCCTTATTCTGTGCAGAATTAAATAAAGTAGTAAGGATGCACTCCAAATCGTTGGTGCTATTGAGGTTCGGGTTGTACCCCAATTATAGAGATATAGAAAAACCTCTAAGCACTCTAGAAACAAATGATTTTGTCGATTCCAAGGAAAGATAATTTATTTTTCATTCAATCCACATGGTTCAGTATATGTACAGAACAGAAAAGATTTCAATGCAAGCGATAAGTATTGAATTTTGACGTTTCGGCCCAACCAAGGCCTTTCTCACATTCGCTGCAATATAGAGACAAAAAGTACAAAACAACATATAACAATTTATATTGGACTCAGAAAAATAGTAATAAACTTTAGACGAAAACAAAATATATATATAAATACAGACGTTCAAAATACAAAAGTCGTCCACAAGAAAAGTTGATGATATACATGGTACTCTGTATAAGCAGTGAGATATATGTCATATATTTGACCATTATAATGATAGTCTAGTACGTATAGAGATATGACTCCTTAACATAAAATATATAGGTATACGAAGGGGATATGACACAAAACATGTAACTCTACAAGTTCTAATGCATAACATAAATATGGTAGAGGCATCAAATAGGAGGGGTATTGTAGAAATACCTCTCTAGACCATACCATAAAATACCGGTATAGAAATCAATGGTGGATAAGGATAAAGATATAAGAGAAGAAATTTAAATAGATAAATGAATAAAAACAGATAGGTAGAATAGTGGGCTGTATCAAGATAAAATAGCAAATAATGTCATACCTGCATATAGTCCAGGTGTGGAAACATGTAAAGATCTATCGCCCCTGTAGGTAAGTATCTAATGTGGGGAAGACATTTAAATTAATAAATAAAGAATGAAGAAATTAGCTGTTGGCGTTGTATCTAGATGAAAGGTAACATACCTGCATATAATTATGGAGAGGTATAATGAAATACTGGCGTCTACCAGACGCTCACGAGTGTAAGAGAACTCTCAGAAGCGTCTATCTTTAAGGCGCCCGTTTCGAAACCGGATATCCGGTGCCTGGCACGCACAGAAGTGTCGGCGCATGCGCAGTAAGGGGGATAGTATCCCACGGTGGAACGCAAGCTAACCTTGTTGTGATGACGCCCAGAGAGGCTATAGCGGCGGCATGTAATGATCTAACGCTCCTTTATGTAAGTGTGTAGCAAATAAATTATCAGATACTATTTAGGAATTGGCTAGAAAACGGCACAAGCAGTCATAGTGGTGGATGTGAGTGAGTTCTAAACATAATATATTATATAGAAAAACGGACGAGAGATATAGTTTACCTAAAGTAACGAAAATCATCTGTATATGCTTATGTTGTAATATATGTCAATTGAAAATATATATATTTTTAGTGTAGGTACTGTAGAATGGAGATGAAAAATATACATTCATCGTATATATGTATGAAAAGGACAAATGTATAATGAAATGTGTCAGTAAACAATGTCAGAAAGTAAAAGGGTATAGAAAAAATAATAATAATAAATAAAGAAAAAGTGGGTGAACCGGTTTTATGGTACCTGTATCTGGTCGTCAGCTCTTTCTAGCGTGCCTGAGAAATAAATAAATAAATAAATGCATGACATTAATAACATAAATCGCTGTAATTGACAGAAGACAAAGACATTATTAGCATAATAAATCGAACTCTCTGTTTAAGCCTTTAGGTGTCAAGGTATCTAACGTATGGATCCAATAAGACTCCCGTTGTTTTAATAAGTGTATGTGATTGCCACCCCTCCTAGGTCGTAAGACCTGTTCTATGATTTGAAATCTCAGTTGGGAGATGTTATGATTGGATTTGATAAAATGATCGGGGAGTGGTAACCACGTTTTCTTGCATCTTATTGTGGATTTGTGGCTCGATATTCAATCTCTAATATGTTGGGTTGTTTCACCAACATAAGTCAAGCCACACGGGCATTTGATCAAGTAGACAACGAAATTCGAGTCACATGTGAAAAAACCCCTAGCAGGGAAGGTTTTGTTAGTGTGGGGGTGTTGGAACGTGTCCCCCTTAATAATATTAGAACAGCACGAACAGTGTAGACACGGAAATGTGCCATTACGTTTTGTCTGTAGGAAAGTTTGTCTCGGTACTTTAGAAAGGCTGCCAATGTCAGCTCTAATAACACGGTCACGAACATTGGGGGGCCTCTTTGAACACATCATTACTGGATTCCTGAACTCTTCGATCTCAGGGTAGGCGATATGTAATACTGACCAATGTCTACGTACGCTCTGTAGTAGTTTCGGTATTAAAGGATGGTATGTCAATATTAATGGTAGCCTAGCTTGTTTTGGTCTTCTCACTATAGTCTCATGATTGGTCCCTGTAAATCTACCGAGTTCCTTCGATAGAAGTGGTTTGGGATAACCTCTCTGTTCTAATTTTCTGGACATATTCTGTAATCTCATTTTTTTAGTGTCCACATCCGACACAATCCTAGACACTCGCATGAATTGAGAGCGTGGTAAGGAACAAAGCGTGTTCCTAGGATGGTTACTGCTATAGTGCAGTAAGCTGTTTCTATCTGTGGGTTTTGAATAGAGATCTGAGGTAAGAGATCCCACCTCATCCAGTACAATGATAGTATCCAAAAACGAGATCTTTTCCTTACTGAAATTAAGAGTAAATTTTAATTCATCCCTTACTTGGTTGATGTGTAGGACAAAGTCGTTAAGTGATCCCACAGGGCCATCCCAAATGCAAAATATATCGTCTATGTATCTGAACCAGCACAGGGCATGCTGTATAAAGAGAGGATTGTTATACACATATTCCTCTTCAAATAGAGCCATATATGCATTAGCATAGGGTGGGGCTACGTTCGAACCCATGGCTGTTCCACATGTTTGAACGTAGAACACGTCCCCAAATAGAAAAAAATTTTTGTGCAGGATTACTGTAAGTAGCTCAAGGCATAGTGATATTGAATCGGGAGACATAGTAGTAGATTCAAGAAGATGAGTAACAGCCTGAATACCCTTGTGATGAGTAATAGAGGTATATAGGCTAGTAATGTCGAGGGTAACCAAGATACAATCATGACCAATCCTCGGGAGATCACTAATTTTCTTAAGAAAATGTCCTGTATCCAAGATAAAAGAGGGTGTGGTCTTAATCAGAGGAGTAAGGATCTTTTCAATTAAGATAGAAAGAGGGGAAAGAATAGAATCTGTCGAGGCCACTATAGGTCTACCAGGTGGATGTTGTAAAGATTTATGAATCTTGGGTAGAATACACTGGAGTTATTGAATGGGGATTCTGTAGGAATTTAAAGGGTTTGTCATCGATTGTCCCACGGTCTTTGTACTCTTCCAAGATACTGGCAATGTTAGTACGAATATTGGACGTAGGGTCGCCATCAATTCTATTGTATGTCTTAGTATCTGATAACTGTCTCTCTACCTCTAAAATGTAGTCTTTTTTTTATCCCAAACCACCACGGCTCCACCCTTATCCGCAGGTTTGATAATTATATCCTTGTTGTTACTCAAAGCTAATAAAGCTGCCGACTCAAGTTTTGACAAGTTATTTTTATGTGGATAGAAACCCATCCTATACCTAGTCAGAAGGGTTTGTGTATCCCTTTTAATTAGCTCGATTACCGCCTCTGTGGCGTGATATGATCTTGGGGGAGAAAATTTACTGCGGTTAAATAAACCGAGTGGTTCGATTGATAGTGGTGTCTGGGTTACAGTAGAGATAGGTGGATCAGTAACATCAACCGAAATGGGTCTGAAGTCTCAAAGAGCTGTAAAATCTATTGAGTTCCTGCTCTAGGATGAAAGTATTGCAGGAGGCAGTTGGACAGAAGGACAAGCCTTTCTGTAGGACCGACAGTTCCGCTGGACTCAAAGTGTAGAAGGAAATGTTGATAACCAGGTCGTTGGTCTTACCTGGGATCGTGTCTGTATCCCTAGTTCCCGATTTCTCCCTTCTGCTCCTTGACCTTCTGGTGGGGCCCCTCTGCCCCTTCGGTTTCCTAAAAAACGTTGTGGACGGTAAGTAGGTCTTTCCGCAGATGTATCGCTTCCAGATGTGGACCTGTTGCCAGGAGCGTATCCTCTGCGGGGTCTCCAAGAGCTGGAGGAATCTTGCCATCTGTATACCTGGTTATTCAAGTAATCGTTGGCGTCCCTCTGGAATTTCTCTCTTTTTCTCGACTCTACTTCTTTAGTAAAAACTTTAATACTGTTGTCAGTAGTCTGACAGTGGAGATGAGGTGACATTTTTGATGTCGTCATCCTCAAGTGACACATCTAGTGATGAACCCCCCCCGTAGACGTTCTAGGGCTAGTGCGCAAGCATAACCAAATTCAGATGCCCCTGCGTGGATTGCCCCTGATAATTATATGCCCCAGGTGCCTGAATTTACTGCCACCCCAGGAACCAACGTGGACACTACTGGATTCAGAGAGATAGATTTTTTTTAAATTATTTCTCTCTGATGAACTAATTTGTCTTATGGTACAGCAGCAAATATTTATGCGGCACAATTTATTGCCTGCAATCCCAACAGTTACTATGCCAGGCCCCAAAAATGGACCCCTACCAATTCAAATGAAATACTGAAATTTTGGGGCCTATTACTTAACATGGGCATTACAAAAAAGCCCTCTATTCGCTCCTATTTGAGCACTGATATGCTATACTATTGCCCACTTTACCGCCTCACCATGCCTAGGGTTCGTTTCGAGATCCTGCTACGGTTCCTGCATTAATAACAACAATGAGGAATGCCCAGCCACAAATGACCCCAGTTTTGACAGACTGTTCAAAATTAGACCTGTAGTGAACCACTATAATTCAAAATTGAAAGAGATTTACACCCCACAAAAATGCATTGCAGTGGACGAATCCTTGGTTCATTTCAAAGGCAGGCTACACTTCCGCCAGTACCTGCCCAACAAAAGGTCTAGGTATGGCGTGAAGCTGTATAAAGTGTGTGAAAGCGCGTCTGGATACACTTTTAAATTCAGAATCTATGAGGGAAAAGATTCTGCAATAGAGCCCCCGGACTGTCCCCCTGTCCTAGGAATAAGTGGGAAGATAGTATGGGATTTGCTGCACCCCATACTAGACCAGGGATACCATCTATATATTGACAATTTTTACAATAGTGTCCCCCTTTTGAAGTGTCTTGCTGTTAGAGGAACCGCAGCATGCGGCACAATCAGGAGAAACCAAAAGGGTCTCCCCAAGGACTTTGTAGATCATACAGTGCGCCAAGGGGAAAGCAGGGCTGTTTGCAGTGACAATTTGCTGCTGGTCAAATACAAGGACAAGCGTGATGTCCTTGTATTGACCACTCTCCATGCAGACAGATCCAGCCCTGTCCCAGTGCGAGAAACCACAGAGCACACCATCAAGCCTGTGTGTATCCAGGATTACAACCAGTTCATGGGAGGGGTGGATCTTTCAGACCAGGTTCTGCAACCCTACAATGCCCTCAGAAAAACAAGAACCTGGTATAAAAAATTGGCCGTATACCCGACACAAGTGGCACTATATAATTCCTTTGTTTTGTATAAAAGTGCAGGCCATAGGGGGACTTTTCTTGATTTTCAAGAAAAAATTATTAAAACTTTGATTTTTGGAGACCAGGAAGGGGAGAGCGACAGTGGAAGCAGCAGTGCTTCTGGAATAGTGGGCTCAAGAATTGTTCATGGGCAGCATTTCCCTGGCGTACTTCCCCCCCCCCCCCACTGAAAAGAAAAGGAGGCCCCAAAGAAGGTGTCGAGTGTGCTCGATGAGGGGCATTAGGAAAGACACCACTCACTACTGTGAGACCAGCCCCTCTAAACCGGGCCTCTGCATTGGAGAGTGCTTTCGAATATACCACACCTCTGTTGATTTTAATTAAGTCCCTTTTCTTCCTGCCTTCTCCTATCGCCTGGGTATTTACTTTCTAAAATTTATTTTATTTCCGATTTTGTCCCAATTGACATTTAAAAAAAAAACAAAAAACTACCAAATAAAACTAAAAATTCCCGTTATACCCCTAGATGAATACCTTGAAAGTTTACATTTTATTCAGGGAGGCATTTTATGAATTTTCTAAATGTTCTGGCACCTATGTTGCATAAAATCTTACGAGTAAAAAGTGGGCCCTAAAAACTTCCTGGCACTCCTTCAATTCTGAGTTCTGATGTGCAATCCTGACATCCCAGTAAAACCACTAAATAGAACTAAAAATTTCCATTATACCCCTAGATGAATATCTTGAAGCACAGGAGAAAAGGCACGCTAAATATTAAGGCCTCAATATTTGCAGGGTCTAAATACTCACTATACACCTAGATAAAAAGCATAAGGGTCAAAATGTGACCCTATGTTGTCACTGAAATGGCATATCTTTTTTTTTTTTTTTTAAATGTAAGATGACCTGTAATGACTATGTCCTGCCGCACAAACCTCAATTTGTTTTACTGTATCGTGAAATGGGCATATTTTTTTTATTTGGAGGATCTCTAATTATCGAGCTGTTCCATATCAATACTCCATGGGCTTTACTACAGTTTTCTTCTGGTTTTTACTGGATCTCTTACACCCGACAATACTTCTGGCAATACTGACATTATTTTGGGGACTAGTGATCCTTTACTGTTCCTATATATGGTTTTGGACACTGTCCCTTTTTATATATTCTGTAGGTAATTGGTTGTTTAGTGCGCATAGCGGTTCCTACCTTGCCGGGCAGGGGTCTGTTATGGTGTACCGCGTCGCTTGGTACGTTCGTCCCTTATGTAGGGATTGATGAGGCTAAAGAGACATTGTATGACCAGTCACTATAAAAAACAAGATGTCATCATAGCCCTACAGGTGTTTTTATCTCGTGAACAAACTCCAGTTTGCCACATAGTTGGATACGTTTTCCTCCATTTTTTTATAAATATATTGCCGTTCACTCCAGAACAGTTGATTTTTCCCACTATAATTTATTATATATCAGACTAGAATGCTGTTCACAACGGCATCAGAATGACACAAATGTGGGACAATTGCTTTATTAGCAAGACATAGTCAAACAGGCAAATACATTTTTCAGGACATGCCTCCTTTATGGGAACATAGTGGTCAGCATGCTCACTACACTCCTGAATAGCTTAAGGTGTGTAGTTTTAAGAATGGGTCATTTCTTGGGGGTTTCTGTCATTCTGTCAGTTCAAAGCCTCTCCAAATGTGCATTGGGGCCTAAAACATTTTCAAGCAAAATTGGTGCCCTGAAAGCCTCCGTGTGCTCCCTTCCTTTTGGGCCCTGCCGTGTGTCCAGGCAATGCATTAGGGCCACAATGTGGGTATTTTTGAAAACAGGAGAAGCAGGGTGATAGATTGTGTGGTGTGATTCTTCATTTTCATGTTCGCTTTACAAAGAAATCGGTCTTCAAACTGATACTTTTAGGAAAAAGTGAAATTTTAATTTATTTTCACCTGCTATGCATTAAATTTAGCAAAAAACTGTGGTGTCAAAATTATTACTATACCCCTAGATTAATACCTTATGGGGTCTAGTTTTCTAAATGGGGTCATTTGTGGGGGTTTCCATCATTCTGAGACCTATGAGCCTCTGAAAACCTGGCTTGGTGCAGGAAAACAAAATGTACTTCAAAATTAAAAAAATTATTATTCAATTTGTAGGTCCTCTAAATTGCTGAAAATTAATTTCATTTTTTCAAAAGTGCTGCCAAAATAAAGTAAAGAGATGGAAATATATATTTAATAAAAAAAAATTGTACAGTATGCGTGTACATATGTGACATATTGCAGTTAAAAATAGGGAAAAAATTAAATTTTTACAAAATGTCTTCAATTTTTCTATTTTTTAGTTAATTTCCACAAATCGTATCAGTCTACTTTTACCACAAAAATAAAGTACAACATGTGACGAAAAAACAATGTCAGAATTACTTGGATATTCAAAACTTTCGCAGAGTTATTCTCTGATAAAGTCAGACATACCAGATTTGAAAAATCTGGCTTGGTCATTAAGGTCCAAACTAGCTTGGTCATTAAGGGGTTAAAGGCAAAGAATATCGATTTGATTTAGGTCTCTCTTCTGTTCATTCACTTTGTGTTTTGTTAATTGATAAAAAATAACGAACTTTTTTAAAGCATTCCTACTTTGCAGATTTTTTTTTCCACAACTGCTTATAACTTTTATACAGTAATATATATCCCTCCACCAATATTTCTCTAGGGTATGATATTGTTTAAAAAAATTTCTATCTGATAATCAAGAGATTCCGGTATGATTGCTGGGAGACGTCAAAATGTACTTGATAATGGTCTAGATAGATGTAAAAAGGGTAGGTACATGGATAGTCAACCAGATTAATTTGCCAAGTTAAAGGGGTTGGCCACCATCCGCATACAATTTCAAAATTGCCCCAGACAATAAAAAAAGCCCTAATTAATTGTTATGAGCAAATAAAATAACTATGATTTATGTTGCCTCTCCACCTTACTATGCTGCAGTTTCCATGGTCTCTCTGCAGATGCTTGTGGGCGGACATGTAAAAAAATTCAAGCAAAAATCCCAGCATTTTGTTATTTCCAGAACAAGCACAGCACATCTTTCTCTGCCTGTAATTCTCCGCTACCACTATATAGATTTTTAATAAAGTGTGCCTCACTATACACTCAACCGTATAATAAAAATGGTAAGATTCCCCCATTCCCATTTCTGAACACAGATTTATTATATCCCCCCCCCCCACACCGGATCTCTCGATCTCTATAGTCCTCAACATTGAAATTGAGAAGGAAGAAGAAAGCGTTTTTGAATTGTGTAAATCACAAGATCGATAGACTTTTAAATGATATACTCAATACTTTTGTTTCCATTTTTATTATCATTTGCATGAGTGCCACACACAGAAATACATGCACTTACACGCCTTGGCATGCGATCACTGAGGTAATTAATGGTTGTCTGAGGAATGTTATGCCATGCTGAATGTAATTGGGCATGCAAATCATCAAGATTAGCTGTTGGTAGATACCTTTTTCAATTGCCGACCAATGACGTCCCAGATGTGCTCGATGGGAGACAAATTCGGAGACGCAGCAGGCTTGGCATTGCCCTGTTCAAAAACTGCTTCTGGGAGACTTTGGAGAATTGGCCGTACCACTGGTTCCACAAACAAATCAATGTAACCGTACATTATGCCATCCCACAACATAATCCCGTGTGTAGGACCGGTGTGACATTCCCTTGTGAAGGTCTCTTCATGGTGTTGCCCACGTGGTCTCCAGACCAATCTCCGGCTATCATTGTGTCCAAGACAAAAGCAGGATTCCTCACTGAAGAAGAAAGACCTCCATTTCAGCCTCCATTGCTGTCTGGTTGTGCACCATGATAGCCTTTGAGAGTGGTGGCGTGTGGTCAATGAAACACCTGTAGCCGGATGTCTGGCTTGTAGACCAATGTCTTGCAAACGCCTTCTGATTTGTGTCGACGCTGGTTGCCGCCCTAGGCTTGGGATGTGACGTCCAATTTTACTTGCAGTACAGAATGGATCACTACGCACCATTCTTCCAGTCAGACGATCTGTCCGTGCAGAGATTCGCCTCCGCGCACACTTTTTCCTGTCATTCCCGTTCGTTGTTCTCCGAACCTCCAGGACACGCAACGTTGAACAGTTCTGACATCTCGGCCTGAGCAGGGAGAAATCTGCCGGAGTGATAAACCAACTTCAAGTCTCTTCCTCTCAGTTTGCGACAAGTGCCGATAACTGGCACGTCAATGAATAGGAGGCATCGCACAATCATCCTACACCCCTTGATAAGATTTTTGAGATTTCATGTGGCTAAAAAACTTTTAGGCTGGGTTCACACAACCTATTTTCAGACGTAATGGAGGCGTTTTACGCCTCGAATTACGTCTGAAAAAACGGCTCCAATACGTCGGCAAACATCTGCCCATTACTTTCAATGGGTCTTACGATGTACTGTGCCGACGACCTGTCATTTTACGCGTCGCTGTCAAGACGGCTCGTAAAATTACAGCCTCGTCAAAAGAAGTGCAGGACACTTCTTGGGATGTATTTGGAGCCGTTTTCTCAGACTCCAATGATAACCGCTCCTAAAACGGCCGTAAAAAACGCAGCGAAAACGCGAGTTGCTCAAAAAACGTCTGAAAATCAGGGGCTGTTTTCCCTTGAAAACAGCTCCGTATTTTTAGACGTTTTTGACGTGTGAACATACCCTTACTTTCAATCTGGCTTTTATTGCCACACATTGGAGCTAAGTGCTTGAAAAAATTGATCATTAGCAGATCTTAGTGACACCTACTACTTCCTTGATTTGCATAACCTTACGACTTGCCCTTGTTGGTGTCACAATTTCAATGTTGAGTGTATATGACTATTCGGTATGGCAAAGCCAGCGATGTAGCCATGTTTTCAAGGCTTATATACTGATAAAATTGGTATCTCTAGTAAAGTATCTGGCCAAGGTCCAAATCCCTTCTAGATATATAGCGGCTATAAGGGTATGTTCACACGGCCAAATTTCAGACGTATACGAGGCGTATTTTGCCTCGTTTTACGTCTGGAAATACGTCTCAAATACGTCGTCAAACATCTGCCCATTACTTTCTATGGGTAGAACGCTGTATTGTCCACACGACGCGTAATTTTACGCGTCGTACGGCAATTACGACGCGTAAAAATACAGCCTCGGCAAAAGAAGTGCAGGACACTTCTTTGGACGTTTTTGGAGCTGTTTTCTCATAGACTCCAATGAAAACGGCTCCAAAAACGGCGTGAAAACGCAGCGAAAAATGCGAGTTGGTAAAAAAACGTCTGAAAAGCAGGGTCTGTTTTCCCTTGAAAACAGCTCTGGATTTTCAGACGTTTTTGTTGACTACGTGTGAACATACCCTAAAGAGTAAGTGAGGCACACTGGTAAATGACTCTGAAAAAATCCTGAAAAATATTCTTAAAATATATATACACAACACAGAGGATGTCTCACACCAATTACAGGAATATCTGGGGGGTATCAATCTTCCGTTGTTGTAGCAACAGTATATAGAAAAATTAAGGAAGCTCTTCTGTACGCAGCTAAGGGTAAAGCACCAGGCGCCGATGGTATCCCCTTTGATCTATGCAGGCGCTATAAATTTGAGAAGATGGGTCAATTCCTGCCTGTTTTCAATACATCCTTCCTGGATGGGCGTTTTACCGCTCTCTATGGAAGAGGCTAATAAAGTTTTGATTCTTAAACGGTTGAAGGACCATCTGAGATAGACTCAGACTCATACAGAATCCAACAAAGAAAATGATCGACTGAAGCACAACAAATAGCAAAAAATACAAAATTTTATTAACATGAAACCATGACAAAGGTTAAAATTGGAACAGGGGATGAGTCACTCAATAAAAAGACATCGAAAACAATCATGTACTGGATGTAGATGTGACATAAATCTATGCAAGTTTGTTTATTTGTTAATACAGCAAAATAGGATAGTATACGTGCCTATGCAGACCTGTAGCTAATGAAGCCTGATAAATGATGGCAAAAAAAAGGGTCAACAAGGGATAAAATACATGTATGTATGTACTGCCTGGGTTGCCTCTATAAGAGTATATGTATGGCAATGATTATATGCAGATACCTGAATCCAGTGATTATCTGTACATGCATGATAGCCTAATATACGCCATGGTGTGTACTACGGGATCAGTGCTACAGGTAACATACAGCAATGTGCATAGACACACAAGGAGGTGCCAGGCCAATACCAAGCAAGAAAGTCAATGATAGCTGTATAACATACCAGTGGACATGATGAGGATGTCTGGACCCGACGCGCGTTTCGGCAACTGCCTTCGTCCGGGGTTAGGGTCAAACTGCTAAAAACTACCTATATATGGAGCGTAGCTCAGGTGTTTGCGATATAAGAAAAAGGAGGAGGCAGAATCAAGTGACAAAAAACGGCGTCTGGTGCGGGGTACCAAGATGGCGCTGCCCCACTTCCGGTCCGCGTCATCAGAGAGGATGTGGGGCGGCGCGGACTAACCACGCCCCCCACACATCCTACTCCGAGTCTAGACAGCGGTCGGAAGAGGCCAGGGCCACTCCCCCCTCGGACATAAACATCTGATCAGGATGTCATGAACACCAGCGCGCAATCCATCAGCGATATGTGCCAGAAGGAAACAAGGAAAAGAATTTGCGATACGAATGGTTTGCAGGGTATTATGTATGGTTGGAAATAAAAAGTAGCATCAAACGGCTTCCTATGGTGTGAATTGTATAATGTGTAACATGGAGAAGAAGGGGGGGGGGAAGGGAAAAGGGGGTTGGTTGTGATGTAAAGCAATGAATGAATGCACCACTGGAAATAGTGAAATAAAAAAATATGATACAAAATGTAAATGTGAAAACTTGAAAATGAAAATTTGTGAATATAAGAGATGATGAATGTGAATGCTAATGAAATTATGAATGAGATGACAAATGTGAAGTGTGATACTGGTGAATTGTACTGGGAATGTGATGAGACATGGTGAAAGCAAGAAAATCCAGTTGATGTGTGTGTAAAAATACAAGTGTAGTGGACGCACGATTGTACTATAAAAAACAACAATACTGGGTAACACCTAAATACTACATCTAGAAAAACCATAATATTGAAGCCACATGTATTGGTACAGAAATACAATACAAACCAATGTCTATACATACAGCAGGCAGTATATATATCACTTTAAGTTCTCTATATTTGTAAAGACTAAACATATATAATTGTACCTAATAAATGCTACAAGTAGCACTAAATAAATTGATGAAGAACATATACACAAGAACATGTTATAGTAACGTACAAAAATAACGTATTGGAAGTGAATTATACAAAATAAAGGATCGGAATGATCCATACAAAATGGAAATAAATAGTAAATAAGTAATATGTGGTACAAATGATACCATATATATATAATGACCAATGCAGAAAATATATATAAAGCGCAGTATAGTGTATCTAGTTTCCTCTTAGAAGAAGCGTAGAATGGACCGCAAGACACCTCCTCAGATGAACTCAATGGAAGAATATCATAATTCTGTATATGAAGAAAAACAACAAGAAAAGGTAGTTAGTTTATTAAAAAAATGACAACAGGTAAGTCGATCTTACCTGCAAACGCTGATGCTGCTGCAGAATCAGCTGTAGCCTCTGGTGCCGATGTGGCCGTCACGATGCAGGACCTGTGAGTGACGTCACAGATCTGCACTGTCAGAAGCTGGGCGTTCTGAAGAGAAGAGGATGTTACTTCTCTTCAGAGCGCCCAGCTAGTGAAAGTATTAAAAACGCCCCGATGTACGCACATAATACACGCCCACTTGGACTTTTACTTTTAAACACACCCACTTGGACTTTTGCAAGCCTCATTTGCATAAATACAAAAATGGCCATAACTTGGCCAAAAATGCTCGTTTTTTAAAAATAAAAACGTTACTGTAATCTACATTGCAGCGCCTATCTGCTGCAATAGCAGATAGGGGTTGCAAAATCTGGTGACAGAGCCTCTTTAAGGTCCTTTTACACGGGCTAATTATCAGGCAAACGCTCGTTCATCTGCTGATCGTATCGTTTTAAAAAAGTTAAAATATTATCGTTGTCAGCAGCACATCTCCCTTTGTTAAGCAGGGGGACGTTCTGTTGACATGATAATGTAGAGGAACAAGCGATCATAGTAACGAGCGCTCATTCCCAGACATAGCTCCTTGTGAAAGGAGCAAACGAATGCTGATCAACGAGCTGTCTCGTTGATCGGCGCTTGTTTACACGGCCCAGGACCTTTACTCTTCTGTTAAGACTGTCTTCGGATAGGGTTATTAAGCTCTTTTACTCTCATTTTACTTGGGTGATTGTTCAGGAATAAAAATTAAATGGGACAAATCTATCTTTTTGCCCTCAGACACTCCTAATGCTAGCATTAATACTCCTGTTAAAGTATTGGAAATGGGGGGCGGGGGGTTTACATACCAATCCAAATTTCACAGAACTCATTTAAATCTAAAACGTTGAACTTGGTACCGTTAATTAATCAAATAAATAAAATGAATTAATTCATAAATGAATACCCTTCTTCTGCTAGGGTAGTGTTCGTTACAATGGTTTTATTACCCCAATTACTTTATTTTTCAGACTAACACGCCCTTATGGATCGGTTGAGAAGTTTTGTTTTTTTAAGATCATTGATACAATTTTTAATGATTTGATTTGGATGAAATTCGCCCTAGAATAAAACAAAGATTTACTCGAAACACGAAGACTGATGGAGGACTTAGTATTTTAAAGTTTAGACACCATTTTCCCCCTCCACTAAATACCTGAGCTAACCAGCTAGAAAATAACTTGACGGTGGATTTTTTTTTCTTAGAGCTCACAAAGCCCTTTGGATTCAAGGGACATTTTGAATGGCCTATTTCGTGTCACTTAAACACAACCAGGTATAGAGCATGTCCCTTGGCAGGTCTCTATAAAACTTGTGATAGAGTAAAGATTATAGCTGGCAAAAATATACCACCCATATCACCATTTTGGAATAATTCGATATTTTAAGTGAATTTCCGCATTGGGACGGCTGGGTTAGTAAATATTAGACTAGCTTCACATTTGTTCCAAAATGGAAAACTAAAACCATCAAATGTGTTACCAGAAGAATTTCCAATCCTACAAAATACCCCACTTCCATTTCTTCTATTATCAGAGCATCTTATGCGAGTTATTAAAAACTCTTGTGACTTTGTGGTAAAAGACTCCAAGGTTATGGATATACTGTCAAGGAATGCTCAAAATACAAAAAGCTTAAAGAGACTCTGTCACCACATTATAAGTGCCCCATCTCCTATATAAGGAGATGGGCGCTGTAATGTAGGTGACAGTAATGCTTTTTATTTAAAAAAACGATCTTTTTTCACAACGTTAGGAGCGATTTTGGTTTATGCTAATGAGCGTTCTTAATGCCCAAGTGGGCGTACTTTTACTTTCGACCAAGTGGGCGTTGTACAGAGGAGTGCATGACGCTGACCAATCGGCGGCATGCACTCCTCCCCATTCATTTACACTGCACTAGCGATATAGTTATATCGCTATGTGCAGCCTCATACACAAACCCTAACATTACTATAGTGTCCTGATAATGAATACACATGAAATCCAGCCTGGACGTCATGTGTACTCAGAATCCTGACACTTCTGACTCTTTTTTTGTGAGATTCCGGCAAGTGAAATCAAATCTCGCGAGATCACGGAGCTAAACGAGATTTGGTTTCACTTGCCGGAATCTCACAAAAAAAGATTCAGAAGTGTCCGGATTCTGAGTACACATGACATCCAGGTTGGATTTCATGTGTATTCATTATCAGGACACTAGTAATGTTAGGGTTTGTGTATGAGGCTGCACATAGTGATATATCTATATCGCTAGTGCAGTGTAAATGAATGGAGAGGAGTGCATGATGCCGATTGGTCAGCGTCATGCACTCCTCTGTACAACGCCCACTTGGTCGAAAGTAAAAGCACGCCCACTTGGGCATTAAGAAAGCTCATTAGCATAAACCAAAATCGCTCCTAACGTTGTGAAAAAAGATCGTTTTTTTTAAATAAAAAGCATTACTGTCACCTACATTACGGCGCCGATCTCCTTATATAGGAGATAGGGCACTTATGTGGTGACAAAGTCTCTTTAATTTCAAAACTGTACAATCTGTTACTAAGGTTTAATCTTGATAGTAATCCGCTGCCATCTAGAGTAAAATTGTAGAGGGATGTGGGGAATTTGGAAGTAAATCAATGGGAAAGGATTTTAAGTTCTGTCTCAGATGGGGCCAACATCTAAAATATCTGAACGATTTATTATTTTTAGGCTCCATTACTATCTTGATAGATTGTATAACATGGGTCTGAATGTTTTTCAGAGCATGCAGGTCTGATTCATCTATATTGGAGATGCCTGAAGTTGTATACTAGATTACCGATTTACTAGATAGCTGAAACATTTGTTTTCAGTGGAAATACCCCTGAACCCCATCATCTGTATATTGTGAGGCAAGGAAGGGACTGGGCATACTAATGAATGTCATTGTTGTTATAAGTAGAACTTTTGATGATTGCAAAAACTATATTGTTACAAGTCTGGATGAATCTTCTATTACTATCTGGAGGAACAAGGTTGCCAAAATGTTCTGTTTGAATAAACAATTTACTGTAAAATCAACCAATACACAAGGTTTAGTCAAATTTGGAACAATTGTGTAGATTGATATATTAGAATGGGATGAAAAAGAGAAAAGGCGTGGGAGGGAGGAGTTGATAGGAGGAAGGAAAGGGTAAAAAAAAAGAAACCAATGTTTTTGTATGGATGTTAATATTTGTTACAATGAAACAAGTAAAAGGAAGAAAAAAAAAACAAGACTGACATATAGCTTTGACTACTTCTGTAATATTTTTTATTTACTAATGTGTGGCCAATTTCAAATACGTTTTGAATGGAAGTCTTCTTTAACCAGCTAACCCTGTCTATTGAATCTATTGACTGCTGCTTTAAATACTAAAAAAAAAGAAACCCTCCTGTATACAGTATATATTTTGCTTTTTTTAGCATATCCAATTATAGTGGGTCAGTTATTGGATTCATGGACGATTTTTGACATAAATCTTCTCATATTGTCCAACCCTACTGAGAATTTTTTTTTATCCTTCCAGTGGGGGGATGGTCTCCCCAGTCTAGAATCACCACCAAGGGGGCATGGTCAGAGATAGTGTGATTAGATATTTTGCGTTCAGAACTGGGGGAACGTCCTCCAGTTCATTAACTGTAATGACGGGGGTGGGGAGACAGACAAGTGAGCCCTAATCTACCCACCACTCAGTCCCTGCCTACTTGCAACGACCCGCCCTAGGCGACTGGGTACAACTGGGCGACGGTCCCTACGCTCAATAAGTGCACGACAAACAAACAGACAAGGGTACACAGAGCTAGGGGGAGAAAGGGCAGTTGCCCACGGCAAAACCGTGAGCAACAAGAGAAGTGAACAAGCCGAGTCAAACCAGGAGAGTACGAGGTGCCAAACGCAGAGCAGAAGAGTAGTAAACAAGCCGAGTCGAACCAGGAGTGTACGAGGTACCAAATGCAGAGCAGGAGAGTAGTCAGCAAGCCGGGGTCAATATGAAGCAAGAACAATTGTACAAGAAGCTGCAGCAGGGCCAGGAAACCAAACGAGAAGAATCACAAGCAAGGAGGAACAGGAAAGGCAGGTATAAATAGACAGGGCGGGAGCTAGCTCCGTCTGGCCAGGCTGCGATAGGCTCTCCCACTCCTAAGCCTGCCACCCTGAGTGGTGGAAGATGGAGTCAGTCTCACAGACATAGAAGCAGGTGCAGACTGATTATCTATGGGCGTTAACCCCGAAGCTGTGCCTGGCAGATCCTTTACAGTACCCCCCCTTTTATGAGGGGCCACCGGACCCTTTCTAAGTGGACCTGGTTTACTGGGGAAACGAA
Source organism: Rhinoderma darwinii (assembly GCF_050947455.1). Taxonomy (NCBI): domain Eukaryota; kingdom Metazoa; phylum Chordata; class Amphibia; order Anura; family Rhinodermatidae; genus Rhinoderma; species Rhinoderma darwinii. Next base: position 484,656,309 of record NC_134687.1, read on the forward strand.
GGTGAAACCTCCTGACCAATATCCCAGTGTGAACATCCCGAGCGGGTACCAAAGTCCTCTCCTCAGGTCCGTATCCTCTCCAATGGACCAGGTACTGGAGGGAGCCTTGGACCATCCTGCTGTCCACAATCTTGGCCACCTCGAATTCTGCCCCCTCAGGGGTGAGAACAGGGACCGGAGGTTTCCTCGAGGGGGCCAAGGACGGGGAGCAGCGTTTAAGGAGGGAGGCATGAAAAACGTCGTGTACGCGAAAAGATGGGGGCAACTCCAGTCGGAAGGAGACAGGATTGAGGACTTCAATGACCTTGTACGGCCCTATAAACCGGGGAGCAAACTTCTTGGACGGGACCTTAAGGCGCAAATTTTTAGACGATAGCCACACCAGATCCCCGACCATAAACAAGGGGTTAGCAGAACGTTTTCTATCTGCCTGAGTTTTTTGTATGCTCTGGGACACCTCTAGGTTCTTCTGAACCTGAGCCCAGACTGTGCACAGTTCTCGATGAACGACCTCTACCTCGGGATTGTTGGAACTACCAGGTGAAACGGAAGAGAACCGTGGATTAAACCCAAAATTACAGAAAAAGGGGGAGACCCCTGACTAGTTACTGACCCGGTTATTAAGGGAAAATTCGGTGAGGGGAATGAATGAGACCCAATCATATTGACAGTCAGAGATAAAACACCTTAAATATTGTTCTAGAGACTGATTAGTCCTCTCAGTTTGGCCATTAGTTTCAGGATGGAAGGCAGAGGAGAAGGACAGATCAATCTCCAACTTTTTACAGAAGGCTCTCCAAAACAATGAAACAAATTGTACCCCTCTATCAATTGACAGGGACCCCATGGAGACGCAGGATGTGTTTGACAAACAAGGTAGCTAACGTCTTAGCATTGGGTAGTTTTTTGAGTGGCACATCTTACTGAAGCGGTCTACTACAACCCACACCACGGACTTGCCTTGAGATGGAGGCAAATCGGTGATAAAATCCATGGAGATATGGGTCCAAGGTCTCTGGGGAATGGGCAAAGAACATAGTAAGCCCGCTGGTCGGGACCTGGAAGTCTTGGACCTAGCACAAACTTCACAAGTGGCGACGTAGGCCTTAACGTCTTTAGGCAACCCAGGCCACCAGTAGTTTCTGGCAATGAGGTGCTTGGTACCCAGGATGCCTGGATGGCCAGATAGTGCAGAGTCATGATTTTCCCTAAGTACCCTTAGCCGGAATTGCAGGGGAACAAACAGCTTGTTCTCAGGAAGGCTCCCGGGAGCTGAACCTTGATCAGCCGCAATTTCAGAGACTAAATCAGAATCAATAGCGGAAATGATTATACCTGGAGGCAAAATACAAGCAGGATCTTCCTCCGAAGGAGGGCTGGCCATGAAGCTACGTGACAGTGCATCAGCCTTAACATTTTTAGACCCAGCCCTATAGGTAACCACAAAGTTGAATCTGGTAAAAACAACGCCCAACGAGCTTGTCTCGGGTTTAGCCTCCGGGCAGATTCTAGGAAAACCAGATTCTTGTGGTCGGTAAGGACCGTTACCTGGTGCCTAGCCCCCTCCAGGAAGTGGCGCCACTCTTCAAATGCCCAAAGAGTTTGCGGTTGCCAATATCATAGTTACTCTCAGTGGGTGAAAACTTCCTGGAGAAGTAGGCACAGGGATGGAGATGGGTGAGGGACCTGGTACCCTGGGACAAGACAGCCCCCACTCCCACCTCGGACGCGTCAACCTCCACGATAAATGGCTCCATTTGGTTGGGCTGAACCAGCACCGGGGCCGAGATAAAGCACTTCTTAAGGACCTCAAAAGCCTGGACAGCCTCAGGAGGCCAGTGGAGGAGATCAGCACCTTTGCGAGTGAGATCCGTAAGAGGCTTAGCGATGACCGAGAAGTTAGCAATAAACCTCCTGTAATAATTAGCGAACCCCAGGAAGCACTGTAACGCCTTCAGGGAGGCAGGTTGGACCCATTCCGCCACAGCCTGGACCTTGGCGGGGTCCATGCAGAATTCATGAGGAGTGAGGATTTGGCCCAAAAATGGTATCTCCTGCACCCCAAACACACATTTTTCGGTCTTCGCAAACAGTTTGTTTTCCCGAAGGACCTGGAGCACCTTCCTGACATGCTCAATGTGGGAGGACCAGTCCTTGGAAAACACAAGTATGTCATCAAGGTACACTACAAGAAATAACCCCAGGTAGTCTCTTAACCCGTTAGTCACCGGCCCATTGTGTTTCAACGTCGGTCACTAACAGGCCTTATTCCGATGCCAATTCTGGAAGACCGCGGGAGCATTACACAACCCAAAGGGCATGACGAGGTTTTCGAAATGACCTTCGGGCGTGTTAAACGCAGGGATTCCACTCATCCCCCTCTTTGATGCGGATAAGGTTATACGCCCCCCGTAGATCAAACTTAGAAAACCATTGGGCCCCCTGAACCTGATTAAAGAGATCAGGATTCAGAGGAAGGGGATACTGGTTCCTTACAGTGACCTTATTCAAGCTTCGGTAGTCAATGCATGGCTTAAGACCACCATCCTTCTTCCCTACGAAGAAGAAGCCAGCACCTACCGGAGAAGTAGAGGGGCGAATGTAACCCTTGGCCAGGCATTCCTGCATATACTCTCTCATGGCTTCACGTTCGGGACAAGAGAGAGTAAATATCCTACCCTTAGGGAGTTTAGCTCCTGGTACCAAATTGATTGCGCAATCATATTCTCTATGAGGAGGTAACACTTCGGAAGCCTCCTTAGAGAAAACATTGGTGAAGTCCTGAACAAACTCAGGTAGCGTGTTCACCACCTCAGGGGGAGAAATAGAATTAACAGAAAAACATGACATCAAGCATTTATTACCCCACTTGGTAAGGTCCCCAGAATTCCAGTCAAACGTGGGATTATGCAACTGCAACCAGGGAAGGCCTAAAACCAAATCGGACGATAATCTCTGCATTAACAGTACAGAGCACTTCTCCAAATGCATGGAGCCAACAAGGAGTTCAAAAACAGGGGTATGCTGAGTAAAATAACCATTAGCAAGAGGCGTGGAGTCGATACCCACTACCAGGACAGGTTTAGGCAAATCAATCAAAGGCATAGCTAGAGACATAGCAAATTCTACAGACATGATATTAGCAGAAGACCCTGAATCCACGAAGGCACTGCCGGTAGCAGACCTACCACCAAAAGAGACCTGAAAGGGAAGCAAGATTTTATTACGTTTCATATTTACGGGAAATACCTGTGCGCCCAAGTGACCTCCCCGATGATCACTTAGGCGCGGAAGTTCTCCGGCTGCATTCTTATGCTTAGGACAGTTGTTCACTTGATGCTTGTCATCCCCACAGTAGAAGCAGAGACCATTCTTCCTGCGGAAATCTCTACGTTGTTGGGGGGACATGGAGGCCCCGAGTTGCATAGGTACCTCCGAGTCTTCCGGGGAGAAACGAAGCAACAGAACCTCAGGAGGCATCATGGGGGAGTCAGAGGAGAAAACATCAAGACGTTCAAGTCGTCGTTCCCTGAGACGTCGATCAAGTCGTACCGCTAAAGCCATAACCTGGTCTAGTGAGTCAGAAGAGGGATAACTAACTAGCAGATCTTTCAGGGCGTTCGACAGACCCAACCTAAACTGGCACCTTAAGGCAGGGTCATTCCACCGAGAAGCTACGCACCACTTCCTAAAGTCAGAGCAATACTCCTCAACAGGTCTCTTACCCTGACGTAAGGTCACCAGCTGACTCTCGGCAAAAGCAGTCTTGTCCGTCTCGTCATAGATGAGTCCGAGAGCAGAAAAGAAAATATCAACGGAGGAAAGTTCAGTGGCGTCAGGAGCCAAGGAGAAGGCCCATTCTAGGGGCCCTTCCTGGAGCCGGGACATAATTATACACACCCGCTGGCTCTCAGAACCTGAGGAGTGGGGCTTTAAACGAAAATAGAGCCTACAACTCTCCCGAAAGGAGAGAAAAGTCTTCCGGTCCCCTGAGAACCGGTTGGGCAACTTGAGGTGGTGTTCAAGAGGTGAGGGGGACTACCATGGTAGCATCAGGCTGGTTGACCCTCTGAGCCAGGGCCTGGACATGTAGGGAGAGACCCTGCATTTGCTGAGCCAGGGTCTCAAGGGGGTCCATAGTGGTGTCAGGGACCAGGGTAGACTAGGTATGGGCTTGTGATTATGTTATGACGGGGGTGGGGAGACAGACAAGTGAGCCCTAATCTACCCACCACTCAGTCCCTGCCTACTTGCAACGACCCGCCCTAGGCGACTGGGTACAACTGGGCGACGGACCCTACGCTCAATAAGTGCACGACAGACAAACAGACAAGGGTACACAGAGCTAGGGGGAGAAAGGGCAGTTGCCCACGGCAAAACCTTGAGCAACAAGAGAAGTGAACAAGCCGAGTCAAACCAGGAGAGTACGAGGTGCCAAACGCAGAGCTGAAGAGTAGTAAACAAGCCGAGTCGAACCAGGAGTGTACGAGGTACCAAACGCAGAGCAGGAGAGTAGTCAGCAAGCCGGGGTCAATATGAAGCAAGAACAATTGTACAAGAAGCTGCAGCAGGGCCAGGAAACCAAACGAGAAGAATCACAAGCAAAGGAGGAACAGGAAAGGCAGGTATAAATAGACAGAGGGCGGGAGCTAGCTCCGTCTGGCCAGGCTGTGATAGGTTCTCCCACTCCTAAGCCTGCCACCCTGAGTGGTGGAAGATGGAGTCAGTCTCACAGACATAGAAGCAGGTGCAGACTGATTATCTATGGGCGTTAACCCCAAAGCTGTGCCTGGCAGATCCTTTACATTAACCCTTTCAAAACCAAGGGTCATTGATGCCCCTGTGTCCAGGTGAAATTTTTCCATATTTGATATGCACTTCTTTAAACGATAATATCTTTGGAACTGCTTTGAATATCACAACTATTATTACTTTTATTTTTTACAAGACTTATGAGGGTTTAATTTTCTAGATTAGTTTAATGCCGTGTTTTTTAATTTTTTTTATTATGAGCAGACAAATCACTGAAAATGTGAAAAAAAAAATCACTTTTTGGTAATTTGTATAAATATATATACACACATACACTGTAGAGCTCTGTAACAATTAGTCCTCTTCTATCTATATATATCTGTCTATATCTATGTGTGTGTGTGTGTGTGTGTGTGTGTGTGTGTGTGTGTGTATATATATATGTATATTATACATATGACCGTGAAAAAAAATGGCAGTCAACGACGGATCAACTGTCAGTTTTTCATGGTTGTTTTGCATCAATGTGTCTCAAAATTTGAATCCATTTTCCAGCCGTATGACCGTTTTTAACCGCTATTTGCCATCCGTTTTTCATGGACGTTAAAAAAATCGATGACTTTATTTGTCCCAACCCCCTGAAAACACCACAGTGCCCATGTAGATAGTGATGCAATACCATTGTCGATCGTGCCACATAGTGCCACAGTTCTCCTTGTAGATAATGCCCACATAGTGCCACACAGTGCCCATGTAGATAGCGCCACAGTATCCCCTGTAGGTAGAGCCAATATAATGCCACAGTGCCCATGTAGATAGTGCCACCCCTGTAAATAGCGCCACCTCCCCTGTAGATGGCAACATCCCCCCTGTATGTAGCAACATCCCCCCTGCTGATAGCCCCCCCCCCTGTAAATAGCACCCCCTTCCTGTAAATAGCACCACTTTAGCTCCCTATAGTACGGAATCCCTCTGGCCGAAGAAAAAGGAAGCCCCTGAAGTCTTTGTCCATATATGGACAGTGACGTCAGGGGTTAACTCTAAAAGCGGAATCCCCTGCCAGAACGGGGATTCCGCTCCAGGAGTAGCCCCTGACGTCACTGTCCATATATGGATAGTGACACCAGGGGCTTATCCAGTAGCAGAATCCCCGGCACAGAGCGATCTGTCACCGGGGATTCCGCTCCTAGAGAGAGCCGCTGACGTCATTGTCCACATATGGATAGTGACACCATGGGTTTCTCCAATAACGGAATCCCCGGCCAGAGTGTCGGCCGGGGATTCTGCTCCTAGAGAGAGCCACTAATGTCACTGTCCAAATGGACAGTGATGTCAGGGGCTCTCTCTAGAAGCGGAATCCCCGGCCAGTGCGATCTGACACCAGGGATTACGCTCTTAGTCCGTTCAGGTGGCGCTATCTACAGCGGGGGGGGGGGGGTTGCTATCTGCAGGGGGGTGGCAGTATCTACAGCAGGGATGGAGAGACGGCAGGGGCTCCCTCTAGGAGGGGAATCCTCAGCCAGAGCGATGGCCGGGGATTCCGATGCCGGAGGGAGCTTAGGTGGCGCTATCTACAGCGTGTTTTGCGGGGGTTGTGGGTGGCACTATCTACAGTTGGGGGTGTATTCCAGGGCTCTCAAAGCCCCGGCCGTCATAAGAGTGCAGCGCTGCTCACACTGAAGCAGCACTGCACTCATTAAACCCCTTCCAGACTGAGCGTCTATATACGTGCTAACTGCACGGGGCATCGGCAATTGGAACGTATATAGCCGTATGGCAGTCGCGAAGGGGTTAATATTAAATTGATTCTGAATAATGACTCGTATGAGGCAGAGAAACATCAGCATGCGCTATCCTCTGAATGTACATAACGCCAGACATTGGATAAGCCCATGACTACCGCCAGGTTCTGATGCGTAGTTGGGAAGAATACCAAATTATTTGTGATTGTAATGGTAGTTCTGTCTTTGAAATCTACTATAGTTGGCAGTCCTGCCTTGGTAGTCATAAATTGCATTGCATAGCAGAGCATAGCAGAGCATAGCTCTGAACTATGGAAGGGGAAGAAAAATATTTAACAATTAATAAGATTGGGGAGTGATTGATAGTGGTGTCTATAAGATCATATCACTCGATATAACGATGTGTCGCTAACTTGGTTAGCGTAAATGACTGTGACTATCGAAAAAGAATCTAGGCTTTACGTGGAATGGTAACTCCATTCAATCCATGATTTATGTAGCCACTTAATACCCCCCCCCCCCCCAAACGCCACCCCAGCCTCCAGGCATGTCGCCTATAAAAAAAATATGCATTTTTAAATACTGTAAAGCGAATCCTTTTAAACACCTCACATTCCAGGTTGCCACCCTCAGAGCCTGATTAGCCATTATGATACCACATAATACACTGAGCATGTTTGACTATGGTCACCCATATTCGGGAACAGATCTGCATAGTAGCATGTGTGCTTAGTTCATAAAACCCCAAAAACGCCCACCCTGCGCCACATCCCCAACTTGTTGTGGCATTATCCCAAGACTCAACTGAGAGTCCCTCTATATAGAGTTCAGTGTTGTAAAGGGTAACTAGCATACATAGTAATAGTTAATGGAAGCTTTAACGGGTAATCAAAAAGCGATTTCAGTCATCTCGGCTCGAAGATAGGAAACGTCTGTGGTTTTCTATCTGAGCATTGAGTGCGGGGTTCTCTTATCCTAATTTCCAGCCAAGCAGACAAAGAAGCTTGTCTGGATGCTATCCACGACGTGCAATCTGGAGGAATAAAGCATGGAATATTTGAAGTTGGCCTCCCTTAGTTGCTGTTTGACTTGGGAGAATTGCGCTCTCTTGCATTATACATTCAAAGAAAAGTCTGGGTAAATGTAAATTTGTACATTCCCAAATTGGAGAGGGCCTTGGTCTCATGCAAGACAAAAAGCACTTGCCCACCATATGTAGCTGTTAGGAGCTCTTCAAGGAAAGTGGTAGGCAAGCTGCTCTCTGGGTACACTTGGGCATTCCCACAAGTCTCCGGTTACAGGGTCTCAGGTGATTTTTCTTGATCATCCAGGCTCTGCCGCAACTTCTCCACATGTTCCGTCAGCCCAGTCAGGAAGTTTTGCATTGGGACGTATCTTTATGACCCTGTGTTCAACCTCTGTAAACTACTCCCGGCTTTGCTGGGCCTCCTAAAAATATTAGTAATATGTCAACTTTAATCTCTTCTATTCATTTTGTTAGGGCAGACTGACACTGTTGGATAGAAAGGAGTTATTTTTTCGTGTTAGGGCTGATGTAGTAGGTTGGAAGTCAGGACCCTCGGAAGAGGCTGGTGATCCCTGCTGTGAGGGGGCAAGGGTCTCGGCTCTCCTGAACCCTGCAATACTTTCTGCAGGATTGATACTCTTCTTTGGAGGCGCCGTTGTTTTGATAGCTATAACAATATCTCAAAGAGCCTAAGAATTCAGCTGGAAAAACAGCGATAACCTGTGATTCACAGAACGGTTAATATGGTTGTATTCGGATACCTCCCTGGATGAGGGGACTAGAAAAAATTGCCAATGGCACAGGACATTAGGCAGGAAGTGTTTGTGTGGGTTTAGGAAAGCGGGGTCCAGATAGAAAAGTATTTGCCCAGGTGACCTGGGAAGATAAAGACCACACAGTCTCATTGACACAGAGGACTTTCTCCTGCTCATGCTCCTGTTTTAGAAAGGAAGGACCCACACTTGAATATTGTATCGTGTCTGTCATTTAAAACAGCTGGCAGTAGGGGAATGTATCATAGGGCCGCTGTGCATTTGGTGAGGCCCGGACTCTACATCTATTTAAAAGGGTGATCGAGTGAGAGTTCCACCAGCGTCACTCACAAAATGTTGTGCTCTCCTATAGCTCCCCTGTGTCTGGGAGCACTGAATATCGCTGTAGATGGTGCTGGTGTTGAGGCCAAGTGGGAAATGGTGCTGGGGACACTGCACTGTGTAATAAACTATCTGTAGCAGCAGGGTCGTTTCACTCTCCAGGCAGCTGATGAGGATACAGACTGGAGTCTGAGAGTCTGACAGGCTGATGTCTCCAGTGCAAGCTTTCTCCAGATGGCAGTCATGGGGATCCGAAGAGGCTGCACCACATAAATCAGGATGGTGGCTTCAGACTAGCCGCCACTTTGCACTCTTTCACCAGGATCTCAGTCAGATGTCCGTGGTGCAGACCTGTCTCTCCAACAGCCAGTTAAACAGTCAACACTCCGCATTACTACCCGCAGCATTGCGGGCCCTGTTCCGAAGGCCTGAATAGGCCGCAGCGAGCAGAAGCCGTCGGGACAGGCAATGCCCTATATACAGGCGAATACAATGACGTGGGATCATTCAACTGGAATACTTTTGCCGGATGGGTCTTTTTTTAATATGAATTAAGCAGGATTTTTGCACATTTTGCTTAGCTCCTGAGAAATCCTGCATCTGCTCGGCTTCTTGTTAGGCCATGTCCCCCATAGCTGTTGTTCAGTTACACAAGCTCTGACACAGTAATGTGGCCTGCATCTATTTATACCAAGGGAGAGAATATCTTCCTTTTTGGGGCCTGTCCTGACATCTGGTACCAGTGTTGATTCTGCCTAGCCAACAATAAACTTCCTGATGCATAGTGACCATGCCGTTAGAGCCTGCCACTCCAACCATTGTCTGAAATCTTTCTACTTCTTATAAAACATGTCTGTGGTAAAACACTGCACTTTAATTTCATAATATGCTGCATGAGACCTATTGAGCCTGATTTATCAAAAATGTCTTAAAGAGGCTCTGTCAACAGATTTTGCAACCCCTATCTGCTATTGCAGCAGATCGGCGCTGCAATGTAGATTACAGTAACGTTTTTATTTTTAAAAAACGAGCATTTTTGGCCAAGTTATGACCATTTTTGTATTTATGCAAATGAGGCTTGCTAAAGTCCAACTGGGCGTGTTTAAAGTAAAAGTCCAACTGGGCGTGTATTATGTGTGTTACATCGGGGCGTTTTTACTTCTTTTACTAGCTGGGCGTTCTGACGAGAAGTATCATCCACTTCTCTTCAGAACGCCCAGCTTCTGGCAGTGCAGACACACAGCGTGTTCTCGAGAGATCACGCTGTGTCGTCACTCACTTCCTGCCCCAGGTCCTGCATCGTGTCGGACGAGCGAGGACACATCGGCACCAGAGGCTACAGTTGATTCTGCAGCAGCATCGGCGTTTGTAGGTAAGTCGATGTAGCTACTTACCTGCAAACGCTGATGCTGCTGCAGAATCAACTGGTGCCGATGTGGCCGACACGATGCAGGACCTGGGGCAGGAAGTGAGTGACGTCACAGCGTGATCTCTCGAGAACACGCTGTGTGTCTGCACTGCCAGAAGCTGGGTGTTAACGAACAGAAGTGGATGATGCTGATTCGTCAGCATCATACACTCCCATTCCTAACGCCCAGCTAGTAAAAGAAGTAAAAATGCCCCGATGTACACACATAATACACGCCCAGTTGTACTTTTACTGTAAACACGCCCAGTTGTACTTTTGCAAGCCTCATTTGCATAAATACAAAAATGGTCATAACTTGGCCAAAAATGCTCGTTTTTTAAAAATAAAAACGTTACTGTAATCTACATTGCAGCGCCTATCTGCTTCAATAGCAGATAGGGGTTGCAAAATCTGGTGACAGAGCCTCTTTAAAGAAGCTCTGTCACCACATTATAAGTAGCCTATCTTGTACATGATGTGATCGGCGCTGTAATGTAGATTACAGCAGTGTTTCTTATTTAGAAAAACTATTATTTTTGACGGAGTTATGACCTATGTTAGCTTTATGCTAATGAGTTTCTCAATGGACAATTGGGCGTGTTTTACTTTTTGGCCAAGTGGGCGTTGTACAGGGGAGTGTATGACGCTGACCAACAGTGACCAATCCGCGTCATACACTTCTCTCCATTCATTTACACTGCACATAGCGATATAGCTATATCGCTATGTGCAGCCACATACACAAACACTAACATAACTGCAGTGTCCTGACAATGAATAGACATTACCTCCAGCCAGGACGGGATGTGTATTCAGAATCCTGACCACTTCTCTGTGATTTACAGCATAGCAGGCGTAGTCTCGCGGGATTACGCTGTAAACTGTCATTTACCGCGAGATCGTGCTGTGCTGTAAATCACAGAGACGTGCAGAGAAGTGGTCAGGATTCTGAATACACATCCCGTCCTGGCTGGAGGTAATGTATATTCATTGTCAGGACACTGCAGTAATGTTAGTGTTTGTGTATGTGGCTGCACATAGCGATATACAGTGAAGGAAATAAGTATTTGATCCCTTGCTGATTTTGTAAGTTTGCCCACTGTCAAAGACATGAACAGTCTAGAATTTTTAGGCTAGGTTAATTTTACCAGTGAGAGATAGATTATATAAAAAGAAAATCCCATAGTCAAAATTATATATATTTATTTGCATTGTGCACAGAGAAATAAGTATTTGATCCCCTACCAACCATTAAGAGTTCAGCCTCCTCCAGACCAGTTACACGCTCCAAATCAACTTGGTGCCTGCATTAAAGACAGCTGTCTTAAATGGTCACCTGTATAAAAGACTCCTGTCCACAGACTCAATTAATCAGTCTGACTCTAACCTCTACAACATGGGCAAGACCAAAGAGCTTTCTAAGGATGTCAGGGACAAGATCATAGACCTGCACAAGGCTGGAATGGGCTACAAAACCATAAGTAAGACGCTGGGTGAGAAGGAGACAACTGTTGGTGCAATAGTAAGAAAATGGAAGACATACAAAATGACTGTCAATCGACATCGATCTGGGGCTCCATGCAAAATCTCACCTCGTGGGGTATCCTTGATCCTGAGGGAGTTGCGAGCTCAGTCGAAAACTACTCAGGGGGAACTTGTTAATGATCTCAAGGCAGCTGGGACCACAGTCACCAAGAAAACCATTGGTAACACATTACGCCCTAATGGATTAAAATCCTGCAGTGCCCGCAAGGTCCCCCTGCTCAAGAAGGCACATGTACAGGCCCGTCTGAAGTTTGCAAATGAACATCTGGATGATTCTGAGAGTGATTGGGAGAAGGTGCTGTGGTCAGATGAGACTAAAATTGAGCTCTTTGGCATTAACTCAACTCGCCGTGTTTGGAGGAAGAGAAATGCTGCCTATGACCCAAAGAACACCGTCCCCACTGTCAAGCATGGAGGTGGAAACATTATGTTTTGGGGGTGTTTCTCTGCTAAGGGCACAGGACTACTTCACCGCATCAATGGGAGAATGGATGGAGCCATGTACCGTCAAATCCTGTGTGACAACCTCCTTCCCTCCACCAGGACAATAAAAATGGCTCGTGGCTGGGTCTTCCATCACGACAATGACCCGAAACATACAGCCAAGTCAACAAAGGAGTGGCTTAAAAAGAAGCACATTAAGGTCATGGAGTGGCCTAGCCAGTCTCCAGACCTTAATCCCATCGAAAACTTATGGAGGGAGCTGAAGATCCGAGTTGCCAAGCGACAGCCTCGAAATCTTAATGATTTACAGATTATCTGCAAAGAGGAGTGGGCCAAAATTCCATCTAACGTGTGCAAACCTCCTCATCCACTACAAAAAAACATCTGACTGCTGTGCTTGCCAACAAGGGTTTTGCCACCAAGTATTAAGTCTTGTTTGGCAAAGGGATCAAATACTTATTTCTCTGTGCACAATGCAAATAAATATATATAATTTTGACTATGTGATTTTCTGTTTTTTTCTTATATAATCTATCTCTCACTGGTAAAATTAACCTAGCCTAAAAATTCTAGACTGTTCATGTCTTTGACAGTGGGCAAACTTACAAAATCAGCAAGGGATCAAATACTTATTTCCTTCACTGTAGCTATATCGCTATGTGCTATATAAATGAATGGAGAGAAGTGTATGATGCTGATTGGTCAGCGTCATACACTCCTCTGTACAACGCCCACTTGACCAAAAAGTAAAACACGCCCAGTTGTCCATTGAGAAACTCATTAGCATAAAGCTAATATAGGTCATAACTCCATCAAAAATGATTGTTTTTCTAAATAAAAAATACTGCTGTAATCTACATTACAGCGCCGATCACATCTACAATATAGGCCACTTATAATGTGGTGACAGAGCCTCTTTAAAGGGGTTGCTTCATTAAGACAACTTCTTTTGTTTTGGCCATATGGACAGGTTTTATCTATCCATCTATCCGCCATGTAATTAGGGTTGCATGATGCATCAAAATACCGTTATAATTTAGATGCCGTACACCCTCAAACGGTTCAATATCGTTAATTCATGCATTTCGATACTAAGCTATGCAGCCACACAGCTTAGTATTGTAACACATGAATTTAGTCAGTAGCAAGATGTGATGCAGTCGGTGCTGCACTAATGAGCGGTGGCGCCAGCCCTGAAGACTGAGTACGTGACGGGTGCACTGCAAAACACCCCCATGTTCTGTCTTCAGTGCTGGTGCTCATTACTGCAGCACCGGCCGCATCACATCATACTGCGTGTGCGCGCGTGATCAGGAGCGAGGCAATGGCTGTAATACACATCTGAAGCCCCGCTCTAACTGTGAAGATCAGACAAACCTCTGATCGCCGCCGTCGCTGCTATTAACTTGAATGCCGCAATCAAAGCTGAAAGCGGCATTCAGGAAAATTAGAGGGGGATCCCTTTGATCGGGTAACAGGGATTCCCTGTGACGTGATCGAGGAACATACCATATTTGGGCGGATAGCCCAGGGTCCATTGAAGGACCCCAGGACTGTCTGACCATATTTCCTGTTGTCAGTATATAGATATGTCAGTACACTAAAGTTTGAAAGTAGAAAAGTAAAAAACTACAATACTACACAAAGTATCGGTATCGAAGTCGTCCAAATTCTGGTATTGTGACAACGCTACATGTAATACTACGTTTCTTCTGCAGTATCTACAGCGTACCCTGGTAATGCCGCTGATCTCTGGAGGTTTCGGAAGCAATATCTGCAAGGACCGGGCTGGCTTCATTTGAAAAAAGGGTTGTCTCCATGTTTAAAACAGTTAAAGTGGCTTAGCAACCAATCGCAGCACAGTGATGAGTTAGTATTCAGGGATCGCTGTTAAAAAATAGGACTCCGGCTTTTCTTATGAGTCTCTGGTAGCACTTAAACCGCTTTTTACATCAGTCATATCATAGAAAATTCTACATCTCGGAGCTCAGCATCTTCCCTCTATTCAATGCTGCCCTCAGACATGAAAGCATGGGAGATATGACAGATCCGCTTTGAATTCCTCTGTAAAAAGGAAAGTTGTGCTGTGATTTGTTACTATGGGCAAAAAGACTGTTTTCGCAAATGAGGCCCAATGTCAGTTTATGGCAATTTTTGGGGTAAACTATTGATAGCTGTTTGCAACTTTTTTTCTATGCACTTATCTTGACCCTTGCCAAGTTTGGAAAGTGACGAGAAACGTGGGCCATGTTTATTTAAAAACTAAATAAAAATGGTGCAAATTTTGGCGAAAGCTGAGCTGGCGTAGATTTTATTTTTTGATTGTCAAAGTTTAAAATGTGCCAAATATATTAAGAGACGTGTGCAATTTTTAATACATTTGGCACATATCACTCCAAATACTTCCTTTACGTAGACTGACGTGAGAGAAGTAAATGTGGGTCAATGTGTTTTCAAACTATCCATCATATTTATTTTTCCTTGATTTTAAAAAGTTTCTAATACTTTTTTTTTTTCTTGCCTAGAGTATGTGTGAAAAAATCAACACAAGAACGTTTTGCACTGAAAATTCTCATTGATCGCCCCAAAGCAAGAAATGAGGTGAGTTATTCAAGTCCGGCTTTGCTCTCTACAGTTCTGAATTGAGGTTGATTATTAAAGATAATTACAGTTTTGTAGAGTAGAGTTTTTTAGTTTTTTATGCTGCAGAATTATTATTTTTTCTCCCATCAATATAGCAACCCAAATTTTTGATTGTTAGATCCATTCTATAGTGGGTTTTTTTTTTTTGTTTTTTTTTCTACCAGTTTTAAACCTTCCAAAACCGTAGTGTGAGGGGGGAAAAAACAAGGAGGTACAAAGAAGAAAGTGGGAAAGACCTGACCAAAGCGACCCATTAGGCTCCGTTCCCACGTAGCACATTTGCTGCAAATTTTCTGTCTAGATTTGAGAATGTAAAATCTGCAGTGGAATAGAGTAGCAATGAAATGGATGAGATTTGTAAAAATCTTATCCACACACTGCAGACATTTTCCAAGCAGAATTTGACCTGCGGTGCAGATTTTTAAAAAAGCAACATGTCAATTTCTTCAAGAAGGGCACGGATTTGTTGCGGATTTTCTCCAATGAATTCAATGGGAAAAAAGAAATCTGCAGCAAAATCCGCAACTCCAGATTAGCTTAACCCCTTCCCGCTCCTTGACGTACTATTACGTCATGGCAGCTGTATCGTTCGCGCTCCATGACGTAATAGTACGTCACGGGAGTAACGGCCGTTTCGGCCGTCCTCCCGACACATACAGGAGCTGTGACGCTGCTGTCTTGTTCAGCAGCTGTCACAGCTCCTACAGCGGGGACCGATCGCTGTGTCCCCGCTGATTAACCCCTTAAAAGCCGCGTTCTATAGAGATCGCGGCTTTTTAGGGGTTAAGCTGCCATCGCCAGCCTGCTACGCGATAGCGGCCGGCGATGGTGACTATGGCAACCGGACACCAAACAATGGCGTCCGGCTATGCCATAGACGGAAGCCTAGTGGGTCCTGACAACGTCAGGACCCACTATGCTTGCTGTCAGTGAGTAGCTGACAGTTCTAATACACTGCACTACGCATGTAGTGCAGTGTATTAGAATAGCGATCAGGGCCTCCTGCCCTCAAGTCCCCTAGTGGGACAAAGTAATAAAGTAAAAAAAAAGTTAAAAAAAGATGTGTAAAAATAAGAAAATAAAAGTTTTAAAAGTAATAAAAGTAAAAGTCCCACTTTTTCCCTTATCAGTCCTTTATTATTAATAAAAATATATAAACAAACAAATAAACTATACATAATTGGTATCGCCGCGTCCGTAACGGCCTGAACTACAAAATTATTTTGTTATTTATCCCGCACGGTGAACGCCATAAAAAAAAAATATTAATAAACCGTACCACAATCACAATTGTTTGGTCACTTCACCTCCCAAAAAATGGAATAAAAAGAGATCAAAAAGTCGCATGTACCTAAAAATGGTCCTGATGGAAAATACAGTTCGTTACGCAAAAAATAAGTCCTCGCACGGCTTTATTGATTGAAAAATAAAAACGTTCTGGCTCTTAGAATAAGGTAACACAAAAAGTGAATGATTGTTTACAAAACGTATTTTATTGTGCAAACGCCATAAGACATAAAAAAAAACTATAAACATCTGGTATCGCCGTGATCGTATCGCCCCGCAGAATAAAGTTAATATATCATTTATAGCGCACGGTGAACGCTGTAAAAAAAAAAGTTTACAAAAACAATAGTAGAATTGCTGTTTATTAGTCACCACGCCACCTAAAAATGGAATAAAAACTGATCAAAAAGCCGCATGCACCCCATGAAAACTACAATGGATTCCTCAAGGGGTCTAGTTTCCAAATTGGGGTCACTTTTGGGGGGTTTCCAATGTTTTGGCACCACAAGACCTCTTCAAACCGGACATGGTGCCTAATAAAAAAGAGGGCTCAAAATCCGCTAGGTGCTCCTTTGCTTCGGAGGCCGGTGCTTCAGTCCATTACCGCACTAGGGCCACATGTGGGATATTTCTCAAAACTGCAGAATCTGGGTAATAAGTATTGAGTTGCGTTTCTCTGATAAATCCTTTTGTGTTATAAAAAGAGTAAATTTCACCTCTACTTTGCTCTAAATTTCAGTGAAACACCTAAAGGGTTCATAAACTTTCTAAATGCTGTTGTGAATACTTTGAGGGGTCTAGTTTCTAAAATGGGGTGTTTGATAGGGGTTTCTAATATATGGGCCCCTCAAAGCAACTTCAGAAATGAACTGGAACCTAAAAAAAATAAATAAATGAGGCAATACTTCGCTTCTTACATTATACTGATAATGAGCCGTGCCCACTCCGAGATGACCCCAGTTTTGACCGTTTGTATAAACGGAGACCCCTATTAGACCGTTCCAGTGCCCGGTTTTCCCAAGCATACACCCCCGAGAAGTGTTTTTCTATTGATGAGTCCCTGGTACATTTTAAAGGGAGGGTTCAATTCCGCCAGTACCTGCCAGGTAAGAGGGCAAGGTATGGCGTGAAGATGTATAAGCTGTGCGAGAGTGCATCAGGGTATACCTACAGGTTTAGGATATATGAAGGAAAGGCCACCCCCAAACCAGACTGCATCCTGGACTACAATAGGTACATGGGAGGGATGGACTTGTCAAATCAAGTCCTGAAGCCCTACAGCGCCATGCGGTGTGGTATAAGAAGCTGGCCGGGCACATCATACAGATGGCTTTGTACAATGCGTATGTGCTACGTCGATGTGCAGGCCAGAGGGGAACTTTCCTGGAATTTCAAGATCTAATCTTTAGGGACCAGGAAGGGGGGGCACCCAGTACTTCTGGAAGCGAGGCCACACGCATCGTACCAGGGCAACACTTTCCAGGAGAAGGTCCCCAAACCGGTGGAAAGGGAAAGAGTCAAAAGAGGTGCAGAGTCTGCTATAAGAGGGGGATAAGGAAGAACACAATATACCAATGTGACACGTGTCCCGAAAAACCAGGGCTCTGTATAAAAGATTGTTTTAAAATGTATCATACATCCCTTGATTTTTAATTTACCCTGATGCACTCCGCACAGCTTACCCCCCTCATCTTTCCCTTCTGAGCCCTGCCGTATGCCCAGGCAGCTGATAACAGCCACATGTAGGGTATTGTCGTACCCAGGAGAACCCACATTACAATTTAAGGGGTGTATATCTCCGGTGGCGCATGCTGGGCACACTATATTGGACACTGAAATGGCATATACATATATAAAATTGCAAATCTCACACTGCACCATCTGCTGCGCATTATCTTTTACACAGTACCTGTGGGGTCAAAATGCTCACTACACCTCTAGATGAATGTCTTAAGGGGTGTAGTTTTTAAAATGGGGTCACTTCTCGGGGGTTTTAACTGTACTGGTACCTCAGGGGCTTCTGCACACATGACTTAGCACCAGAAAAGCTCCAGTAGGCCAAATGGTGGTCCTTTCCTTCTGAGCCCTCCCATGGGCCCAAAGGGCAGTTTATCACCACAAATGGGGTATTGCCGCACTAAGGACAAATTGGGCAACAAAATGGGGTATGTTGTTCCTTGTGAAAATAAGAAATTTTGATCAAAAATGACATCTTATTGGAAAAAATATCATTTTTTTCATTTCACAGCCCAATTCAAATAGGTGCTGTGAAAAAACTGTGCGGTCAAAATGATAACAAAAACCATAAATGAATTCCTTGAGGGGTGTAGTTTCCAAAATGGGGTCACTTCTGGTGGGTTTCCATTGCTTTGATACCTCTGGGGCTCTGCAAATGCAACATGGCACCCGAAAACCAATCCAGCAAAATCTGGACTCCAACAAACACATAGCGCTCCTTTCCGTCTGAGCCCTCCCATGGGCCCAAACGGCAGTTTATCACCACAAATGGGGTATTGCCGCACTAAGGACAAATTGGGCAACAAAATGGGGTATGTTGTTCCCTGTGAAAATAAGACATTTTTATCAAAAATGACATCTTATTGGAAAAAATATAATTTTTTTCATTTCACAGCCCAATTCAAATAGGTGCTGTGAAAAACCTGTGCGGTCAAAATGATAACAAAAACCATAAATGAATTCCTTGAGGGGTGTAGTTTCCAAAATGGGGTCACTTCTGGTGGGTTTCCATTGCTTTGATACCTCTGGGGCTCTGCAAATGCGACATGGCACCCGAAAACCAATCCAGCAAAATCTGGACTCCAACAAACACATAGCGCTCCTTTCCTTCTGAGCCCTCCCATGGGCCCAAACGGCAGTTTATCACCACAAATGGGGTATTGCCGCACTAAGGACAAATTGGGCAACAAAATGGGGTATGTTGTTCCCTGTGAAAATAAGAAAATTTGATCAAAAATGACATTTTATTGGAAAAAATATCATTTTTTTTCATTTCACAGCCCAATTCAAATAGGTGCTGTGAAAAAACTGTGCGGTCAAAATGATAACAAAAACCATAAATGAATTCCTTGAGGGGTGTAATTTCCAAAATGGGGTCACTTCTGGTGGGTTTCCATTGTTTTGATACCTCAACGCCTCTTCAAACCTGGCATGCTGCCTAAAATATATTCTAATAAAAAAGAGGCCTCAAAATGCACTAGGTGCTTCTTTGCTTCTAGGGCTTGTGTTTTAGTCCACGAGCGCAGTAGGGCCACATGTGGGACATTTCTAAAAACTGCAGAATCTGGACAATACATATTTAGTAGTGTTTCTCTGGTAAAACCTTCTCTGTTACTAAAAAAAAATTGAATAAAATTGAAATTCAGCAGAAAAAATGAAATTTGCAAATTTCATTTCCACTTTGCTTTAATTCCTGTGAAATGCCTGAAGGGTTAAAAAACTTTCTATATGCTGTTTTGAATACTTTGAGGAGTCTAGTTTTTAAAATGGGGTGTTTTATGGGGGTTTCTAATACATAGGCCCCTCAAATCCACTTCAGAACTGAACTGGCACCTTCAAAAAAAGGCTTTTGCAATTTTCTTAAGAATATGAGAAATTGCTGTTTATGTTCTAAGCCTTGTAACGTCCAAGAAAAATAAAATAATGTTCAAAAAACGATGCCAATCTAAAGTAGACATATGGGAAATGTGAACTAGTAACTATTTTGGGTGGTATAACCGTCTGTTTTACAAGCAGATGCATTTAAATTCTGAAAAATGCTATTTTTTGTAAATTTTCTCTAAATTTTGCAATTTTTCACAAATAAAGACTGAATATATCGACCAAATTTTACCACGAACATGAAGCCCAAAGTGTCACGAGAAAACAATCTCAGAATCGCTTGGATAGGTTTAAGCATTCCGACGTTATTACCACATAAAGTGAAATATGTCAGATTTGAAAAATGGGCTCTGAGCCTTAAGGCCCAAACTAGGCTGCGTCCTTAAGGGGTTAAAAACAAAAAAGCACTATACTGAAAGTTTAAAGAGGCTCTGTCACCAGAATAAAAATGCTCTATCTCCTACATCAGTTTATCGGCGCTGGAATGTAGTAACTAGCAATGTGTTTTTATTTTAAAAACGATGTTTTTTAACAAAGTTATGGCGTTTAGAACATTTATGCAAATGAGGTCCTTAATGCCCAACTGGGCGTTTTTTAATTTTCAACCAAGTGGGCGTATGACAAAGAGGTGTATGACGCTGGCCAATCCGCATCATACACCTCTCTGTCTTACACCCAAGCTAGATTCACTGAGCAGCGTGATCTCGCGAGACCGCGCTGTGACGTCACATCCCTGCGTCTGAAGACAACATCTTTCGTCTCCCTCCAGGCTGCTGCTGCTGCTGCTACTACCGATCCGACGACTGGGACTTCTCATCGGCCTGGAGGGAGACGAAAGATGTTGTCTTCAGACGCAGAGATGAAGGACCTGTGGGCGGAAGTGACGTCACAGCGCGGTCTTGCGAGATCACGCTGCTCAGTGAATCTAGCTTGGGTGTAAGACAGAGAGGTGTATGATGCGGATTGGCCAGCGTCATACACCTCTTTGTCATACGCCCACTTGGTTGAAAATTAAAAAACGCCCAGTTGGGCATTAAGTACCTCATTTGCATAAATGTTCTAAACGCCATAACTTTGTTAAAAAACATCATTTTTAAAATAAAAACACATTGCTAGTAACTACATTCCAGCGCCGATAAACTGATGTAGGAGATAGAGCATTTTTATTCTGGTGACAGAGCCTCTTTAAAATAAAAAAACTATACTCTCCTCCCCTGGCACTCCTGTGGCAACACTTCCCTGGTCCCCAATGGTCTCCATAGGATCGGACTTCAGGTCCGGCGGGAAAGGGAAGCATTGCCATGGCAGTGCCAGGGGAGGTAGTATAGTGTTTAGTTTAGTGTACTTTAGCTGCTCTCCACATGCAGCAGTGAGTAGTCCAAATAGCAGAGATTTTGACTGCTTTGTGAGACTTCCTGATGGTCAGCTGGGGATCCCACTGTTTTTAGCGTGTTTCACCATTTTTTTGACTGTTGGAAACACTACTGCAGAATGTGCACACAGCATTACTGTGCAGCATGTGTACGCAGCATGAACTGCCTTAATCATCTGAAATGGGTAAAGCGATTTTAAGACCCCTGAGTTTTCCGTCAGAATGAGACCCTGACTGAAACAAACGGAAACCATAGGTTTACGTTTGCATCACCATTGATTTCAATGGTGGTGGATCCGATGCCAATGGTTTCCGCTTGTCTCAGTTGTGCAAGGGTTCCGTGATTTTGACGGAATCAATACTGTAGTCGAAATCAATGGTGACGGAACGGAGCCCTGACGCAGATGTGAACATAGCCTAATATTTGTGTCTATTGCAGACTGAAGTGTTTTTGGCTATGTTCATTAGGAGTTGCATTTATAAAGGAAGCCACGACACTGTGGGCGATTTATTTATTTTTTTATTTTTTTGGGTACAACAGATGGCCCTATTGGCTTATAATGGGGCCTGTCTGAGTTCCGTTTTTTTGTTGTTTTTTTCAGTTTTTCAAATACAAATATTTTTCAATATTAATAGTAGTATCTTTGGGGACTGTATGCCGCCCCATATTTATCACTTGGGTGATATAAATGTAGTTGGAGAATCTATTCAACATTTCTATTTAGAAAAAAATCTAATTAATACTGCAGTCTAAGATAGAGATTTATGACTTGACCACTGCCAGGTTTCTTTTCTCCTTGTCTGCTCTCAGCACAGTGCTAATCCAGCATTGAACTGGGTCAAGTACTAATGGGCGGTTTACATGGGCCTTTATTATTAGAATTTTTTCTTTTTTGGGTGATCATAACAACAATTGGCCAGTGTGAATGTAGAAAAAGGTCAACCATGGTTTTCGTTGATCCAGACTGATTGTGCCACAGTAATTGTCAGCCTTAGGCTTCATTCACATCTGCGCTAGGGCTCCGTTCTGACGTTCCATCTGAGTTTTCCGTCAGAACGGAGCCCTGCCAGACACAAACGGAAACCATAGGTTTCCGTTTCCATCACCATTGATTTCAATGGTGACAGATCCGGTGCCAATTGTTTCCGTTTTGACGTAATCAATACCCTAGTCTACTACGCTATTCATTCCGTCAAAACGACGGAACCCTTGCACAACTGAGACAAATGGAAACCATTGGCACCGGATTAGTCACCACTGAAATCAGTGGTGATGGAAATGGAAACCTGTGGTTTCAGTTTGTGTCTGTCCCGTCGGAACGGAGCCCCAGCGCAGATGTGAACGAAGCCTTATAGGTGCCACTATCCGTAAAAGTAAATGCCGCTCATAACTTTTATCGTTACAAAAATATCATAAAGTGATAATGATGGAGATCACTCGCAAGAAAATTCCCTGCTGGGCTCAAATACGGTCTACAAAAAGGCAGGGTATAAATTCCCTGTAAAACGTCACTTTTATTAGATAATTGTAAATCATAACAAAGTACACCTCCACACTGTGATATGTGATAATGTGAATTAAAACGTAGCTAAAAACGGTACAGGATACACCTTTTGTATAGGTATTGGTTCAATTTCAACAAAGAGGTTACTGAAAACATCACTTGTAATGTTGTTGAGTAAGGAACACTGAATATCTCACGTCTCACACAGCAGTGATTTATCCGCCCAAATAATGTCAGAACATCTCTTGTTTATTTAGGATTGAATCTGTTATCCGCGCAGTGACATATGGAGAATGAAGCCGGTTCTCTGCATATTATTATTAAACTGCCCTATGTCTGGTTTAATTACATTGAAGATTCTATCCCTAAATGAGGTACAGGGGCTGATGACAGCTCTGAAAAGAACGACCCCAGGACAGGGCTGGAACCTTATCCTGACCTGACTAAAATTGCCCTAAATTAGATTTGCATTGTTCACTACTCCATGAAAACAAGGGCCGTTGACTCGCTGTTTTCAGTAACCTCTTTGTTGAAATTGAACCAATACCTATACAAAGGTGTATCCTGTACCCTTTGTAGCTATCTTTTAATTCACATTATCACATATCACAGTGTGGAGGTGTACTTTGTTAATATTTACAATTCTCTAATAAAAGAGAAGTTTTACAGGGACTTTAGATCCTAACTTTTTGTAGACCACATTTATAATTAGTCTTGTCTTTGCTTTCTAGCGCACTGCTCTCCTGCGGACCATTGCCAGGCAGTAATGGGCCTGACTGGTGTGGAGGAGGTTCCTCCTTATTGTGCTCTGTAGATCGCAGCTTGTAAAGATTTTTTAAACCAATGATCAGTTGTTGGTGGTTTGAAAAATCCTTATATGGGATTTTCAAATAATCAATATTTATCACCTAACCACAGAATAGGTGATAAATATCCGGGGGGGGGGGGGGTCGGACCGCACAGGAGGGCCTTCAGTACCATACGAACTGGAGATAAAGCTCATACATCCTCTTTAACTAGGCCAGGCTTAGGATATTCCCACTAGTTGGACTGGTATATAAATAATTCTTTATTGGAGTGATTGAGTGGGCTGGGGTGTACACACAAAACATGTTGGGGAGGGTTTTACTATCAATAATAGTGATCAGCATTTTATAGCAGTTCACGTCGTTTTCTGATGCAAAGGATCTGATGGTTTTAGCTACTTGGGGCTCATTCAGACAAGCGAACGTTGAAACAACAGCCGTCACACGGACACGTGTATTTCACTGGGGGCGTTCACATGGCCATTGTTTCAACAGAGCGTGTGAAGGGTCCGTGGAAAAATAGGACATGTCCCATGTTCTTGCGTTTTCACGCATCCCTCCATAGACTCTAGTCTAAGGGATATGTGATAACGTATCCCGCACGGGTGCACCTCGGACGCGAAAAACGTCAGTTTTTCACGTCCGAGGTTGCACACGCTCGTCTCAATGTAGCCTAACACATGAATGCTATTGCATCAATAAGTCAGTAAAAATTGTTATAAAAAAAAATCTTAGATATCATACTTTGCAATGTAATTGTTTCTCTAATTACTTTTTTTATTACAAATATAATGCTTTAGGTTGGTATTGATTTTATGTACCTATTGGGTTTCCTGATTTTCTCGAATTTGTATCTGTTTGCATGCTTTTTTTTTGTCTTCGAATGGCGTGATCACGAACCAGGGTAATTTATTCTTCTGCCCATCGCTTTGATGAATGCAGGCTGGGGCTTGGGGTAGTCTAAGCTATTGTTGTGTTTTTGTTTGTTTTTGTGGTAGTATATAAATCATAACGTGCAAGAGTTTTTCCATTTTTACCCTGGAGAAAGAACCAACCAAAGAAATTGGCTTCATAGGAGTGCTAGATCTGTTTGACTGTAAAGCTGGCCATACACATTAGATGTATGTTTGTCAAAACCGCTGACCATCTAATGTGTATGGCGGCATCCTGACTCTTCCCCGAGAGCAGATGTCGGTGAAGAGAAGGGTCATACATGTTGAGTTTCAACATCCCCTTTTTTCTTTTGTTCGTAAGTAGATAAGCCGCTACCAGAGGAGTCTGGCAGCTGCTTTCTCTTGAGAGTCAGGAGAAATAGCAGTCAGCCGACAGCTATGTAAATTGTATGGCCAGCTTTCACAGCTTATGATATTATATATTGTAGGCTTCTGTAATGTGTGGTAACAAGGTTGTCTGACTTTCTTGGCTTTGTGTACGATTTCCAGAGAAAAAAAGTATTTTCTGGAAATGGCCGTTAAAAGTGTTTTTGCTGATATTTTGCTATGGTGAATCTCTTTCTTTATTGCCAACACGTGTTTGCTATTTGGATCCGGTGCTAATGGTTCCCGTTTGTCTCAGTTGTGCAAGGGTTTCGTCGTTTTGCCGGAATCAATATCGTGGACGACTACACTATTGATTCCATCAAAACGACGGAACCCTTACACAACTGAGACAAACGTAAACCATTAGCACCGGATCCTTAACTATTGAAATCAATGGTGATGGAAACGAAAAACTTTGGTTTCCGTTTGTGTCAGTCAGGGTCCCGTTCCGACGGAAAGCTCAGACAGAACGTCTGAACGGGACCCTGGCGCAGATGTGAACGAAGCCTTACTTGGGTGCACAATCCATACACATTATAAATGTCTCTCACCCTTCCCTCTTGACCTGTAACAAAACATATACATTGACATATCCTTTCTGTCACAGGACAAATGTACAAATCCTTAGCGGATCAGGGTTTGTGCGTATTTTTTTTGTACTTTGATGATTATAACCCACCGGTCAACAAGCAGAACAAGCTGATGGGTGGAGTAGAGCGTGGGAGCGGTTGTCAGTGCTGCCCATAGACCTAATTTTTTTTCAGCAGATCCCTCTGTGGGATATGCAAAAAAAAAATGCTTTTAACCCTAGGAGTTATACAGTGTCAGAGGTGCTACTTATCTACCCCTGGTCCACTTACTGTGGGCCTTGTGTACATGAAAATGGGAAATCAGGGTTGATAGCGGTCGGCATAATTATCTTCTGGCAGTTATGACTTTGATCCTAGATTCCCTGTAGTTCCAGGTCGGTGGCTAGTGGCTTATTCTGGTTAACCGTAAGCTAGTCAAGTGAGCTGGGCATCAGACTGCACTTTGTCTTTACTATAATGTCTTAAACGTGTTGTCCACTTTGGACTAACCTTATTTGTTAGAAAAGTGTCACACTGCTGAGACCTCCACCAATCAGCTGAAATCTTTGGGGAAACCTGGCAGTAAATGTTCAATTTCCCTGCAGTGCCACCACATGGGGAAATGAAGCTTCACACAGTGCCCGTTTAAATAAATGGGTTGTCTGTATAATACAGGACCGGTCCTCTGTTACGCTTGTAACTCCTCTCCGCTCTGGTTAATAGATGAGGATCCTAAACAGTGAACCCCCTTTATTAATTTAGATTCTGCTAATAGGGTACATGTAAATAGGTTTTCTAAACTAAACAATTCCTTTAAAGATGTATTGAAAGGGCGCAGGAAGCAGTCATATTGTCATTTTACTGTAGATATTACTACAATGTCTTCATATGTCAAATCCCATCTGACCTGTTGTTCTGTAAAATGGCATGTTTTAGCAGACTGGCGCCATTATTGGCTTTTCTGCGTGAATCATCTGAATTGCTGGAGGCTAGAAGTATGCCAAGGTTATGTCTAATACTTTTTTCTTGCTATTCATTTTTATTCTATTTTTTTTTTATGTACAATGGTCATTTTATGCATTAAATAACACCAGTCCTATTTTCTTTAAGGTACGACTGCATATGTTGTGCGCATCACATCCAAACATTGTTCAAATAATTGACGTTTATGCAAACAGTGTGCAGTTCCCCCACGAATCAAGCCCCAGGTAAGACCAGGCAATTCTGTGCGATTGAGTTTTTCCTTTTGGCCTCTTTGACATCTATGTATTCTGCCTCTTCATTACATGTACTTTACTCTTTTGCAGAAATGTGACCTCCAATAGTTTGCCCTGTAACAAATGTAAGACCTCTAAGAATAGGATGACTAGTTCTGAAGGGTTAATTCTTTATGTTGTGTTGATTCTTAATACTTTATGTGTTCATTTTTTTAGGTATTCTTAAAACTGCTATTCTTTTCTCAAGGACATCTAAAAATGTGTAATATATTGCTTTTACTGCGCTGAACTTTTTAATAGTCCTTCATCAGTCAACTACTAGTTCTGGAGAGCGTGCCTGTTCTCTGATCTGTATTTATGCTATGCATTCTGTATTAGAAAATGATCAATTGTGTGAATATTGATCTCCATAAACCATTGCAGTTAGATGCCCAGTTTAGCACTTTGATAGTCACTAGCTGCTAGCTATATTTAGTGTCCCCTGTTTTTAGAATCTGCCTGAAAGCAGCTGGCGATGAGGTATACTTCTGAAGAACTGTCAGGGTTAAGGTTGCAGTGCTGTTCCATAATGTATCTGCCTTGTTTTCGATCATTATCCGAAGGGCCAACCATAAGTCTTGACACGTGCAAAACATTTGGTTCACGCCCAACCAACTCAAACTATCCAGAAATGGCAGCTAGATACAAAGGCATATAGGAAATGTGCTAAGGCAATGTTCAAATTTGCTTTGCCCTATCCTCATCTGTTATTTTTTAACGGATGGTATCAAAATAGCGGATGCAAACGGATTACAATCCGTTTTTGTATCGGTTTTACATTGACACCAATAATAAAAATAACCCATCCGTTAGACATCCATTTTTTTCACTTTTATCTCCGTCAAAAAAAAGGATGACCAACATAACAGACGCTAACAGATGCAATTAAAAATCTGATTGTTTTCAATGGGGATTTTAACGGATCAGTTTTTATCCATTATAATAATAATAATCTAAAAGCGGGTCAGAGTAACGGATTATACGACGCAAGAGTGAATTTAGCATAATCTACATTAAATTAAGAAAAGATTGCAACATTGTCTGCATAGTTCCATGTTAAACCACTTTATTCTCCATGTCTGTTACTCACCAGGGAGATAAATAGAGAGGGACCGGTCAGACATTTTGTACATGGTCTGTATTTTCTTTTATTGGTGACCAATGATATCATTGCTTCCCATAGCGCTCACAGTATATAATGTTTTTCCTACTACGGCAATCGGCAAATGTTGCCTATTTTTAGGCTAAAAGAATATTAACTGTAGGACAGCCGAATTCGTTTATAGAAGTGATATCATGGCTTCAAACAACTAGAGTCTAAAGCTGGCTTTCTCAAATAGATGCTCCCACTACTTAAATGGCAGCATTAGTGATAACGCACATATCGGACTGCTCAGAATGACCGGAATAATGACAGGAAGGTTGAGTTTTTCACTGCTGGAAGAGAAGTGCCAGTGCTGTCAATCTGGGGCGCGACCTTCACCAAAACCAAACCAAAATCTATCAGGCAACGAATGGGTGGAGAAAGGCAAGGTTGCGCCTTCCGTTGACCAGCATCAGCATTAATTGCATACTCACTGATATTTGACCCGCTCTTTAAATTAACACTTTTGAACAGGGCACGGCTCCTAATTGTTATGGAGATGATGGAGGGGGGCGAGCTGTTTCACAGAATCAGCCAGCACCGGCACTTCACTGAGAAGCAAGCCAGCCAAGTAACAAAGCAGGCAAGTTCCAGAAGCTTCCACCAGCAGTCGTGCAATGAACAATTTAAGGGCTAAAGGCATATTAAAGCGACATAGGTTCTCACTTGACCTTATTGCCTGCTTTGTTATAATCAGATTATGTGATGCACGCTGCCACCGGCATAACTGTTTTGTTTCAGCCACACTTCGTAATTCCTTTTTTTTCTGGGGTTACCGTAAGCTTGTACTCTGCTTCAAAGGACTGCAGTGGACTGCGAGTCTATCATGGGCTAAATCATATGATCAACACAATAAATGGCCGTACTCTTGATTTCTGGTTGCTGATTCGCACATTTATAGAATTTATAGGTTAATATCGGAAATTTGTAATTCTATTGAATGAACCGTTCAGTATTTCCCACGTCTCTCAGTGCAGATGTACAAGATTATAGCACATAAGCTTCCATATGATTACATTTCTGCTTCTCTATGAAGCCTTACTGTATGTCGTTAGTTTCTTGTCCATTGTAGCTTTTGGGATTCTTACACACTTCTGTCTCATACCCTGGTGTTGCCAATCACTTTGGAGCTGTAAAGGTTGAGTATATGTAGCACATTT
The DNA here is from genome assembly GCF_050947455.1 of Rhinoderma darwinii. NCBI lineage: Eukaryota > Metazoa > Chordata > Amphibia > Anura > Rhinodermatidae > Rhinoderma > Rhinoderma darwinii. The sequence goes on from NC_134687.1 coordinate 484,685,000, forward strand.
AAATCTCTGTAGTATGTGGTAAGAGCAGAGCGGTTCATGGGTTTGACTTCTTTGTTGCTAGATGGATCTGCACTATGCATTTTTGCAGCTCATCTTACAATAAAGCAGTTACCATATAAATAATACCAAAAAATGTACTGACTTACATTTTCTTTTTACAGATTGCTTTGGCTCTACAGCATTGTCACTCGATAAACATTGCACACAGGGATCTGAAACCAGAGAACCTGCTCTTTAAGGATAACTCTTTGGTAAGATATTCATAATCCTTTGTCCATCTGTTGTGGTTGTTGTTGTTGTTGTTTTTTGTGTATTTATATGGAGTGTTGGAATAGTAAAATAAGGGCTCATTCAGACGAGCGTGATTCTCGTCCGTGTGCTGTGGGTTGAAACAACGCACAGAACATTGACCCATTTATTTCATTGGGGTAATTCACACATGCGTGAGTTTTCACGCAGCGAGTGTCCATTGCATGTCCTATATTGGTGCATTTTCACGAAACGTAGTCGCCCTTTGAAGTCAATGGGTGTGTGAAAACACCAGACAGCACACGGACCCGCATCTGTGTGCTGTCCAGTGTTTTATGCATCAATAACATTGAAAAAAAGTTCTTGCAAGTGTATGAAAAACACATGCCACACGCAAAGCACACTGATGCAAAACGCAACGCGCACGGACAGATTTACACGCGTTTTTTACGAGTGTAAATCTGTCACTCTCGTGTGAATGTAGCCTAAAAGAAATAGAACACCAATGGTTACAGAAAGAAGTCATATAGGAACATTTACATCACGTAGAAAAGTTGTGATTAACCGTTAATTTCAAGTATCACCGTGGTCAGAATTATCACATTGCAGGTTACCATCACAATATTCGAAACAGTCGGTAACCATGTGGCAAATATCAAAACACAACTGTAGTAATAACCTAAATAGAGGGATTAGGAAAAAGGGATTTGGGGTAAATCGACTGGCGCTCCAAAGAGATCTAATACAGTATGCAATGTGGCAAAAGTTCAGTGGCGTCAGAGAATCACAGTTAGGCAGTACAAGTTCTATGAAAACGAAATAGAGGGAAACTTATCTAGAGTGTTATCAATCATGGCAGTCAAATATTCTATGCTGTGATTCTGGAGTATATCTGCTAGGAAAGGGGCGGACCTCCAAAATAATGCTATTAGTCATTTTACATAGGACCGTAGACCGAAGGGATTCAACTAGGATCCAATACGTTTTGGCAAAGGGGCATGTCCAGTAGTTGTGCTAATGACCCTGTGACTGTCCTCCTTTGCCAACAAGTGTTACGAAAAAGTCGGGTTGAGGTTATAAAGGAGGGCATGGTTGTGATACTGGCTTTTCCTAAATAAGGTTCATATGAGCAACTTTGGACTAAACTATCTACTATAAAAAGACAGGAAGGTCCCTATTGGGGTCCTGTTCCCATTTTAGATCCCTTTTGAGAATGTAGTGGTACTTTTAGGATACGTCTTGTGGGATTGATGGTAATACAGAGTAAATGGTAAATGGAGAGTAGGGTCCTTCTAGGAGGGAGTGTCTTTTGTAGAGATAGTCAGTTTAAAGGGGTTTTCCACTACCGAACAACTGATGACCTATCCACTGGATAGGTCATCTGTATATGATCGGTGCATGTCTGACACCTGGACCCCGCACCGATCAGCTGCTCCGGCTTCCTGCGCGCACCACATGTCATTGCACACTATGCAATCACATCCGTACATTGCTTTGCGTCTGAACTGTTGCTCTGCTCTAATTCACTTGAATAGAAGCAGGGCTGCAGTTCTGCATCTCGGCCGCTATTCCGTGACCGGAGCCATCTGCTTCCGGCATGGACGTCTGGTAGCCGGAGCAGCTGATCAGAGCAGGGTCCGGCTGTCGGACACGCACCGATCATATACTGATGACCTATACGATGAATAGGTCATCAGTTGTCCAGTAGTGGAAAACCTCTTTAAGGTACAAGGTGTCAGTCTAAATTGCGTGAGCTTAGGTAATGATTTGGTTATAGCTGTATCACGCCCCTGGCCTTTCTCTTTTTACATTACTCCCTAAGAAGCAGGGAAGTTTAACACTCTAGCTACAGATCTACAGCAGGTAGGTAAAGTACAGTAAGGGACCTTTTGCACCTGCCAATATGGGCATTAAAAACAAGCGAAGATCGAGACAGCTCCTTGATGGGTGCTTGTTTGCTACTTTCGCTAGGAGCTCTGATCAGTAATATATGGGGACGTCCCCGTGCATTTCCATCATGTCTGCAGCACATCTCACTGTTTTTGATAATATTTTGTTCCAGATAAACGATCTGATCAGCTGATGAACGAGCGTTTGCTCGTTCATCGGCTGATCGCTGCCCTGCATACACAGGGCAGTGATCGGGATCGAGCGTTCTTATGAACACTCGTTTGCCCGATCATTGGCCCGTGTAAAAGGGCCTTAAGGCAGGTAGCAATGACTCTTGCCACATATCTTTTGTGAGTCATTACTACAGTCCATTCTTTTGGTTTCTGCTCTGAATTTGTTGTCAACACTATGCTAACAGAAGCCTCCCAAAAGCTTAGTGGACATCCTGTAGTGTAGATCATTCTCCTGCCTCACGTTGTGAGCGATCTAACTCATGTCCTGTATCCTTCTAATTTACATTGTAAACACTATAAAACACATTTATTAATAATGGTGTATTTTGCACCAGTGAAATTAGAGGGTAGTTGGCGAGAATTGCGCCTAATCTATTAAAAGACGCATGCCTCTTAATAAGTCTGGTGCATTTGGAATTCTATGCTATGAGCAGCCATAACGTTGTACCACTAATTTTTCGCCTTTTTTTTTAAAACATTTCGTTTGATAAAAAAAAGTCTAAAAGTAAACTTTCAACTTGACAAAGCTCACTTTTCTCACCTGTTTTCATTTTTGGAGTAAAAACATAAATGTTGAAAATTAAATGTAACTTTTTAACCTGTACAATTTCTACCAAAACAGGAGTAAATTGAAAAAAAAATGTGGCTATATCTCCCACAGTTCAAATTTATAGCATTTGCACATGACCGAGTACCACTCGGGCCGTCTGTTCACAGCATCTGAGTGGCACCCCATTCACTTTAGCAGGTGAATCGAGTCCGTGAAAACTGACCCAACTCAGCAGTGGGTTACTAGGGGTTTTGTAGTGCAGGCCAGTTAATGTTAAGCAAAGTAATATATTTGCAAAGATATGCAACATTATGTTGATTATATATAATTTATTTTTTTTAGTTAAGTTTTTATTATTTATTTAGCAATAACAAACACAAAGCAGGTAAAACGTCTAGAGATGATAAAATAAGCATAAATCAAGTACAAAACAATATCACCATGGTAAAAGGCACAAAATAAGGTTACATAAAAATATTAAATTATATTTGGAATATTTTTTTATTTCTTTTCTTTTATCATTTTTGACCAGCAGTTTATGGAGCTTCCTTCATTTGTTTTTAATTACAAAAATAAATGGGTGCCTCCATGAGTCCAATGTAATGCTACTTCACGGAATTTACAAACTTCAGATGTCCCACGATTGCTAAATATGTTCCCTTTAAATTTAACAACGCATCTGAAGAAAGAAAAAAAAAAATACTTTTAACAACTGTTTATTTTTAGGATGCTCCAGTGAAATTATGTGATTTTGGTTTTGCAAAAATAGACCAGGGGGACCTAATGACGCCACAATTTACTCCATATTATGTAGCACCTCAGGTAACTACTGCTTTTCTTAGTTTACTGTTATATGTGAAATGTTTTTGCAAGCCATGTGAATTATGAATGAAAGCTTATAAGAAATTTTGTTCACTCATTTGTGTTTGTATCGTGAATTAGCATGGTTCAGGTTTTGTACTGTAGTTTCCTTAAGGCATACCTTCAATCGAACACCTTAAAAATTTATTTGGATATGCACCTCTGTGTGTAAATTCAAGTTTCTATAAAATATTCTCTATGCTGTTCTGTAGCAGGCTGCACATTCCAATCATATCAATATGAGGCAAAGTGGGAGCATACCTTTTTATTTCCTGCCCGATGTTGTCCACGTGTGGGTGTGTGTGTGTGTGTGTGTGTGTGTGTGGTATGTATGTGTGTGTGTGTATATATATATATATATATATATATATATATATATACTACCGTTCAAAAGTTTAGGGTCACTTAGAAATTTCCTTATTTTTGAAAGAAAAGCACAGTTTTTTTTCAATGAAGATAACATTAAATTAATCAGAAATACACTCTATACATTGAAAATGTGGTAAATGACTATTCTAGCTGCAAACGCCTGGTTTTTAATGCAATATCTACATAGGCGTATAGAGGCCCATTTCCAGCAACCATCACTCCAGTGTTCTAATGGTACATTGTGTTTGCTAACTGTGTTAGAAGGCTAATTGATGATTAGAAAACACTTGAAAACCCTTGTGCAATTATGTTAGCACCGCTGTAAACAGTTTTGCTGTTTAGAGGAGCTATAAAACTGACCTTCCTTTGAGCTAGTTGAGAATCTGGAGCATTACATGTGTGGGTTCGATTAAACTCTCCAAATGGCTATAAAAAGAGAGCTTTCATGTGAAACTCGACAGTCTATTCTTGTTCTTAGAAATGAAGGCTATTCTTACAATGGTGTGTACTACTCCCTTCAGAGGACAGCACAAATAGGCTCTAACCAGAATAGAAAGAGAAGTGGGAGGCCCCGCTGCACAACTGAGCAACAAGACAAGTACATTAGAGTCTCTAGTTTGAGAAATAGACGCCTCACAGGTCCTCAACTGGCAGCTTCATTAAATAGTACCCGCAAAACGCCCGTGTCAACGTCTACAGTGAAGAGGCGACTCCGGGATGCTGGCCTTCAGGGCTGAGTGGCAAAGAAAAAGCCATATCTGAGACTGGCTAATAAAAGGAAAAGATTAATATGGGCAAAAGCACACAGATATTGGACGGAGGAAGATTGGAAAAAAGTGTTATGGACAGACGAATCGAAGTTTGAGGTGTTTGGATCACACAGAAGAACATTTGTGAGACGCAGAACAACTGAAAAGATGCTGGAAGAGTGCCTGACGCCATCTGTCAAGCATGGTGGAGGTAATGTGATGGTCTGGGGTTGCTTTGGTGCTGGTAAAGTGGGAGATTTGTACAAGGTAAAAGGGATTTTGAATAAGGAAGGCTATCACTCCATTTTGCAACGCCATGCCATACCCTGTGGACAGCGCTTGATTGGAGCCAATTTCATCCTACAACAGGACAATGACCCAAAGCACACCTCCAAATTATGCAAGAACTATTGAGGGAAGAAGCAGGCAGCTGGTATTCTATCTGTAATGGAGTGGCCAGCGCAGTCACCAGATCTCAACCCCATAGAGCTGTTGTGGGAGCAGCTTGACCGTATGGTACGCAAGAAGTGCCCATCAAACCAATCCAACTTGTGGGAGGGGCTTCTGGAAGCATGGGGTGAAATTTCTTCCGATTACCTCAGCAAATTAACAGGTCTGCAATGCCAAAGGTCTGCAATGCTGTAATTGCTGCAAATGGAGCATTCTTTGCGAAAGCAAGGTTTGAAGGAGAAAATTATTATTTCAAATAAAAATCATTATTTCTAACCTTGTCAATGTCTTGACTATATTTTCTAGTCATTTTGCAACTCATTTGATAAATATAAGTGTGAGTTTTCATGGAAAACACAAAAATGTCTGGGTGACCCCAAACCTTTGAACGATTGTGTGTGTGTGTGTGTGTGTGTGTGTATGTATATGTGTGTGTATATGTATATATATATATATATATATATATATATATATATATATATATATATATATATATATATATATATGCAAATGAGCAGCGCTCAATGTCCAAAATCCACCATGTAAATGGGTGCAAGCGGGTAATCCTGATCCACGGATTATGAATATAAATAGAAGAAATCCCACAGCACATCGAAGTAATCAAAAAGTGTGGTTTATTCAGCCAACACAGCTGCAACGTTTCTGTCCTGCTATGGGACCTTTTTCAAGCATGGTGATTTTTCTCTACTTCACTTCAGCCAAGGAATTGAGTCACCCTTTTTGATAACATGCACATGGCATTGTGGAAAAATGCTGCAAAGTAAGAATGCTTTAAAAATAAAAAAATAAAAAGTGTAAAATAGTTCTTTTTTTATGAATAAAGAAAATACAAATTGAATGAACAGAAAAGAAACCTAAATCGAATCGATATTTGGTGTGACCACCCTTTGCCTTCAAAACAGCATTAATTCTTCTAGGTATACTTCCACATAGTCATGGATTTTGTAGGATTATAGTCAGGTGTATGATTAACCAATTATACCAAACGGGTGATAATGATTATCATTTTCATATGTAGGTTAAAACACAGTCATTAACCCCTTGGAGATGCAGTTATTTTTCGGATTTTCATATTCGCTTATTCCTCCCCGCCTTCCAAAAGCCATAATTTTTATATTTTTCCCTTGACCTGGCTGTGTGAGGGCTTGTGTTTTGCAGGACAAGTTGTATTTATTGGGCCATAAAATGTACTGGGAAACGGAAAAAAAAATCTTTGTGGGGTGGAATGGGAAATAAACATCGGATCCACTTTTTTTTTTTTTTTTTAAATCAATACATTTTTATTTCAGTTTTTCAAAGTAACATCAACAAAACAAAATAATCGTACCTTGTACAAAGGATGAAGGCAACAGAACAACATTAGATTAAATGAGAATCTTATGCAGTTAGCGATTCGTTACAACAGTACATGACCTTTTATAGATCAAACATGTTACAAGTATCATGCCAAGGAGGTAATTCAGACATAAAGTAATATATAAACCATTCCAAATCCAGCAAATCTCCAGAAGACAATCCTCAGCCCCATATAGGAGGACTACAGACCCATATCAGGACCAGAAAGAAAATCCTAAAGGATCAGTTTTTGAAGTATGAGCTATAGAACCAACACTCCCATTTGTTTCTGAATTTGGATTGCTGCTTATCTTGGTTAGCCAGCATTTGTTCATACATATTAGTATTGACCAGAGTCACTACTTCTTGGATAAGGGGAGGGGACAATTTCTTCCAATGTCTTGTAATCACCAATTTAGTAGCCATAAGTACATGGGCGACTACTGTGGCATAGGGAGGTGGGAACCCTTCCAGGCCAATGAATAGTGGGGCTAATTCAGGAGTTAGTGAGAACTTCATATCAGTAATAGTCTGAATTATATTGTGGGCGTCCTTCCACAGGGGTTCGATCTTAGGGCAGTCCCATAATATGTGTAAGAGGGTACCTATAGACCCAATATCAATATCAACCCAATGTTTTTTCGTATTATTTTGCCACCAATGGGTTAGTTGGTCTAAAACGCACGCTCTATAGTGGTCTCGAATGTTAAAGACCCCTATACCACCCATCCGTCTGTGTCTAGTGAGAGTTGCAGCAGATATACGGGGATGTTTATTGTTCCACACAAAATTCATTAGCATCTTTTGAGCAACCGAAAAAAGAATTTGGCAAATGAATTGGTAGAGTCCGAAAAAGGTATAGGAGCTTCGGGAGAAGCATCATTTTGTAGGCGGCCACTCTTCCCAACCAAGAAACAGTATATTTAGAGTAATGTATAATGTCTTTTCGGAGAATGTCGAGGATAGGAGGGAAGTTACGTTCATATGTTTTAGTGGATGGAGTTGTTAGTTTAATTCCTATATAGGATATCTCTCCTGTCTGCCAATCAAGCAGATATCGTTGTTTCAAATCCTGCATGGAAGTGAGGGGGAGAATTTGGGATTTATCTTTATTTAGTTTATAAAAAGAGACCTGGCGAAATCTATCGAGTACTTCAAACGTAGCCGCTAAAGAGCCTACAGGGTCAGTACAAATTACAATCACATCGTCCTCGAAAAGCGCTACTTTGTGGGTAAATTTTCCTGCCTGAATGCCAGAGATAGCGAGATTGTAGCGTAGAAATTCCGCAAGGGGTTCAATGGAGAGGTTAAAGAAGATTCGGGAGAGAGGACATCCCTGTCGGGTGTACCGTTGGTCAAAGTGAATTGACTTGAAAGGGCCCCATTTACATAAATCTTTGCCGTTGGACTAGAGTAGAGTGCTTGAATGGCTGAGTATATGGGTCCCTCAAATCCAAATTCAGATAGAGTTAATTGGGATTATGCCTTTTCAGTTCTATCAAATGCCTTTTCAGCATCAAGTGATAAAAAGAGAGAGAATTTTAGATTTTTCCGCAATCTGTAGAAGAGAAAACAATCTCCTAGTACTGTCTGGGGTTTGTCTTCCTGTTGTAAAACCTGTCTGGTCTAAATGGACCAAAAAGGGGATGGTCCCCAACAATCTATTAGCCAACATTTTAGCATATATCTTTACCTCTCCATTAAGAAGGGAGATGGGGCGGTAATTAGAGGTAGAGTCCAACTTCTTTCCTGGTTTAGGTATCGTGACCACTAGAGCTGAAAGCATCTCTTTAGGAAATTTTCCTGTGGACGTTGCTAGTTCAAATGTAGACTTCATGGGTTCCACTAAGATATCATTAAAGGTTTTATAGTACTCATTTGTGAGTCCATTGGGACCTGGGGATTTATGAAGTGGTAATGCTCTGATAGTTTTACGAATCTCTACTTTTTTATAAATTAATTTTTTAACATTACTTTATGTAAAATATGCTAAATGTTTTGTTTTTTTTTGTTTTGTTAATTTTTAAACCCTTAATTGTTTTTTTTGTACATTAAAAAAAACTTTATTTAACTGTATTTAACTTTTTCTATTAGTCCCCCTTAGGGGACTTGAACCAGCGATCGCTTGCATGGTATACTGCGAAACTACTGTATTGCAGTTTATCTCTCCCCTCTGATCTCAACATAATAGAGTCTGTCTGCGATTACATGAAGAGAGAGAAGGATTTGAGGAAGCCTACATCTACAGAACATCTGTGATTAGTTCTCCAAGATGTTTGGAGAAACCTCCTTCTATAGAAACTGTGTGCAAGTGTACCTAGAAGAATTTATGCTGTTTTGAAGGCAAAGGGTGGTCACACCAAATATTGATTTTGTTTCATATTTCTCTTCTGTTCATTCACTTTGCAACTTGTGAATTGCTAAAAAAAAACAAAAAACTAACACTTCTATTTTTTAAAGCATTCTCACTCTTCAAAATTCATCCACACCTGCCTAAAACTTTTGCACAGTACTGTGTGTGTGTGTGTGTGTGTGTGTGTGTGTGTGTGTATATATATATATATATATATATATATATATATATATATATATATACATACTAGTCCTTCTCAATTAATTTGAATATAATCAAAAGGTTATTTATTTCAGTAATTCAATTCATAAAGTGAAACTCATATATTATATAGATTCATTACACACAGTGATCTATTTCCAGCATTTTTTCTCTTTTAATGTTGAGGATTATGGCTAACCGTTAATGAAAATTTAGTGTCTCAGAAAATTAGAATATTGGGTAAAAGTTCAAGATTGCAGACTGAAGGTGTCGCACTCTAATCAGCTAACCAACACAAAACACCTGCAAAGGTTTCCTAAACCTTTAAATGGTCCAACAGGCTGGTTCAGTAGGCTACACAATCATGGGGAAGACTGCTGACTTGACAGTTGTGCAGAAGACCGTCATTGACACCCTCCACAAGGAGGGTAAGCCACAAAAGGACTTTGCTAAAGAAGCTGTCAGTTCACAGAGTGCTGTATCCAAGCATATTAATGGAAAGTTGAGAGGAAGGAATAAGTGTGGTAGAAAAAGGTGCACAAGCAACAGGGATAACCGCAGCCTTAAAAGGATTGTCAAGAAAAGGCCATTCAAGAATCTGGGGGAATATCACAAGTAGTGGACTGCGGCTGGAGTCAGTGCTTCAAGAACCACCACACACACACGTATCCAGGATGTGGGCTACAACTGGCGCATTCCTTGAGACAACGACAGAAGCGTCTTACCTGGGCTAAGGAGAAAAAGGACTGGTCTGTTGCTCAGTGGTCCAAAGTCCTGTTTTCAGATGAAAGTACAATTTGCATTTCCTTTGGAAATCAAGGTCCCAGAGTCTGGAGGAAGAGTGGAGAGACACTCAATCCAAGTTGCTTGCGGTCCATTGAGAAGTTTCCACAGTCAGTGATGGTTTGGGGAGCCATGTCATCTGCTGGTGTTGGTCCACTGTGTTATATCAAGTCCAGAGTCAACGCTGCCGTCTACCAGTAAATTTTAGAGCACTTCATGCTTCCCTCTGCTGAAAAGCTTTATGGAGATGCTGATTTCATTTTCCAGCAGGACTTGGCACCTGCCCACACTGCCAAAAGTACCAATACCTGGTTTAATAACCACAATATCACTGTGCTTGATTGGCCAGCAAACTCGCCTGACCTAAATCCCATAGAGAGTCTATGGGGTATTGTCAAGTGGAAGTTGAGAGACACCAGACCCAACAATGCAGACGAGCGGAAGGCCACTATCAAAGCAACCTGGGCTTCCATAACACCTCAGCAGTGCCACAGGCTGATTGCCTCCATGCCACGCCACATTGATGTAGTAAGTCATGCAAAGGAGCCCCGACCAAGTATTGAGTGCATATACTGTACATACTTTTCAGTATGCCAACATTTCGGTATTAAAAATCATTTTTGAAATTGGGCTCATTTAATATTCTAATTTGCTGAGTCTAAATTTTGGGTTTTCATTAACTGTTACCATAATCATCAATATTAAAAGAAAAAAATGCTGGAAATAGATCACTCTGTGTGTAATGAATCTATATAATATGAGTTTCAAATTATGAATTGAATTACTGAAATAATTAACTTTTTAATATTCTAATTCATTGAGAAGGACGTGTGTGTGTGTGTGTGTGTGTGTGTATGTGTGTGTATATCTATAAAAGGAGACCGCATATCTATAGTACCACGACCCTATAGCTATGGATAGGATTAGATACATTGGCTCAGCAGACAGTATCGCACATGATAGGATTAGATATAGGGCCCAGCTCGCTGACATTGCGGTTCCAGCGCTGGACCCAGGAAAGGCAAGTATAAGAATTGCTCTGCTTTTTTATGTTTTTTAGTTTGTTTTTTTTTTCTACACGTTCGGGTGTGATCCAGTACCCGACCATCTGTAGTGATGGCCGGGTACTGGGGCGGCCGCTGGCTTGTATTACTAGGCTGGGAAAGCCCAAAAACAGTGGCCCTTCCCACCCTAGTAATGCTAGGCTGCTGCTGCTATGTTGTATCTGGCTGGTTATGAAAAATGGGGGGGACCCCACATAGTTTTTTCCAATTATTATTATTTATTTATTTTATTTTAAATGACGTGGGGTCCCCCTCATTTTTCATAAACCGCCAGATACAACATAGAAGCAGCAGACTAGCATTACCTGGGTGGGAAGCCCCACTGTTTTTGAGCGTTCCCATCCTTGTAATACAAGCCTGCGGCCGCCCCCATGCCCGACCATCTCTACAGATGGTCGGGTACTGGATCGCAGCCGGCTCTTCCCGACACCCCTGGTGGTGTTTGGTACCAGGGTAAAAATGGGGGTTCGTGTTAGACTCAAGACCGGCTAACACTAAGCCTCGCCTTAGTAATGGACGCTGTCAATCAGACAGCGGCTATTACTAGGGTGGTAGTAAAAAAACATAGAAAAAATATTTTATTGAAATAAACCCCCCCCCCCCCACAATCCTCTTAACCATTTTATTGAAAATAAAAAAGCCGCCATCGAAGTAGTCCAAAAACCGAACCTGTAAAAAAACACAAACACACAAAAAAACTATTAGTAACGCAGGTGGTAGGCTTAGATACAGGGCCAATGTGTGATACTGTCTATTGGAACCTGTATCTAAGCCTATCACAAGGTAGACTTAGATACAGGGCCCAGCAGACCATAATCATATACAGTATAACATTACTTTTGTATTGCAGTGTATTACTGCCTGTCCACATCTGAGGGGTTAAACGGATGAGATCGATACTTATATCGATCTCACACGTTCGAGCAGGGATGCCCGCAGCCGTCAGCTACCTCTGGCAGCTGAGAGCAGGGAGATTTAACGGCTCCCTGCTCTGTTTATTTATTCTGATGCAGCGCTGTGAAAAGGCGTATGCATCAGAAAAGCCCATTAGTGGCCCCCGTGAAAAGGCGTATTGGCGGTGACTAACCGGTTAAATAGGTTCCCTCATAGATAAAGATATTTTTTTTTTTAAAGAAAATAATCTTTTAGTGTTACTCATCAAACCCCGATACTGTGGCACATACTCTCATATATTTCCAGTTCTCGGACAGGATTGGGTTTTTCAGCTCGAGCTGAAAAACAACTCTCGGCATGCTCTTCCCTCTACACTATTCCCCACCCACTCCTAGCCTCTGTTTGTAACTCATTGGGACCAAAAAGGGGGCTGGCTTAGGAATGGAAGAGTCCCAGTGCCATCCACGTGCGGTCATCTGATTGATGTGTTTGGACGTCATCAAGTAAGAGGAAACTACAGAGCTTCCTGCGTCAGGTGACCGGTTTTAACTTGGCAGTTCTGCAAAAAAATTGGAAATGAAAGTATATTCATAAGTGAGTTGAATTCGTATTCTATAATTAATCACATACAGTTTAGGTACCTAAGTATGTGCTCGAGTTAAAGGGAGTCTGACAAGTTTTGTTTCCTATGCTGCTTACACTTCTGGTCTGGTATTTAGAAAAGCATTGCCCACATACCTTTTATTACATGTCTTGGTTCTTGCAAAACAGCAAAAATCTACTCCGTATGCTAGTTAGGTTCAAAGAGTCTTCTGTACCAGAAAGTGTCCTGCACTTTTCTTTCGAACTCCTTTCCGTTGCCTTCCCTACACTCAGACGTCTCTGCCAATCTGCTGTGTCATGCACTGCAGCGAGAGAATGGGGGAGGTGTTCGAAAGAAAAGTACAGAACATTTCCTGGAACAGAGGACTCTCTGTACCTAATTAGCGTTAGCGCGATAAAGGCGTTAAAGTTGATATTTGCCGTTTTTCTATGAACCAAGACGTGAAAAGCATTGCCCATGTACGTTTATTACATAATACCAGACCAGCGACGTAAGCAGCTTGAGGGGGAAATATCTGGTGACAATTTATTGCCCCATATACCCCTTAACAATGCTATGGGGGTCACAGATGTGACTGGGCCCCAAAGCCTAGGGAGCCCACAGGCCCCCTGCCACATCCACCTGCTTGTTCCTATGTACTCTTTCTCATCCCGGTAAGCACTTTGCGCACAAGGCAGGAAGAGTGTCACTGCCTGGCAATTCAACTTGAACTATTGGTGCCATATGTACAGTGACGCTTGAAAGTTTGTGAACCCTTCAGAATTTTCTATATTTCTGCATAAATTTTACCTAAAACTACATCAGATTTTTACTCCAGTCCTAAAAGTAGATAAAGAGAACCAAATCAAACACGAGTCAAAATATTAAGACTTGGTAATTTTATTTATTGAGGAAAATGATCCAATATCACATATGTGAGTGGTAAAAGTATGTGAACTTTGAGGCCTCCCACACACGAGCGTGTTTGGTCCGTGATATACAGGCTGCACATCAGCAACGTTTCCCGGACCGAACACACTGCAGGGAGCCGGGCTCCTAGCATCATAGTTATCTAGGTGTCACTGCCTCCGTGCGGGACAACTGTCCCGTACTGAAAACATGATTACAGTACGGGACAGTTATCCCGCAGCGAGGCAGTGACACTGTCATTGATCACTCTGATGCTAGGAACCCAGCTCCCTGCAGTGTGTTCGGTCCGGGAAATGCGGCCGATGTACGGACCGTATATCACGGTCCAAACACGCTCGTGTGTGGGAGGCCTTAGGATTAGCAGATAATTTGAAGGTGAAATAAGAGTCAAGTGTTTTCAATCAATGAGATGACAATCGGGTGTGAGTGGGCGACCTGTTCTATTTAAAGAACAGGGATCTATCAAAGTTTAATCTTCGCAACACATGTTTGTGGAAGTGTATCATGGCATGAACAAAGGAGATATCTGAGAACCTTGGAGGAAAAGTTGTTGATGCTCATCAGGCTGGAAAAGGTTACAAAACCATCTCTAAAGAGTTTGGACTCCACCAATCCACAGTCAGACAGATTCTGTACAAATGGACGAAATTCAAGACCATTATTAACCACCCCAGGAGAGGCCGACCAACAAAGATCACTCCAAGAGCAAGGCATATATTAGTCCGAGGTCGCAAAGAAGCCCATGGTAACCTCTAAGCAACTAAAGGCCTTTCTCACATTAGCTAATGTTCATCAGTCCACAGTCAGGAGGACACTGAACAACAATGGTGTGCATTGCAGGATTGCAAGGAGAAAGCTGCTGCTCTCCAAAAAGAAACTTGATGCCCGTGTGCAGTTTGCTAAAGATGAGCTAGACAAGTCAGAAGGATATTGGAACAATGTTTTGTGGACGGAAGAGACCAAAATAGTTGTTGTTTTTGGTTTAAATGAGAAGCGTTATCCATTCCAGCATAAAAACCTCATACCATTTGTGAAACATGGTGGTCGTATCGTGGTTTGGGCCTGTTTTGCTGCATCTGGGCCAGAACGGCTTGCCACCATTGATGGAACAATGAATTCTGAATTATACCAGCAAATTCTAAAGGAAAATGTCAGGACATCTGTCCATTAACTAAATCTCAAGAGAACGTGGGTCATATAGCAGGACAACGACCCTAAGCACACAAGTCATTGTACCAAAGAATGGTTAAAGAAGAATAAAGGTAAAGTTTTGGAATGGCCAAGTCAGTCATGACTTTAATCCAATAGAAATGTTGTGGAAGGACCTGAAGCGAGCAGTTCATGGGAGCAAACCCATCAACATAACAGAGTTGAGGCTATTTTGTCCAAAGGAATAGGCTAAAATTCCTCCAAGCCGATGTGCAGAACTAGTCAACAATTACTGGAAACGTTTAGATGCAGTTATTGCTGCACAAGGGCGACACACCAGATACAGTAAGCAAAGGGTCACATACTTTTGACACTCACAGATATGTGGCATTGAATCATTTTCCTCAATAAATAAATGACCAAGTCTAATATTTGTGACTCATTTGTTTGATTTGGTCTACTTTTAGGACTTGTGTGAAAATCTGATGTAGATTTAGGTCCCATTTTTATGTAGAAATACAGAAAATTCTGAAGGGATCACAAACTCCCAAGCACCACTGTAGGCGACAGTGGAGCGGAACATGATCACTGCCTGTTTCAAGAAGCCGACTTCTTCCCTCTGTCACCTGGTCCGTAAGTAATCTCCAGGGTGCCGCGCAAATGCAACTTTCCCTGCGCTCCCTTGTATTTACAGTACTCCGCTGCGTTCAGACATCCCAAGTGTTGGGTGAGGGGAGCTGTGGTCCCCAGTTTGTGCTGAGTGAGACAGGCACATCCATGGAGCCTTATGCACCATGTCCTCCTTCCAGAGGAAA
Source organism: Rhinoderma darwinii (assembly GCF_050947455.1). NCBI lineage: Eukaryota > Metazoa > Chordata > Amphibia > Anura > Rhinodermatidae > Rhinoderma > Rhinoderma darwinii. The sequence goes on from NC_134687.1 coordinate 484,700,479, forward strand.
GGTAAGAGCTGCTGGTGACTGCCTGCTATACGGTAACGATCAGGTGGCAGGTGTCCAGTATATAGGGGATCCTTATGACACATCCGAGGAGTGGAGGATGGAACCCCTGGGGACATGATTCTCGTTAAATGTGACAACCAAGATGTGTGATGCACCATTGGGACTCTTAACCACTTCAGGACCAAGCTCATTTTGGCCTTCAGGACCAGCCCCATTTTTCAAATGTAATGTGTCATTTTATGTGGTAATAACTCGAATAGTTTTACTTATCCAAGTGATTCTGAGATTGTTTTTTCATAACACATTGTTCGTTATGTTAGTGGTAAATTTTGGTCGATATGTTTACTCGTTATTTATAAAAAAAAAATGTTAAGAAAATTTTTCAAAATGAGCATTTTTCTACATTTGAAATCCACTTCTAAAATGGATAATGGTACCACGCAAATTAGTAAATAAATAAGGCTTATTATATGTCTTCTTTATCTAGGCATCATTTTTTTAAATTTAATTTTATATTTTTCAGGACGTTCTAAGGATTTAAAAGTTTTACTCGCAGTTTTTCAAATATTCAACAAAATTTGCAAAACATATTTTTTTTAAGCACCACTTCAGTTTTTAAGTGGATTTGAGGGGTCTATATTAGAAACAACTCATAAGTCACCCCATTATAAAAACTGCAGCCCTCAACATATTCGAAATAGTATTTAGGAAGTTTGTTAACCCTTTAGGTGTTTCACAGGAATTAAAGCAACGTGGAGGTAAAATTTACAAATTTCATTTCTTCTGGCAGATTTTAAATTTTAATCCATTTATTTCAGTAACACAATAAGTGTTAACAGAAAAACACAACTCAATATTTATTACACAGATTCAGGAGAAAAAACACCCCATAAATTGATAGGCAATTTCGAATGAGCATGGCAATACGTCATATGTGGTCATAAACTGCTGTTTGGATACACTGCAGTGCTCAGAAGAGAAGGTGTGCATTTTAGCTTTTGGCGCGCAGAGTTTGCAAATGCAACATGGCATCAGAAAACCATTCCAGCAAAGCCCATAAGGTACCAGTACAGTGGAAACCCCCAAAAAGTGACCCTATTTAGGAAACTATACAACTTAAGGAATTCATCTGGGGTGTAGTTGGCATTTTGACCCCACAGGTGTTTCAGCGAAGTTATTAGGAATGGACTGCAAAAATGGAAAATAATTTTTGTGCCAATAAATGTAGTTTAAGCTCAAATTTTTCATTTTCACAAAGACTATAGGAGAAAGAGCACCCCAATGTTTTGTAGAGCATTTGCTCCCGCTTACGGCAATTACCGATATGTGGTCATAAACTGCTGTTATGGCACACAACGGGACTCAGAAGGGAAAAAAGCGCCATTTGGATTTTGCAGAGCAGATTTTGTGGAATTGGTTTCTGGGGCCCATGTCGTATTTGCAGAGCCCCTGATGTACCAGTACAGTAGAAATTCCCCAGGTGTGATCCCAATTTGGAGACTATACTATGTCTTTTCTCCTGGAGTACGGCAATACCCCATATGTGGTTGTAATCTGCTGTTTGGAAGCATTACCGCTTCATAAATCCCCGGGTCCCGATGGACTCACAAATGAGTACTATAAAACCTTTAATGATATTTTAGTGGAGTCTATGAAGTCTACATTCGATCTAGCAATGTCCACGGGACGATTTCCTAAAGAGATGCTTACAGCTCTAGTGGTAACGATACCTAAACCAGGAAAACAGTTGGATTCTACCTCTAATTATCGCCCCATCTCCCTCCTTAATGGAGATGTAAAGATATATGCCAAAATATTGGCTAATAGATTGTTGGGGTTCGTTCCGTCATTGGTTCATCGAGACCAGACAGGTTTTACGGCAGGGAGACAAGTCCCGGACAATACTAGGAGATTGTTTTCTCTTCTACAGATTGCTGAAAAATCTAACCTTCCGTCTCTTTCTATCACTTGATGCCGAAAAGGCATTCGATCGAGTTAATTGGGATTATGCCTTTTCGGTTCTTTCTAAATTTGGATTTGAGGGACCCATATACTCAGCCATTCAAGCACTCTACTCTAGTCCAGCAGCCATGACTTATGTGAATTGGGCCCTCTCAATTCAATTCACTTTAACTAACAGAACCCGACAGGGATGCCCTCTCTTCCCCCATCTTCTTTAACCTCTCCATTGAACACCTTGCGGAAATGCTACGCTCCAATCCTGCTATCTCTGGCATTCAGGTAGGAAAATGTATCCATAAAGTAGCGCTTTCCGCTGATGATGTGATAGTAATGTGTACAAACCCAGTACACTCTTTGGCCACTACGTTTGACGTACTTGAGAGATTGTCAGGTCTCCTTTTATAAACTGAACAAAGATAAGTCTCAAATCCTCCCCCTCAACATCCCCCCCCCCCCCCACTTCCTTGCAGGATTTGAAACAACGATAACTGCTTGATTGGCAGACAGGAGAAATATCCTATCTAGGAATTAAAGTAATAACTCCGTCCACTAAAACCTATGAACGAAACTTCCCTCCTATCCTCGATACTCTACAAAAAGACATTATACACTTCTCTAAATATACTGTGTCCTGGTTGGGAAGAGTGGCGGTTTACAAAATGATGCTTCTCCCGAAGCTTCTATACCTTTTTCGGAATCTACCAATTAATTTGCCAAATTCTTTTTTTTCGGTTGCTCATAAGATGTTAATGAATTTTGTGTGGAATAATAAACATCCTCGTATATCTGCTGCAACTCTCACTAGACACAGAGGGGTGGGGAGTATAGGGGTCCCTAACATTCGAGACTATTATAGAGCGTGTGTTTTAGATCAACTAACACATTGGTTGCAAAACAATACGGAAAAACATTGGGTAGATATTGAAACTCAACTAAGTGGGAACAAGACTCTGCAAACATATCTTACAAACGCGATATGGCAACTCCACAACCGTCCTGTGTGCTTAACCTCCATTTCTACCTCTCGTATGGTGTGGTCTCGATTTCTTGCCACTGTTCCTCATACTTGTACTATCCCTCTGCAAAAGCTCCCTCTCATTAATTGAAGACCATATCCCTTCCATTGATTTGTCAGTGTAGCAAGCTAATGGCATACTCTCCATTAATGACCTATATGACCAAGGGGGCACCCTATCATTCCAATACATCTCTGAAAAGTTTAACATTTCTAGCAAAGATTTCTATAAGTTTCTTCAAATACGACATTTCTTACAACATAAAGTACCTACCTCTAATTGTATGTCACGAAGGAGATTCTACAACATCTCTCAAACAAATCTCCGAAAAGTAAGGGTATATCCTTTTTCTCGAACTTGTTAACAGGGAAAAACTCATTTATAAAGACACCCCCCCCCCCCCTTGCTCGGGTGGGATGGGGAGCTTGCCTCCACATTATCTGTTGATCAATGGTAAACTGCATTTCACCTTGTGTATAAGATTTTCCGAAGCACCTCCTATCAGGAAGCAGTTTCAAAAATGTCAAAAACCAGTTTGAGATTGCATTTAATATTCTCTACATCTTCACCCTTATGCTGGAGAATTTGTGGGTCCGCAGGTACCCTCTTACACATCTTATGGAGTTGCCCTAAGATCCAACCCTTATGGAAGGATGCCCACAATATAATTCAGAACATTACTGATATGGAGTTCTCACTAACTCCTGAACTAGCCCTACTATTCATTGGCCTGGACAGGTTCCCACCTCCCTATACCACAGTAGTTGCCCATGTACTCATGGCCACTAAGTTGGTGATTACAAGACATTGGAAGAAACTGTTCCCTCCCCTTATCCAAGAAGTAGTGACTCTGGTCAATACTACTTGTATCTATGAACAATTGCTTGCCAATCAGGACCTGCAACAATCAAAATTCAGGAACAAATGGGAGTGTTGGTTATATAGTTCATACTTCAAGGTCTGATCCTTTATGATTATTTTTCTGGTCCTGTTATGGGCCTGTAGTCCTCCTATGGGGTGCTGACGACTGTCTTCTGGAGGTTTGCTTGATTTGGAATGGTTTATATATTACTTTATTTCCGGAGTACTTCCTTGGCATGATACTTGTAATGTCTGTTTCATCTTTACAGGCCATGCACTGTTGTAGAGAAATGCTAACTGTACAAGAATCTCATTTAACTCTAAGGCTGTTCTGTTATTTTCAGCCTAAGTCTGTACAATTTACGAATATTTATTTAGGTTTGATGTTAATTTGTAAAATTTCAATAAAAATCTATCGATTTAAACTGCTGTTTAGACACTCAGCACGGCTCTAAAGGGAAAGAGTGCAATTTAGTTTTTGGAGTGATGATTTTGGTAAACCTTGTTTTCGACGATATGTTGCATTGTGCTGAGGTACCAGTACAGTGAAAACCCCTGAAAAGTGTCCTCATTTGGGAAACTAAATCCCCTTTCAAGGAATTTATCATGGTGTAGTGAGCATTTTGACCTCACGCGTTTTGCAGAAAATAACACACAATGGATATTGCAGATTGAAAATCAAAATTTTTCCACAGATATGCTATTTCAATGCCCAATATGTTGTGCTCAGCTTGTACCACTGGAGTCACACACCCCATAAATTGTTAAGCGGGACCTCCGGAGTATAGTAATACCCCATATGTGGTCACAAACTGCTGTTTGGGCACACTGCCAGGCACAGAATGGCTGCCATTTGTCTTTTGGAGAGCTGATTTTTCTTGGTAGTAGTTTTGTTTAGGTTTTTACTGATGTTTCAGTTTATAATGTGGGAGCATAGGTTAGTTTATTGGCTTATACCCATGTATAATAATGGGGTGTATAAATAATACAATTATCCATGGATAGTGACGTACGCGTTGAACCAATCCTTTATGCACAGGCCAGTTTTTTGGGGGCAGGTGTTGCACTTATAAAGGGTGTCCGTGGTATTGTACAAAATATCCGCATTCCAGCATTGCCTAATCTTTGACTTCTTCACTAGCCCCATATGCAGCACAAGACCCTAAAATGTCATAGTTTCCGCCGCATTTAGGGGGTCCACCTGTGTGGCCTAGCAAATGATGACCGGTTTTTGGTAAAGAACTGCTGGACATACAAATTCATCTGAGCCGTCCTTTTGCATCATTCTGTCCCGAGAGTTTTATTTTTGCGTTGACTAGCTGTGTGAGTGCTTGATTTTTGTGGGACGAGCTATAGTTTTTATCATCCATACACAGAAGAAAACAATCAGAGCTTTTCAAGCCAATTTAAATATAAAAAGCTCTGATTGTTTTCTTCGGTGTATGGATCATTACATAGAGCTGCCTGCATGAGAAAATATGGGGGGATGTTTTTGTTATAAACGATGCCCAGCCCTTACTACAATTGCTTTTGGAGTCTACATATTGATTATAGTTTTTATCAGTATCATTTTTGGGTATGCGCGTTTTTTTTAATTATTATTCAATTTTGAGGTGAGGAAACAGAAAAAAACTGAAATTCTGGGACTGTTTTTTTTTTGTTTTTTTTTTAAATTTTTTTACGGCGTTCACCATGCAGTATAAACTACATGTTTACTTTATTCTGCTGTTCTATACGATTATGGCCATGCCAAATGTATAGTTTTTAAATATTTTACTAAATGTACACAATAAAAACACTTTTCTAAATAAAATGTTTTACTGTCGCCATATTCTGAGAGCCATAACTTTTTTTTTTTTATCTGTCGATGGAGCGGAGTGAGGGCTTGTATTTTTTTTTTTTTTGTTTTTTTTTACGCTTACTTGAGGACTTCAAGGCCTGATCCACTGTCCAATACACTGCACTTATGTAGTGCAGTGTATTGTAACTGTCATTTTACAACTGACAGTCCCGTCTATTAGGTCCTTCCTTTGGCAGGACCTAATAGGCTTCCGTAAATGGCCGACCAGGTAGTCATTGACCGTGCCGGTCAATGACTACCTGGTCGGCCATTTACAACCATCGTCATTGCAACCATCGTCATTGCAACCATCGTCACCCCAAGATTGCTAGTGGGGGGCCGATGGGGTACAGACGGTACCCCATCCCTCGGTGTCAACCACTTAAATTGGGGGCTCATTGTTAAATATGAAGTTCCCCATAACCTGTTAACTTTGACAGTTTGATGCTCAGTTGTATGGCTCTGACATCATGGCGATTGGCACCCAAGGTTGTATGATGGTAATTTCTGCTTATAGCAGCATCCCAGGTGTGTAGGGACACCAAAAGTTGAAGTTAATTGTAGCTTCTTTAAAGTAATTATAACTTTGTCAGACTTTTTAGCTACAGTAGAATTTAATGGTGGATCTCCTGTGGCATTTACATTAAATTCATGTGACTGGCATAGCACACCCATAGTCGTGTGGAGGAAGGTGGGGCAAACTGACCTATTGCACCAGGGCCCATGAGCCCTTAGCCACGCCTCTGCTCTACAGCGAAACATTTAGGTATGGCGCTGATTTTGTGGTTTTAACATGAATTGCAACCTTCTGTGTACTGTTACATGGGAATGCGTTCTGCAGACGCTCCCCAACGATTAAATAGTAGTTCATCATTATACAGCAAGATACTTTGCCATTGTGTTATTACCATGGCTGCAGTGCAGAGATTGAAAAGGCACTGCCGCTTGAAACAATACCATCACAGAACCCTTATAGTATTTTTTTAACATTCATTAGGTTATAGAGCTTGTTAACAAAAGTTATGTTTCAAAATTATTCAGTAAATCTATATAGGATCTATTGATTAGTGGATCGGAAATGGGGCAATTTTCTTGCCTTTGGCAAATTGTTGGTGGACTTATCTTGTAGTTCTTCTACCTACCGCCATATTGGGTTTAATTTTTCAATGTATAATCCAATCTGGTTAAACACCAATCTTTGTCACTGATATAGGTAACCGATGGCAGACTGACAGACACTTCTCATTTTGTGATCAACAAACGACTCAGAATTTTGACTTAATACCTCACCTTCGTTTGCTTCTCCTCTGGTGATCTCATGATCATAAAAAGAAAAACACCAGTGTGTCCGATATAATGAGAGACCAAGATGAGTTCTGATGCATAAGATTGCATGCAGCCAACAATGTACTCCTTCAGAAGACTGTTCTATCTGAGCTTTCTTTAGCCTGACAAAGAGCAGCGATCACAGCCAAAGGTGCGCCCTGCACAGCTAAGCGCTTTAAAACCTTAATTTCAGGGATGATGGGCGTCTCCGCACCTGTACCCCACCAAGAAAAACTAATATGTCTCTATGACATATAAAACGTTTTTTGAAAGTACAGTTACTCTTTAAATTCACCAAAAGTGAATCTCAAACCTAGCAAATCGATTTGGCCAATGCATGTCAATGGTCAGAAAATAGTGAACGGATTTGTGCAAAATATTCACTGATCTGTATTGATCATGTTTGGACTGGTAATTCTCTGTCACATAGGAATTTAATCTTAACATTTGACCATGTCCTCTTAAACTGCAGAACTCCATATAGAATTATTATCCATGATTATAATTGAACTACAAAATGTCATCTATTCCTGCATTACAGCTGTAAGTGCGATAAATGACTATGCGTGTACAATGATATAATGAAAGTGTAACATCTCACTGTAAGTCACATTTTTTTTCGTGTTTTATGCTGTAACTTTTAGGTTCTGGAGGCACAGAGAAGACACCAGAAAGAGAAGTCTGGAATTATTCCTACCTCACCCACTCCATACACTTACAACAAGGTAACCCCTCACCCCACACCATGTTTTATGCTTTATGTCAATCGCAATGTGTTTTAAGTGTACTTTGTGGACAGACGGCATACAGCTTTTGGTGGATTTGTTGACTAATCTAGATCTATTCAGTCCATCAGTAATGTAATATAAAGCGGCTGTCAATCACTGCCAGGCTCTCTATTGATATATAGATTGCCTTTAGTTAAAATTGTAGATCCAAGAAGCACGTTTGTATGCACATTTGCTACCTGGCTTCCCATATTTTTGCAGCCCTAGTCATTGATTAGATTCTATAGATCAGATTGAACCTGTGTTGGCTGATGGGGGATGTGAATAGATTTTAAAAAAAAAGACTTTGCAGTGACAAAAATTAGACAATTTTTAGGGAGCATACACTGTAGGCATCCTAATAATTAGGATGCATACAGGTCAACAGATTCTAAGCACAATTTGGTTTTGCTGGTCTACACCTAATGATGTATATACGATTACCGTAAAATTTATATTAAATCAAGCAGAATTTCGGAATGTTTCTGTCATAGCCTTTAAAGGGAAACCCAAGAAATAAAATTGTGTACTTAAAAGGGTTGTACCTGAATCGACAATTATCACTTATCCACAGTATAGGTGATAATTGTCTGATCACTGGGGGGGGCCCCCACTGCTGGGACCCCAACCGTTCATGGGAACGGAGTCCCAAGCCACATTGAGGAGGAGCTTGAATAAAGCTTCTGCCGCACCATTCCCTGTCTATGGGATGATGGAAAGATCCAAACCATTTCCGTCATCCCCATAGACTTTGAATGGTGTGGCAGCGCGCCTGCTTGACCACCGCTTTATTCAAAGTCCTCCTCACTGTGGTCGAGGAGGACTTTGCGGTAGGGCCTCCAGAGATCAGACAATTCTCATTTATCCTGTGACTAGGTGATAATTGTCAATTCTGGCACAACCCCTTTTAAAGGCTATATACACTTTCACAACCATTTTTATTATTGCACGATTGTAGTTACCTTAGGAGTCCGCTGCATTCTTTGTACGACTCCTTTAGCCAGATAAGACAATATTTTGTGTGCCGTTTGGACTAATAGTATAGTGGACCTGACCCTGTAATATGTTGCCTGTAAATACAGCAGCATATTCCGGTAACAAATCTGCATGAAATATGCTCTGCTATATTCTGTATGTAGCATGTGTAAAATGTAGAAGTCCCTAAAGTACAGGGAAGTTATAAGCAATGTTCCCTTGTATTGTCTTGTTTAAAGGGTATTTACAGATTTGCTTGCAAGTTTTTTGCATTGCTACAACCATTTAAAATAAAAGATGAACCAACTTTATAAATAGTCTTTATTAAACATAGCGTACCGATTTGTGTCTACAGCCCCTATGCAGACATATGTGTCTCCATGGTTATAGGCTATCAACCAACCCTGTATAGTTTAATTCTATAGTCATACTCCCTTCCATTTGTCCCCTGTTTCATCCGAACAGATTTGGTAGGATAGCAAGTCATTAAGACTATTTGCAAAATTGTTCTATGTTGTATTCTAGATGCATTGGAGAAATAAAAATGGTTGGGAAGGTGGATAGTACATGAATTTTAAAATGTTTGTGTTATTTGCTTTTTATCCCTCTTGAAATTACTAGTGAAAATCTGCAACACCTGCATCCAGAGTTCAACTCGGGATCGTTGCTATAACAAAGTTTATATGTGTATTCTGTGGTTGTCTCTCCCAGAGCTGTGACTTGTGGTCCTTAGGTGTCATTATCTATGTGATGCTCTGCGGCTATCCCCCCTTTTACTCCAAGCATCACAGTCGAACTATCCCAAAGGACATGAGGAAGAAAATAATGACAGGAAGCTTTGAGTTCCCAGAGGAAGAATGGAGCCAGATCTCTGAAATGGCAAAAGACATTGTCAGAAAGTGAGTTCTACTACTTAATTTTACTTCTGTAGGTGTTTTGTACTAATACTGATTACAAATTAAAAGAAAAACACATATATTCTACAAAATGCTAAGTTATCCACGTGCTAATGAAATAAATCACAAAACATCGATCAAACGTGTGTGAGGATACTCACATCTATACATAATTAATGAGTTTAAAGAGGACCTGTTAACTGCACAAAAAACTGCAGCTGACCGCTCTGTTAGATTGCTGGCGCCTCATAGACTCTGGCGGTTTCTTTTCTTTTTTTTTTTTCCTGAGATTGGTGCTGTTAGTTTTGGTGCCCAATATGCAAATGAGGCCTTGGACTGTCAAGTAGGAGTTACACCTTCACAAGTGAACGGTTTTAATCGCCTATTTGACAGTCAAACACCTTAATTGCATATAGGGCACCAAAATGAATGGCACGAGTAGCTCTGGAACAGTGGGGCTAGAGGAAAGAAAAAAAACAAAACGTCCCAATCTGTGAGACACCGGCAATCTAATGGAGATGTCAGCTGTAGTTTTTTGGGCAGATGACGGGTCCTTTTCCAAGCAAATGTCCTACCTTTCAAGGGAAACTCTGCCTAAGATCATGCTACACTGTCCAGTGCTAGTCTGCATGACTTTAACAGGTACCACTATGCTTAAAGAGTATCTGTCACCAGTTTATAACTTCCCTATCTCCTACCTAATCATGTACGTTTTTTTTTTGTTTTTTTAAAAATGTTTATTATTGAGCGAGTTATGAACATATTTCGATTTCTGCAAGTTTTTTCTAAACTGGGCGGTTCTTTTTTCTATTCACCAAGTGACCAATCAGCGTCATACACTTCTCTTCATTCCAGCCCAGCTTGATTCACAGCACAACGTGATCTCGCGAGATCACGCTGTGACGTCACTTCCTCCCACAGGTCCTTCATTGGAGCGAAGCAAGACTGAACAGACATCGCCTCCAGCCGCTGCGGATTCGGATAAACGTCCTGGCACGGCTGGAGGCGATGTCTGATGCCTTCACCCCGAGCGCGTCGGGCTTGGCGTCTTTCCCTGTGTAGGAACATCAATATGGGTATGGGCTCACCTCTGCTTGTTACTGCTTTGTAGCCCTCTGGGTACTTGGATATGTTACGATATCTACACCCTGATACTTTACATATGCGCCTGTTCTTTGATATGACTTTCTTACCTCCTTTTGACTACACTTTCATCTTATGATCACTGTTTCAAGAAATTGTTCTCTTAAGTAAAAATCAGCTAGATTTTGTCCTTGGTCAGGTGTACTTTGAGACCTTGCTTTTATCCCTGTATCCTCACGTCTAACATTACATGTAAGGGTATGTGCACACGATAACGTCAATTATGGCTGAAATTACGGAGCTGTTTTCAGGAGAAAACAGATCCTGCATTTCAGACGTAATTGCTCGTACTCTCGTTTTGCGAGGCATCAATTACGGACGTAATTTGGAGCTGTTCTTCATTGGAATCAATGAAAAACGGCTCCAATTACGTCCCAAAAAGTGTCCTGCACTTCTTTGAGGAGGCTGTTATTTTACACGTCGTCTTTTGACACCGACGCATAAAATAACAGGTCGTCGGCACAGTACATCGGCAAACCCATTGAAATGAATGGGCAGATGTTTGCCGACGTATTGGAGCCGTCTTTTCAGGCGTAATTCGAGGAGTAAAACGCCTCCATTACGCCTGAAAATAGGTCGTGTGAACCCAGCCTAATACGTACACATACCATAACTCCATCCTGTATTATCCTGCATAGGCTGACACCACATTTTACATTGTTTGACTCATTTTTAATGTTTTGTAACTATCCCCCAATAAAGTGATTCTTTCATAACCGTTTATGACTTCTTGTTCCATAATTGACCCCTTTGTTTGTAGGCTTTTCCCTTAAGGACGCAGCCTATTCTCACCCAATGGACCAGGCCAGTTTTTTTCAAAACTGACATGTCACTTTTGTGGTAATAATTTTGAAAAAATAAAAGCATTACAAAGTGATTCAGAGATTTTCTCTTGACACATTGCACTCTAAGTTAGTGGTAAAATTTGGTCGATACATTCAGTGTTATTTTGTGAAAAACACCAAAATGTTGAGAAAATTTGCAAAAATTAGCATTTTTATAAACTTAAATGTATCTGCTTGTAAGACCGTAATACCACACAAAATAGTTACTAGTTAACATTTCCCATATGTCCACTTGGTTTGCATTGTTTTTTGAACATTCTTTTATTTTTCTAGGATGTTACAAGGATTAGAACTTTAGCAGCAATTTCTCACATTTTCAAGAAAATTTCAAAAGCCTTTTTTTAAAGGACCAGTTCAGTTTTGAAGAGGCTTTGATGGCCCTATATGTTAGAAACCGCCTATAAATCACTCCATGTTAAAAACTGCACTCTTCAAAGTATTCAAATCAGCATTTAGAAAGTTTCTTAACCCTTTAGGCGTTTCACAGGAATAAAAGTGAGGTGAAATGTGCAAATTCAATTTTTTTTTGCAGAAAATCAGTCTTAATCCATTTTTTTTTTGTAACACAAAAGGTTTTACAAGAGAAACGCAACTCAATATTTATTGCCCAGTTTCTACAGTTTTTAGAATTATCACACTTGTGGCCCTAGTGTGCTAATGAATTGAAACACCGGCCTCAGAAGGAGCATCTAGTGGATTTTGGGCCCTCCATTTTATTAGAATATATTTTAGGCACCATGTCTAGTTTGAAGAGGGCTCGTGGTGCCAAAACTTTAGAAACACCCCCAAAAAGACACCATTTGACAAACCACACCACTCAAGGAATTTTTTCAAGGGAGTATAGTGAACATTTTAACCCCACATGGTTTTTGTAGTTGAAATTAGTGGAATTAGGCCATAAAAATAAAAAATGTAACATTTTTCCAATAAAATGTACACTTTCAATTTTTACAAGGCATAAAAGAGAAAGAGCGCCACAACATTTGAAAAGCAATCTCTCCCGAGTACGGCAATACCCCATATGTGGTCATAAACTGCTGTTTGGACACACGGCAGGGCTCAGAAAGGAAGGAGCGCTATTTGGCATGCAAATTTTGCTAGTTTGGTTTTTGGGCGCCATGTCACATTTGCAAAACCCCTGCGGGACCAAATCCGTGGAAACCCCCCAAAAGTGGCCCAATTTGGGAAACTACACCACTGAAGGAATTTATCAAGTGGTATAGTGAGCATTCTGATTACAGTTTTTTTGCTGAATTTAGTGGAATTATGCAGTTCTACTTCATATGCAAGAACGACAACTTAACTTTATTCTGCAGCTCATTATGATTACGGTGATACCAAATTTATATAGGGTTTTTAATATTTTACTACTTTTACAAAGAAAAAACTTTAGCAAGAAATATTGTTTTGTTTCTCCACATTCTGAGAGCCATAACTTTTTTTATTTTTTTGTTGATTGAGCGGCGTGAGGGCTTATTTTTGGCGGGACAAGCTGTAGTTTACATTGGTACAGTTTTTGGTACATACAATTTTTGATCACTTTTTATTAAATTTTTTTTTAAAGCTAAGATGACCAAAAAAAACGCAATTTTGGCATTTTAAATTCTTTATTTCCAAATCTTGACGGATGTCCGATTGGGGGACGACGACTTTTTTTTCCGGAGACGTAGCTCGCTCGTGTGGATGACGCCTGGGTTCAGGAGGAGGTATTTACTGGATACAAGATAAGAGTTTTTAAAGCTTCCTCCTAGAAGTTTCTTTCCCACTACTCTGCCTCACGCTCACGATCAAGCATTTGGCTTTTTCCCAGGCTGTTCGTTCCCTTCTCTTGCTGAAGGTTATTGTCACAGTTTCTCAGGCTAAACGGTTTCAGGGGTTCTACTCGAATCTCTTTACAGTCAGCAAGGAGGACCGATCTTTGTCCAATCTTGGACTTTAAGAGGCTCTGCCACCACATTATAAGTTTCCTATCTCCTACATAACGTGATCGGCGCTGTAATGTAGATTACAGCAGTGTTTTTTTATTTAGAAAAACGATCAATTTTGACCAAGTTATAACCTATTTTTACTGAGGAATAGCATGCGCGCAAAGACAATTGTGCTGCTATTCAAGTACAAGCAAAGAATGGAGCGGACATTGAGAAGGCCGTGGACCAATAGGATGCTTTAAAACCCGGGACTTCTGACGTACACCCGGGTTTGAGGCATCCTATTGGTCCACAGTCTCCTCAATGCCCGCCTCTTTGATTATGCCTCAATGGCCGCCTCATTTTGCCTTTTATTAGTAAAACTCCTCAGTGCTCGTGCGCTGCAATAAAAAAAAATATCCATGGAAAACCCTTTTAATTCCTATCTTACATCGACATTCACGATGCATACCTTCATATTGCCATCACAAAGACCCCATAGTGTTTCCTTAATTTCATAGTGAGTTCTCTACATTTTTAATTTGTTACTTTCCCTTTTGGGTTCGCCAAGTCTCCTCTGGTCTTAGCCAGGATCCTGGCTACTTGTCGCTGTTGTAACTTACTTGGACAACCTCTTGGTGAAAGCACCCTCCAAATAAGACAATATTTACAGTCTTTACGTCACTAGACACTTTGAAAAGATTCAGGTGAATTATCAACGTGGATAAACTTGCTTTGGTCTTAACTCGGAGCATGACGTTTTTGGGAAAGATACTCCACGAGCCATGATTGGCTCTGAGAAGTGATGACACTTTCTTGTGCAGCGTGCACAAGTTTATATAAGGACGCGGAAAGTAAACGCATGCTCAGTAGCCCCGAATTATCCCAAGGATGCTGCTTGTGCAGCGAAACATGTCGGGGGGGCTATCGCCATTTTAATATTCACTGACGTTCTAGCAATCTATCTCACTTCAGTGTGACTGTATGAGCAAACGGCAGTCTGCAGCTGCCGAACTAGCCTGTCACACTGCACTGTAGCGACGTGCTACACACCCATATCCGACCTCTTATGAGATGCTGGCCGTCTTTTGAAAAAAAATTGTAACTCTGTCTGTTGTACGTTAAGAATTTGTACTCGGCACACCTTGCTTGTGTTACAAAAATATATTTTTATTTTTATTATGGATGCCAGAGGCTGTATGTGCGACGTCGACGTTTCGGTCAGACAGACCTTCGTCGGGCACTAGAGAAATGTACAATTGATTAGATCATGGCATGGGTATAGGAGAACTATCACTTAAGATTTACATGATAACATCATAAAACATGTCATATAGGTGAAAAAACAGAGCGTATAACTGGGTCAATTCAAACAAAGTACACCTAACACATAGGACTATGAAATCAACGTGAAAATTAAAATCGAAAACGAAAACAAAAAGGAGGAAACAGAGACCTGGATCCCAGGTACATGCAACACATCCATATGGCTATGGAGAGAAATCTTTTGTCAAGGAAACTCATAATTTGGACGATACGAATCGTTGTGCGCGCACATGTGATTCCACCGTGCCTTGTGCGCGCACAACGATTCGTATCGTCCAAATTATGAGTTTCCTAGACAAAAGATTTCTCTCCATAGCCATATGGTACATTCCCTGATGTGTTGCATGTACCTGGGATCCAGGTCTCTGTTTCCTCCTTTTTGTTTTCGTTTTCGATTTTAATTTTCACGTTGATTTCATAGTCCTATGTGTTAGGTGTACTTTGTTTGAATTGACCCAGTTATACGCTCTGTTTTTTCACCTATATGACATGTTTTATGATGTTATCATGTAAATCTTAAGTGATAGTTCTCCTATACCCATGCCATGATCTAATCAATTGTACATTTCTCTAGTGCCCGACGAAGGTCTGTCTGACCGAAACGTCGACGTCGCACATACAGCCTCTGGCATCCATAATAAAAATAAAAATATATTTTTGTAACACAAGCAAGGTGTGCCGAGTACAAATTCTTAACCTATACCCGGGTTGGGACCCTACCTCGAGCACCCAAAGAAACCAGTGCCATCTGAACACAACCATATCTGTCTGTTGTACGTCCTTTATTTAGATACATTAATAAAAGTTATATTTTAACTATTACAATTTAACTAGTGGTTGGGAAATTGGGACCTTGTGCTTAGGCATATTAGTTGTTGTTGATAATATATCCCTGCCAACCACTAGGGGTCTCCCCTTGTCTCTTCTGTTGAATAGGGTTAATCACCCTTACCTCTGACCCCTCTTTATTAGTGGTATACATCCAGAGCTATTCTAGCTATCTCAACGGTGTTTCTAGTAACCTCCTGCCTGGTATGGCTAGTTTCTTGTCTAGGAAACCGAACCCTGATGATTTATCATCCGATGCAGCAATTGTTTTCTCTACTGAAAACATACCATTAAATAAATGCGACGTGCAAACGGCATTTAAGGATTTACAGAAAACTTATAAGCAATACGTCCGCTCCTGCTGGGAAATAACGTATATTCAACAGAAAATTATTTATAGAGGACTGCGTATCAACATAATTCCCAACTCTTATCGTAATGACAACACCTTTACTAAGGGCTGGGAGCAAATACTGACTGAGAGATCATTACGCACGTTACATTTACTAGACTTTGAGAAAAGAGACTTCAGCAAAATAAGCACACAGCTAGAGAAGGAAATTGCTGACATTCAAACATTTAGTTTAGAGACAGAATTTGTCGATTGTGAAATCAAATTACAAAAAAACATAGAACACCTACAAAAAGAGATAAAAGAAAGAAAACACCGGAAATATATACGTGACCGTAGAGATTTCGATACAGGACAGGTGTATACTTACCGCTCTCGTATCTCTTCCACTCCTTTTCCTAACCGTATTCACAGATCTGAGGATATTTCAGAGTCTGACTTATCTGGGACAGACGAATCCAGACCATCTTCGGATGACACTAGGTTGGGAGCAAAACGCAAAATTAGAAGCAATAAATATAATCCATCTAAAAGAACACCTACTATTTCCCCAAAAATTGCAGCACCATGTTCCACTCAGTCGACAACGTGCAACTACCTTTACACCATCATCAGCATCCTCTTTTGCTCGTCCCTCTCTCATGTCTATGACTGTAAATACACCATCAACCCCAATAACCATGGGTATCAATCCAAACATAGATGTTCTAGGGAGAAATCCCACATCTACATTGGCTACGGGTTCTCGTGACGAGTGGCCCTCCAAATGCATTTCCTTTTTTAGGAATACACCATACCCCATGGAATCAGACCAAATAGTACAGCAGGGTAATCACACTTCAGATGATCTACAGATATGCAATCTTTCATCATTTCAGTTAAGTCAACATCAAGAGACTCTTCTACGCAAGGGTCTTTCCTATACTCCCACCTTTGCTTTTTATGAGTTCTCTTGGGTCAAGGACATCCATCTTTTTGCACTGCACAAATACTTTAGGACCAAGACTAATGATAGATATCCTTTGGATCCCAACGAACGCAGGGCCCTACAAACTCTGGAGGACTTATCTGATGAGAATGAACATAGAATCAGTGTAGCCACTGGCCCCTTCTCTTCTTTACGCCCCAGGTCACGGATGACCCCTCCATTTGCACAGTATGCACATATTGACATCTTTGTCAAACTGGTAAGTGCTGAATTGGGTAAATTGAAAGCCAAAAAATATGGGACTACTAGAAATCTTAACAAAATAGACCAGAATGCACTAGACACATTATGTAACAATGAAATTATCCTAAAATCTTCTGACAAAGGTGGCAACATCGTCATCATGGACCGAATTAACTATACATCTATGGTATATAAATTACAAGATGATAGGTCTACGTACACTATCCTGGAGAATAATCCCACCAACCATTTCCTATCGGAGTTACGCCCTCTACTCGATGATGCCAAATCTAGGGAACTAATTACCCCTGATGAATTAAATTTTTTGTATAACCCTACTCCCACTATATCAACTTTCTACGCACTCCCTAAAATTCATAAAAACATCAGACCAGTCCCTGGGAGACCCATCGTTTCTGGTAATGACAATCTGACACAGGGTATTAGTACATACGTCGATGAGATGTTGGTACCTTTTGTTAAGGCCCTACCTTCCTTCTTGAGGGACACCAAGGACACCCTCACCAGAATCCAGGAGATTAACGTCACAGACACTACTCTAATTGCTACCATTGATGTAGAATCACTTTACACTAATATCAAGCACGACCTAGGTCTTAAAGCGGTGCAACACTTTTTGAACACCAAAGGGATTCAGTTTCAAGCACATAATGCTTTTATACTTTCCCTTCTTAAATTCTTACTTACAATTATTTTTTGTTTGATGGCAAATTCTATCACCAATTGAAAGGCACAGCCATGGGCACAGTCTGCACCCACATATGCCAACTTATTTTTGGGGTGGTGGGAAGACACTTTGATTTTTAATGAGGATTTACTTTTTTTCACGTGTCACATATTATTTTGGGGGAGGTATATCGATGATATACTCATTTTTTGGGATGGGGACATGACACTTTTTCTTGATTTCATGGATATACTCAATCTCAATGACATTGGGATGAAATTCACCCATCGTATACACACAAATGTAATCGATTTCCTTGATCTTCAAGTCTCTCTGGATTCTGGTGGAGGTGTCTACACCGATATCTTTAGAAAGGCAACCGCCACCAATAGCTTCCTACATTATGGGAGCTTTAACCCACCGGCTCTCAAGAAGGGAATACCCATTGGACAATATCTTAGGGCCAGAAGGAATTGCTCCGAGGAACATACTTTCCAGGTGGAATGCGATGCTCTATTTCGTAAATTTTTGGCACGGGGTTATCCTAAGAAAATCTTACATCGAGCTTATGCTAGAGCCACCCCGAGAGAAGAATTACTATATGGAAAGAAAAACATAGCGGATAAATATGACAATAAAACTTCTACTATTCGGTGTATAGGGAATTTTGATACCTGTTCCACTCAGATTTCCAAAATACTAAAGAAACATTGGTCTATTTTACAGTCAGACCCAGACCTAGTTGATGTATTTCCAAATATTCCTAACATTACCTATCGACGTGGTAGGAACCTTCGTGAATTTCTAACACGCAGCCATTATTCTAGACCGTCGATTCCCCGTAACACTTGGCTTCCATCGCCAACTTTAGGTTCCTTCCCCTGTGGCAGATGTTCCTTCTGCATATATATGCCCAAGACAAAGTTTTTCAGTAATCCTTTAGATGGTCAAAATTACACCATCAGACATTTTATTAATTGCCAGAGCAGTGGCATTATATATGCCGCCAGATGCCCTTGCCCAAAATTGTATGTTGGCAAGATTATCCAACAACTTAGGAGAAGGATCTCTAAACATGTCAGTACTATCAATACAAAAGAGGATACTCCCCTCTCCAGACATGTGAGATCCTTCCATGAGGGCGATCCTACTGTTCTCCAATTTTGGGGCATCACCCAGGTAAAACTGGGTCCGAGGGCTGGCAACCTAGACAAGAAACTACTACAGGAGGAAACCCGTTGCATACATAAGCTGCACTCTCTCAGCCCCAACGGACTGAATGAAGGCTTCACTTTTATGGCCTTCTTATAGATTTACCTTTAAATTATGACATCACTGTCTTATAGACAGTTCACAAAATGTAGCAATTATGGATTATATACATGTACTTTGTTTATAACCTCTGATGTATATCCCCATATTATATAGTTACTTATAAACTGTCAATATTATTATTGGTATCAATGTACAACCTAGCAAGTTGATTCCTGCCTCCTTCCTCCTATTATTTGGTCATGATCTACCCTAGATATAGATGTGATTATTCATGTCTTTTGTCGAGTGACAATCATATGTTGTCCTTTCAAACATTTAAATTTACACTCTCCAGTCACTGGCATTATGTCCCTTTCCTACATTCTAATTGCCATCCAATCATATTAGCTGCCCAGCTACTATGTACATAGCGATCTCCTTTCATAATTACTCTATGCCCCTTCATGCAAGCATAAAAGTGCTGCCCTTTAGAGATCTTAATAGATAACACTTCTATCAGGAGTACTACTCATGTATGTTTTCTCCTCTTCTCGGATCGATAGCAACACATACTTACATTATCTCTAGGAGACTGCGGTGGCATTTGCAGTCATTCGTTTTGACTGCTGCACGCATGCGCATGGCGCGCGCGATGATTGGCTGCTGTTCTGACGAACCTCATTGGCCGTTTGCTGTGTCAATCTTCTGACATGGAGGCCCGTCCTGTGGGACTAGCCATGATTGGCTCTGAGAAGTGATGACACAAGTTTATATAAGGAGGCGGAAAGTAAACGCGCGCTCAGTAGCCCCGAATTATCCCCTGAGGACGCTGCTTGTGCAGCGAAACATGTCAGGGGGGGGGGGGCTATCGCCATTTTAATATTTACTGACGTTATAGCAATCTATCTCACTTCAGTGTGACTGTATGAGCAAACTGCAGTCTGCAGCTGCCGAACTAGCCTGTCACACTGCACTGTAGCGATGTGCTACGCACACATATCCGACCTCTTATGATATGCTGGCCGTCTTTTGAAAAAAAAATTAACTCTCTGTCTGTTGTACGTCCTTTAGATACATTAATAAAAGTTATATTTTAACTATTACAATTTAACTAGTGGTTGGGAAATTGGGACCTTGTGCTTAGGCATATTAGTTGTTGTTGATAATATATCCCTGCCAACCACTAGGGGTATCCCCTTGTCTATTCAGTTACTCCACTCCGGGACAGCAAGAGTCCTTCTCCCAGGGGATAAGGCAGCCTTTACGCCAGGACATTCCTTTATCCAGTTTTGCATGCGAGTGTTGGGCAGGATTGTGTCGACCCTCAAGGCAGTTCCATATTTATTTTATTTTTTTTAAATTATAACCAATTATGTTGTGAAATGCTAATGTGTAATACAATTATTAACGTGTACCAGGAGTGGGGTGACACAAAGATGCAGCACTTCAGCACCATAAAAAATAATTTTTTTTTATGGCTGCTGTTCACTTAGGAAAGCATGTGGCTGTGGTTATCCACACTAAAATCATTGGTGCAACAACACAATGTGTGAACAGGATTTATACATATCCAGTTCATAATAATAGTGTAACATCTGGCTGCTGTAATTATTTATCATAGGAATGTCTGTATAGTTTCGGCTGTGTGCTACTGCCACTCTGTGTGTTCTCACCCTTACTCTGCGCTGTGTTTTTTAATTAGTGGCTATATGTTTTTTTTTTACATTTGGTATATTAGCCAGGCGGATTTGTCATGACCTGTCAACATATTCGGATGCAAAATCCCTGCTTATAACATATTGCTTGTGAAATTGCACTGTGATCTTTCGTAGAATCGCAGTAGAACACATTGCAGGTGATATGTCGCCATGGAGCCCCAGCCTTAAGAAATTGTAAAATAAAGAAAAATTCAAGTTTTTCCCCATCATTCTGCACTCAATACCTTTTATAATGACAAAGTGAAATCAGAATGTTTGTAATCTTTGCTATTTTATTGAAAAGGAAAACTAAAATATTGCATTGACATAAGTCTTCAGACCCTTTACTAAGTACTTAGTTGAAGCACCTTTGGCAGTGATAACAGCCTCCAGTCTTCTTGGCTATGATGCCACAAGGTTTACACACCGGCATTTGAGCATTTTCACCGCAGATCTTCTCAAGCTTTCAGGCTGAATGGGGACAGTCGGTAGAAAGCTATTTTTAGGTCTCTCCAAATATGTTAGATTAGGTTCAAGTCAGGGCTCTCGCTGGGCCACTGGAGGTCATTCACAGAGTTGTCCCTATGCCACTCCTGTGTTGTCTTGGCTGTGTGCTTAGGGTCATTGTCTTGTTGGAAGGGGAACCTTCGGCCGGGTGTGAGGTCCAGAGCACTCTGGATCAGGTTTTCATTTAGAATATCTCTGTACTTTGCTCCATTCATCTTTCCCTCAACCTGCCCAGTCTCCCTGTCGCAGCCGCTGAAAAACACCCCTACAGCATAATACTGCCACCACCATGCTTCACTGTAGGGATTGGGCAGGTGATGAGCAGTGCCTCCAGACATGACACTTTGAACTTTTTGGCCTCAATTCTATCTTGGTTTCAGAAGACCACAGAATTTTGTTTCTCACAGTCTGAGAGTCCTTTAGGTGCTTTTTTTGCAAACTCCAGACGGGCTTTCACATGTCTTCTTACTGAGGAGAGGCTTCTTTCTGGCCACTCTGCCATAAAGCCCAGTTTGGTGGAGTGCTGCAGTGATGGCTGACCTTCTGGAAGTTTCTTCCATCTGCACACATGATCCTTGGAGCTCAGTCGAGTGACCATTGGGTTCTTGGTAATTGCTTAGATTGGTGGGGCGGCCAGTTCTAGGGAGAGTCCTGGTTGTTCAAACTTCTTCTATTTAAGAATTACGGAGGCCACTGTGCTCTTGGGAAATTTTAGTGCAGCAGAAAACATTTTGTACCCTTCTCCGGGATCTGTGCCCCCACGCAATCCTGTCTCTGAGCTCTACAGACCGTTCTTTCCTCCTCATAACTTGGTATGATATGCATTGTCATCTGTGAGACCTTATATAGACAGGGGTGTGTCTTTCCAAATCCTGTCCAATCAAATAAATTTACCACAGGTGGACTCCAATCAAGGTGTAGAAACATTTCAAAGATCTAGAGAAATGGGAAGCCGCCAGAGATCAATTTCAAGTGTCATAGCAAAGTCTGATTACTTATGGCCATGTGAAATTTGAGTTTTTCATTTTTAATAAAAATGCAAAAATTTCTAAACTTCTATTTTCACTTTGTCATTATGGGGCATTAAGTGCAGAATGATGGGGGGGGGGGGCTGAAGACTTTCCAAATGCACCGCATTTACCTCTTTTGAGTGCAAATATGCCTATTCAGATATTTAATTAAAAATAATGATTGCTTTTTGTTGTATTTATATGAAGCAGCTGTTATACAGTTGGATCCAGAAATATTTGGACAGTGACACAATTTTCATTATTTAGCTTCTGTACACCACGATAATGAATCAAAGCAAACCAGATGTGATGGAAAGTAGAAACTTTTTGCTTTAATTCAAGGAGTTTTACAAAAATATTGCATTAACAATTTAGGAATTCCAGACATTTTCTACCTAGTCCCTCCATTTTTAGGGTATGTTCACACGTGCACGTCCGTTACGGCCGAAATTACGGGGCTGTTTTCAGGAGAAAACAGCCCCGTCATTTCAGCCGTAACGGCATGTGCAGGCGCTTGAACGCCGCGTCCATTACGGACGTAATTGGCGCTGCTTTTCATTGGAGTCAATGAATAACGGCTCCAATTACGTCCCAAGAAGTGACAGGACACTTCTTTGGCACGAGCCTCTATTTTACGTGCCGTCTTTTGACAGCGGAGCGTAAATATACGCCTCGTGTGAACAGACAAACGTCAGCCCATTGCTTTCAATGGGCAGATGTTTGTCAACGCATTCAAGCCATAATTTCGGACGTAATTCCAGGCGTAAAACACCCGAATTACGTCCGTAATTTGGCCGTGTGAACATACCTTTACAGGAGCAAAAGAAATTGGACAATTGACTGAAGCAGTTTCATGGCCAGGTGTGGCCTGTTCTCCCCTTATTTCATGACACATTAAGGAGATAAAATATCTGGAGTCTGTTGAGTTTACATTTGTTGCTGTTCATGGGAACTCTTAATATGCTGTCCAAAGAGGAGTCAACTCAAGTGAAGGAGACCAACAATAGGCTGAAAACACAAAGCAAATCGGAGACCTAGCATGAAATGTAGAAGTGGCCATACCAACCATTTGATTCTTAAAAAGAAGGCAAGTTCCGCAACAACAATAGTCCTAGAAAACCACGGAAGACCAGTAAAGTGGATGATCACAGAATTTTTTCCTTGCTAAAAAAAAAATCCTCTTCACAAGTCAAGATCACTCTCGAGGAGGTATGCGTAGAATTGTCAAAGTCTACAATGAATACACAGATATGCAAACCACTGGTAACACTCAAGAACAATTTCAACTTAGCTAGAAAACATACCCAGTTCTGGAACATGATACTGTCAAAAGATGAAACTGAGATGAGCTTGTATCAGAATGATGGGAGGAGAACAGTATTTAGGAGGAAGGGAGGGGCAAACCACATTATTGTTCAAACATGGCTATCAATGGAACTGGGTCACTGGTGACTATTGATAATGTGACTGAATAGAAGTAGCGGGATGAATTCTGAAGTGTATAGTGTGAGACTTTATATTCAGTCAGTCAAATGCTGAAAAACTGATAGAACGGCGCTTCACAGTACAGATGGATAATAACCAAAAATGCAAAAGAAACCCAAGAGATTCTTAAGGTTAAGAAATTGAATATTCTTCAAAGGCTGAGCCAGTCACCTGATCTCAACCTGATCGAGCATGCTTTTCACTGAAGACAAAACTGATGGCAGAAAGACCGACATTCAAGGAGCAACTGAAGGCGGCAGCAGTTAAAGAGGCTCTGTCACCAGATTTATAAATGCCCTATCTCCTACATAATCTAATCGACGCTGATTGACACTCCCGACACTTCGGTAAAGTTTCTGTGGGACTTACACAGCACAGCGTGATCTTGCGTGAACTTGTGTAAGTCCCACAGAAACTTTACCGAAGTGTCGGGAGTGGGAATAGACATCGCATCCTGGCTGGAGGCAATTTCTATTCACTCTCAAGACTCTTCAGTAAAGTTAATGTGGGTGTATGTGACAGCACAGCGTGATCTCGCGAGATCACGCAGAGTACAAATGGACATGAATGGAGAGAAGCGTATGACGCTGATTGGTCAACGTCATACACTTATCTTTACAACGCCCACTTGGTTAAAAGTTAAAAACGCCCAGTTGGGCGTTAAACTAATTAGCATGAATCTAACATTGTTCATAACTTGCTAAAAAATGATTGTTTTTCAAAATAAAAGCCACTATTGTTATCTACATCAAACTCTTTAAGGCCTGGCAAAGCATCTCAAGGGAGGAAACTCTGCATTTGGTGATGTCCATGGGTTGCAGACTTTAGGCTATGTTCACACGGAGTATTTTGGGGGAGGAATATCTGCCTCAAAATTCCGTTTGGAACTTTGAGGCAGATATTCCTCTCCCTGCACGCCGATTTTCGCGGCAATTATCGTGCCGTTTTTTGCCCGCGGCCATTGAGCGCCACGGGCATAAAACAGCGAGATATACGCTTTCTCCTGCCTCCCATTGAAGTCAATGGGAGGTCGGAGGCGGAAGCGCCCGAAGATAGGGCATGTCGCTTCTTTTTCCCGCGAGGCAGTTTTACTGCTCGCGGGAAAAAGACGCCGACGCCTCCCATTGAAATCAATGGGAGGCGTTCTCGGGCTGTTTCTGTCGAGTTTTGCGACGCGGTTTCCGCGTCAAAAAACTCTGCAAAATACCCCGTGTGAACATAGCCTTAGGCAGTCATTGCCTGCAAAGGATTTACATCCAAGTATTAAAAAATAAACCTTACATTTCTAATTGTTAGTTTCTCCAATTACTTTTGAGCCTGTGAAAATGGAGGGACTATGTAAAAAATCACTGCAATTATTAAACAGGTACTGTAATATTTTTGATAAACCCCTTGAATCAACCCCTTTACGCGACATCGGACGTACTATTTTGCCTTGATCAGCTGGTTATTTCCGTGAACCGACGTAGTAGTGCATCACAGTGATGGCATGGACACAGGAGCTGGACCCGCGCAATCACTTGCGGGTTCCGACTGTGCTAAACAGCCGACGCTCCACACTAATGGCCTGCATCAGAGAACTCCGATCCCAGCCGTTTAACCGCTTAGATGCCGCGTTCAATTCCGACTGCAGCATCTGAGTGGATAGACAGAGGGAGAGGGCTCCCTCTGTCATGCCATCGGTGCCCCCATAATGCAAATGCAGGGTGCCCGATGGGTTGCTACGGTAGTCAGGGAGCCTCTTAATGGCCTCCAGGTCTGCCATCTTTGTACACCTCTTGAATCCTTATGGCCTTATAGGCTGCCTGTCCGTTTTTTTACTGACAGGCATAATAAACTGCAATACAGAAGTATTGTAGTGTATTATGTTAGTTATCAAATGATTGCATGTCAAGTCCCCTAGTGGCACTAAAAACAAAAGTTTAAAAAATTCCTTTTTTTTTTTTACATTTACTGCAAGAATATTAACAATAAAAGAAAGTTCTATATATTTGGTATTGCTGTGTCTGTGAAAACAATAAATGATAAAATGTACACGTTCTTTATCCTGCGTGGTGATGACCGTAAAACAATTCCAGAATTGCTGTTTTTTGTGAATGATCAAAAAGTTGTTTGTATCCCAAAATCGTAGCAATGAAAACTAGATTGTCCTACAAAAAAACAAGCCCTAACACAGCTTCTTCAATGGAAAAGTAAAAAATTATATGGGTCTTTAACCTCTTCATGACTGCCATACGGCTATATACGTTCCAACTGCCGATGCCCCGTGCATAAATGTTGGCAGTCTGGAACGGGGTTTAATGAGTGCAGTGCTGCTTCATTGTCTCATATCTGCCTGGACTTTAAGAGCCCCGGAATACACCCCCCACTATAGATAGCGCCACACACAACCCCCTGTAGATCGCGCAAACCCTCTGTAGGTAGCGCCACCTAAGCTTCCTCTAGGAGCGGAATCCCCGGTCAGAGCACTCTGGCCGGGGATTCCGCTCCTAGAGGGAGCCCCTGACATCTCTGTCTATATATATATAAACAGTGACGTTAGGGGCTTGCTCTAAGAGCGGAATCCCCTGCCAGAGCGTCGGCGAGCCAGAGCGTCCCCTGCCAGAGCGAGGGAGCTTTGGTGGCGCTATTTTAAGGAATGGGGGGGTCTGGTGCTTTCTACAGGGTGGGGTCTGGTGCTATCTACAGGGTGGGGTCTGGTGCTATCTACAGGGGGGGTTTGGTGCTATCTACAGGGGGGGGGGTTTGGTGCTATCTACAGGGGTGGGTCTGGTGCTATCTACAGGGTGGGGTCTGGTGCTATCTACAGGGGTGGGTCTGGTGCTATCTACAGGGGTGGGTCTGGTGCTATCTACAGGGTGGGGTCTGGTGCTATCTACAGGGTGGGGTCTGGTGCTATCTACAGGGGGGGTTTGGTGCTATCTACAGGGGGGGGGGTTTGGTGCTATCTACAGGGGGGGGTCTGGTGCTATCTACAGGGTGGGGTCTGGTGCTATCTACAGGGTGGGGTCTGGTGCTATCTACCGGGGGGGTTTGGTGCTATCTACAGGGGGGGGGTTTGGTGCTATCTACAGGGGTGGGTCTGGTACTAACGGGGGTGGCGCTATCTGCAGGAGGGTGGACCTATCTGCAGGGGGTGGTGCTATATACAGGGGTATGGCACTATGTGGGCACTATCTACAGTGGAAACTGGCACTATGTGGGCACTGCCGCACTATCTACAGGGGTATTGTGGCACTATCTCGTAGGCACTGTGGTGTTTTCATGGCGCTGGGAGAAAAAAAACCCTAACAAAGTTCATTCTTTTTTTTTTTAAACTTCGATCGCGGGTGTTGGTGCAGGAGCCCAGCTGTCATCAGACAGCAGAGCCCCGGCTCCTGCCTGCACGGGACACCCGTGCAGGACTTAGACTAGGCTCACGTGAAAAGGCGTCAGCCTAGCCTAAGGCCCCTTAGTGACGAACGTTAAATGGCGTATTGTTGGTCACTAAGGGGTTAAGGTCTAAAATAGGCTGGTCATTAAGGGGTTAAAGCTGAAAGTCTGCACTTCAAGCACATCTTCATTGCTTTGTTTTTAAATGTGTTGGGGGCTGGTGTATAGAGACTAAATGTTGAAAATTGGTCACTGTCCAAATACTTCTGGACCTGACTGTATGTTAACTCAAGAAACACATTTGCTGCTTTTGTTTTGTTACATGGCTTGTAAATATAGCTCACTTTTCACATGACTGATGATAGTATCTAAACTTGTCACCCATCTAGGCTGCTGAAGGTCAAGCCTGAAGAGCGTCTCACCATTGAAGGAGTTCTGGACCACTCTTGGCTGAACTCTACTGAAGCTCTGGATAACATTTTGCCATCTGCACAGATGATGATGGATAAGGTTGTAATTAGATTATTTTCTTTGTAACTACAATATGTACTGATGGTATAATTTATCTTCTGTATGGCCTCATGCAAACGACCGTAAAAAACCTCAGTAATTTCGGACCGCAATACGGTCTGCAACTACGGACCCGTCCGATTCTATTGGCCGCGGACACCTTTCCATATCGCTACGGAAGGGTGTCCGTGCCGTAGAACCGTGCCGGGAAATATGGAGCATGACCTACTTTTCGTTTTTTTGTATGGGAGCACGGCACGAAAATGCGGCCCGCGGGTGTCGGCGGCCAGCTTTGCCCGCAATCGTGGGCCGTGATTACGGGCACGGCCATGTGCATGAGGCCTAAGTGAGCAGAGTTTGAAGTGTATATTGTTTATATTTGTACAGTAAAGCATTTTATGTTTATCCAAACAGTGAATGCAAGGACTTGTCCACATGTAACGGAATTGCTGCAGAAATACTAATTTTACTTTTTCTAACCTAGGGGACTTGAAACAGCGATCATTACTAATGTATTGCAGTATATTGTCATCTTTACACGCTCCTGTTAAGCTCTGCCAGAGATGAAGAAAGGCAGCCCTGGGGGCCTTCATTAGGCCCCTGGGCTGCCATGACAACCATGTCGTGTGGGGGGGGGGGCGCTATGAGGTGTCAGAGGGGAACACCCCCCTCTTTCTAACGTCTTAGATGATGCGATCGTGCCTGAAGGGGTTGAACCCGCGCCATACGATGTGGGTGTCGGCTGTTTGTTACAGCCGACACTTCAGAGTAACGAGCGGCATCGCGCTCGAGCACGATCCCACTCGTTTAATTCGTTCGAAAGAGGGGGGCGAACCCCTCTAACAGCTCATCGCGCCCCCTGCAACGCAGTCGCGGGGGGGCGATGGTTGCTACGGCTGCCTGGGGGCCTAATGAAGGCCCCCAGTTCCGCCATCTTTGTGCACCTATTAAGCCCTGCCTCTGCCTGTCAGAATCACGATATACTGCAATACATTTGTATTGCAGTATATCGTGCAAGCGATCTAACGATTGCTGGTTAAAGTCCCCTAGGGGGACTAATAAAAAAGTAAAAATTAGTAAAATAAAGTTGTTTTATGTAAAAAAAAAAATGTACAGTTCACAAAAAAAACATTTTCCCCCTAGAGCATAGTAAAAAAATAAATAAATAAACATAATTGGTATCGCCGTGTCCGTAAAAGTTTGAACTATTACAATATATCATTATTTAACCCGCACGGTGAGTGCCGTAAAAACAAAAAATTGAAATCCCCTGAATCTCTATTTTTTGGTCACCTCATCTCCCACAAAAATGAAATAAAAAGTGATCAAAACATTGCATGTACCCCAAATTGGTATCATTAAAAACTACAGCTTATCCTGCAAAAAATAAGCCCTCATACCACTTAATCGACGGAACAATAAAAAAGTTATGGCTCTCTGAATTTGGCGACACAAAATACATTTTATTTTTTACTTGTAAAATATAGAAAAAACTATATATATTTGGTATCTCCATAATCGTATTGACCCACAGAATAACGTTAAAGAGGCTCTGTCACCACATTATAAGTGCCCTATCTCCTATATAAGGAGATCGGCGCTGTAATGTAGGTGACAGTAATGCTTTTTATTTTAAAAAAACGATCTTTTTTCACAACGTTAGGAGCGATTTTAGTTTATGCTAATGAGCTTTCTTAATGCCCAAGTGGGCGTACTTTTACTTTCGACCAAGTGGGCGTTGTACAGAGGAGTGTATGACACTGACCAATCGGCATCATGCACTCCTCTCCATTCATTTACACTGCACTAGCGATATAGATATATCGCTATGTGCAGCCTCATACACAAACCCTAACATTACTAGTGTCCTGATAATGAATACACATGACCATCCAGCCTGGACGTCATGTGTACTCAGAATCCTGACACTTCTGAATCTTTTCTGTGAGATTTACAGCAACGGATACGAAATCTCGTTTACCTCGTTTTTCCTGCACCTCAATTTGGGCTCCATAGGGGTACTTGACATTAAGATATGAGACTATTTTAGTGTATTTTCATGCAGAGTATATACTTTTGTGGTAGGAAAAGTCACATGGTAAAAGGTTAGTAAGTGGAGAGCATTTCTTTTACTTGGACATAAGTTAAAGGTTTTTGTGTCCCATTTTAAAGGGTTTCTATGTGCATTGTGGGTGTATAATAAAAGGCACACGTTCTGCATTTGTCAGCACAATATCACATTAAAGACTCATACGCTGTCTTCGCTTCGGAGGCTGTTGTGTCTTTGGAGAGTTTCAGAGGAACTAATTAAAATGTGTGGCATTTTCCATTGCAGGCTATGGTTGCTGGGATACAACAAGCCCATGCTGAGCAGCTTGCCAACATGAGAATTCAAGATCTCAATGTCAACTTGAAACCATTGAATATTGTCAATAATCCTATTCTTCGAAAAAGAAAACTGTTGGGGTAAATATTGACCTTACGTTGCAACTTAAAGGCAAAATCCCGCCTAAGAACTTATTCAGATTTGCGTTGGACGATTCGTTGGGGACCTCCATTGCAGATCCGGCTGAGAATACTGGAAACAATAGCGCATGCTGCGCTATTATTTCCGATAAAACCACACAAACCAGATTGAACCCATTGAAGTCAGTGGTTCAGTCGGCCACCAGTGGTGTCCGTTGTGCAACGGAACCAGGGCTTCCGCTAAGTAATTTTCTTAAATGCCCCAACCCAACTTCTTTGGCACCACTGAGAGTTTTTAGTCACTAGTACATGGTTATTGAAATCAATAATTTCTCATAAATGGCTGCATTTCTATTAGAGTTTAGTATTCCTGTAGGTATCGGGTGAGTGTAGCTCTAGAGTAGCCTCTGGTGATTTGAGTGTATATCCAAACCGCATCTGTTTCATCACCTTCTAGAATAATTAGTCATTTACTGCTGGATATCCGCATCGGACTTCATTTTACAGACTTTTTCTGATTGATGCACGTATGTTCATGCCAGAATACTGCCACTTTACATTCTGTTTCTTGCCCCTGTAGCCTTAAAGGGGTTTTCCAGTCTTCTATAAAAACATAAAATGCATAATGAATAGTTATGCAAAATTAATACATATACTATACTTTGTAATACAAATCCTCACTATTTTTACAATATCTCCTTCATGGCAGTGAATGGAAGCATTCATTGTTTGCATTCAAAGACTGAAAAGCTGCCCCAGCCCTCCTGCTTCACAGCTTTTGGGCTTGTTACAGTTTATCAGTGTAGCCTGAAGCCCAGAACGGGAGGGAGATTTGTGCTTCTGCTGTGTTTGGCTTACAGAGAGTTATCTTAGTTTATTTGTTTTGATTTCAGGACAAAACCGAAGGATAATGTTTACATCCAAGACCCAGAGAATGGAACTGAAGATTGTAATGTTGCTCTAGAAAAACTGCGCGACGTAATTGCGCAGTGTATACTACCGCAGGCCGGTAAGTTTTTGGTTTACATTTCTACTTTTGTTTCCCTGCTTGCGTATAGTGACTAGATATTATTTTTCCAAAACTTGAGCACATCTTATAGTCTGTTGCAGGTAAAACTGTTGGTTACCTGCAAAATCTTGCAGCCATAACGGTCTATTCATTGTAGGCCGAAGATTGCAGGTAAGGCTCTGTTCACATCTGCGTTGGGGTCCCGTTCTGACGTTCCATCTGAGCTTTCCGTCAGAACGGGACCCTGAGCAGACAAACGAAAACCACGGGCACCGGATCCATCACCATTGAAATCAATGGTGTTGGAAACGGAAACCTCTGGTTTCCGTCGGTGTCAGTTTATGTCTGCTCAGGGTCCCGTTCTGACGGAAAGCTCCGATGGAACGTCAGAATGGGACCCCAATGCAGATGTGAACAGAGCCTAAGAGCAGTTTTGCCTGCAACTCCGCGCGGCCATCAACAAGCAATTAAACAGGTGTGTCGGCGCGGTTTTAAGCAGCATCAATGCTGTCTAATGGGGCTTTACCCTAAAATGTTGTTTTTATTGATATTTATTTTGTTAGGAGAAAATGAAGATGAAAAATTAAATGAAGTTGTGCTAGAAGCCTGGGAATACAATAGAGACTGCAAATTGCTGAGGGACACGTTGCAAAGTTTCAGTTGGAATGGTAAGATCTTGACTGTGAAAATCAATTTGTAAACACAAGCCCCGATCAACAATACAGCGTGTCATTGTTTGAAAGATGTTCATTTATATGCAACAATAGTTTTATGTATTTTCGTTGATTTGGTCGCTATTGAGATTGCTTGTCTTTACGTCCAACAATTCCCCACCTCCTGTCTCATTTGTTAATAACTAGCGGATGTCACTAACAGATGTTTACTCGAATGTATCGCCAACA
This sequence comes from Rhinoderma darwinii, assembly GCF_050947455.1. NCBI lineage: Eukaryota > Metazoa > Chordata > Amphibia > Anura > Rhinodermatidae > Rhinoderma > Rhinoderma darwinii. Next base: position 484,732,594 of record NC_134687.1, read on the forward strand.
AACGATCATTTTTAAGTTGTTATAAAAATGCTGTCTACAACAAACAAGCAATTTCTCGCTTAGGGTGCAATCGCTACACATGTTTACCCGGGACAATGTTTGTGAATGTTTACTCGATATGATTTTTTTTACTCCATAATCACATGTAAAGGTCCCTTGAAGCTTTCCATAGACATTAACCAAAATGTATCATTTAACACTATTACTATGCAGTGTATTAAAGTGGTTTTCCCACGAGGGACATTTATCCACAGGATATGTCAGATAGATGTGGGTCACACCTCTGGGACCTGCACCTATCTCTAGAACAGGGTCCCCTAAACCCCGTTCTACCTCTTTGTGTGTCGGCTGATTTCCGACCATGAAGGTGAAAATGACCCTCGTGGGAAGCATATATCATAAATGACCCTCGTGGGAAAACCCTTTTAAGATCTCGTTGTTCGAAAAACTGAGCTATATAAAGATATATTATGAAATTAACCCCTTAACGCACCATGACGTAACTGCATGTAATGGTGTGGGGGCTGAAGTATGGGGCGGGCTCACGCGCTGAGCTTGCTCCATAAGCTGTGGGTGTTAGCTGTGTATTACACCTGACACCTCGCGCTAACGGCCAGGAACAGCGATCGCGCTGTTCCTGGCTATTTAACCACTTAGATGCCACGGTCAATAGCGACTGCAGTATCTAAGCTATTAGAAAGAGAGGAGCGGCCCCCTCCGACAGCCCACCACCCCCCCCCTCCCCACCGATGGTTGTCATGGCAGCCTAGGGGGTCTAATAATGTTCCCCAGGTCTGCCTTCTTTCTTCTCCTGTTAAGCGCTGCCTCTGGCAGGGCATAACAGGAGCCTGTAAAAATTACAATACGCTGCAATATGATCGCTGGTTCAAATCCCCTAGGGGGACTAATAAAAAGTTAAATGAAGTTTTCAGTTGTGAAAAAAAAAATGTAAAGTTTAAAAAAAAACTTTTCCTATTTTTCCTCTAATGTAATGTAAATTAAAAAAAAAAAAAAATTGGTATCGCCGCGTCTGTTAAAGTCTGAACTATTAAAATATAGCATTATTTAACTCGACGAAGAAATAAAAAAGTTATGGCTCAGAATGTGGCGGCACAAAACAATTCTTTTTTAACAAATAGTTTTTTCATTGTTTAAAGTGATTTAAAAAAACGATATAAATTTTATATCGCCATAATCACATTGAGCCGCAGAATAAAGTTAAATTGACGTTTTTACCGCACGCTGAAAGCCGTAAAAACGAAACCTAACAGGAATCGCAGTCTTTTGCAATTTTACCCTACAAGAATAGTTTTTCCGTTTCCCAGTACATTATATGGTACTTTTAAATGGTGCCATGAAAAACTACAACAACTCCCGCAAAAAATAAGCCTTCACACCACTCCATAAAAATAAAAAAGTTATGGCTCTCGAAAGGCAGGGAGTGAAAAACCAAACTGAAGAAAAGGAAAAATGGCTTGGACTGAGGGGTTAATCGGCATGGAATTTTGGACTTATTTTGGTTAAAAAAAAAAAAAGTTTAAAGGGTGTCCATTCACTTTAAGGTTGAGGCTACACTCAGACTACTTGCAGGGCAACACATGAATTGCATTACAGTTGTGAAACATCACAAGGTGAGAAAAAGCATGTTGTGTGAACACTCCCAGTGAAGCTTCTGAATGGCAAATGTCTGTATTTAGTCCCTGCCCGTACACATTTTAATCTATTTTTCTCATTTGTTACACTGGGGGACACAGACCATGGGTATATGCGGTTTCCCTAGGAGGCTTGACTCTAAGAACTTAAAAATTGCTAGCCCTACCTACAGACACTAAGCTAATTCAATCTTGGGTTAGTGTCTGTAGGAAGCAGACACCCCTATTGGTTCAGCAGGCTTCTTTTTTTATATTAGTTTATTTTTATTTTCTATCTCTCTTTAGTTGCGAAACGGGTGACGCTGTCCCTCTGAGGCGGGTGCACGGTCTCTACTACACTGCGCTATTGTCCACATGTGGGACAAAGAGAGCAAGCTCCTCTGTCGACCGCCAACGCAGGGTGTACCCCTCCTACTTCTCCCCACCAGTGTTTGCATTCACCTGAAGGTGGCCCACTGAGGGGGTGCACCTGCTGCTTACTGGGAGCAAAGCTGATACACAGGAAGGCTAAGCTTATCCTATAGCCCGCCAACAAGTAATTGTTCTGCTGTGCAGTAGCTGAGTGGATTCACTGGTAATTATCACCCCCCTTTTCTTACATTTGTGTTTTGTGACCCCCTCTTACTGCAATGTCAGACCCCAGGAGACCGCCTTCCCGCCAAGCAACCATCTTTGTTTATTATGCCTGCTCTAAATGCAGCGCAAAAGTGTATGTGGTCAACCTACCTCTTTGTGCAATATATTCCGGCCCCCTGGCTCAGCATCTGTTGCTCCCTCACCCCTGCCATTCTCTGCATTGCCCACGCCTGGAGCTGTAGGGACCGAAACAGAGTAGGCCTATTCCCTTTTGAGGGCCGTTGGTGAACTCACTAATGTCACTCATGATGGGCATCTTGGTTCTCCTTTCTGACCAGCCACCTCTGGACTCTCCATCCTGGGCTGCAGTTTCCTCCCTTTCCAGAGAGACCTTGTCAGAAGGGGAGCATTCCAATTTCGTATCGGAGCTAGATGGGGGAACAATTCTCAAAGTTGTCCCCTACTGTAGACCGTTTCATCAACGCATCTTGTGGCACCTTACAAGTGACGAACGATGTGCCTTCACCTTGAAACCGTTTCCTTACGCCGACCTCAGTGTTTGCAAAGTGCTTTTTTCCGCTCACTCAGAGTTTGAGGAGGTGGTCTCTAAAGAGTGGAGACACCCAGACAAGAACTTTTCTCATAAGAGCCGGTTAGATGTTATTTATCTCTTTTAGTAAGATGTCTCTTCAAAACGGTCTAAATTGCCAGCTGTGGACAACCCCCACCCCCCCCCTCCTCCCCACCGCTACCGCGTGGCCAAGACTACTGCCATATCTATGGCAGATGCAGCATTGTCCCGTGACCAAACTTACCAGCGTACAGATTCCTTTTCCTTTTCTTCCTTTGCCCCCAATTTTTACTACCGCTTGGGTTAGCAGGGCTTCTACTGAATGGGCCCAACAATTCTTTGATGGTATCCTCTCAGCGGCTCTTTAGGAAGAATTGGTGGCTCTCTCACAATAACTGGCTCATGCCCCATCCTGGACCTCAAACAACTGAACACCTATGCCAGGGTCCGCCACTTCCGTATGGTTCATTCAGTCATTTCTTCCATGTACCAGGGGGAATTTCTTTGGTCCGCTCTGTGGATATCAAGGATGCGCACTTCCATGTCCCTATTTGGCAATCCCACCAATGCGATTCCCCCCTCACCATTATCAGTTTGTGGCGCTCCTATTTGGTCTGGCGACAGCCCCACGGGTCTTCACCAAAATACTTTCTGTGCTAATTGCATTCCTTTGTGCCAGGGGGGGTTTTATTCACCCCCCCTGTCTGGACAACATTTTGATCAAGTCTACTACTGGGGAGGACAATGTGGCTGCTCTCCGAATCACCCTGGATGCCTTGACCTAATTCAGTTGGATCATCAACCGCTCATAGTCTTGTCTGTCCCCCTTCCCAGACACTTTCCTGAGTGTGATCTTCAAAACTCAGTCGGCGAGAGTGTTTCTTCCCCAGGAGAAGTTGTCTGGCCGAGGCTCCATGGCCCTTACCTCGTTGTCACAACCTACTCTTGTAGGGACCTCTCTTCCACCAGAATTTAAGGTCGCTATGTTTGATAGTGTGGCTTTGAAGACGCCGTTTTGAGGGCACACTATTTAACGGAGGGGGGTTATCCTCCCCATGCTCAAGGCTAGGAAGCCTTCCTCTGCCCGCATTTATTACCGCACGTGGAAGACCTACTTCCATTGGTGCAAGAATTGTAAGTCTTTTCTTTCCTCCAAAGAGGTCCAGCTCTGGGTCTTGCCCTTAGATCTGCGCTGCCATCCTGTTCAATTGTTCGCTGGCATCTAAATCTGATGTTTGGACTGTCCTGATGGGGGTTACTCACGCTGCTCCTCTAATCTGTCCCCGACTCCTCCATGAAATCTCAACTTGGTTTTTGAGATTCTACAATCCGCTCCATTTGAATCTCTACGAGAGATCTCTCTGCGTGTTCTCTCCTGGAAGGTGGTTTTCCTGGTAGCTGGGACTTCCATCCAGAGAGTTTCTGAACTGGCAGATCTGTCCTGCCGTTCTCCATTTCTTACTCTTCATCAAGATAAGGCAGTACTCCCTGCATTGCCCTCATTCCTGCCCTAGGTGGTTTCCGCTTTTCAACTGAACGAGGATATTGTACTGCCGTCCTTTTTGTCCATCTCCTATTCACAACCTAGATGTCAGTGCCATGCGAACTCACATCTCCCGACCTTTTTCCCAAAAGTCGGATTCCTTGTTTGCTTTCCTGTAGGTTCCACGGAAGTAGATGGCAGCTTATAAGGCTACCATAGCCCTATGTATACCGGGTCAGGGGCAGGGAGCCCCCCTTCCAGATTACGTCTCACTCTGCTAGAGCGGTTGGTGATTCCTGGGCTGTGTGCCATTGGCCTTTTTTTTTTTTCTGACTTTCCTACTGCTTACGGCCAGACTGAATTAGCTCAGTGTCTGTAGATAAGGGTATATACTGTAGGAGGGGCAAGCATTTTTTTTATTCTTCGTATCAAGCTTCCTGCAACCGCATATGCGCATAGTCTCTGTCCTCCAATGAACTGGCCAAGAAAAGGATTTTACTGTGAGTACTCAAAAAATCGATATATTTTTTCTACTTATCCATAGCACAGTAATGATTCTGCGTTGTGAATTTCCTGAGTAGTTTCTATGTAAACACCTAATTGCTATGTGGACCTGACGGCAAACTGCATCTCAAGTGGCTTATGTACCTTGCACCCCTAGATTGGGACAGAGGTCTGCATGTGAAATAGTGATACAACACCATCAGTCCATGTGGCTGCGCGAACGTTTGCCAATTTGCTCCTAGACCAAAGCTGGCCATACAAATTTTATAGCCGCTTCCCCCATCCTCCCAGAAACGTGCACACTTCGCTTGGCAGGGCAGGCATATTTATATAATAGGGGAGGGGGAATAAGCAGCTGCAAGACAGATCCTTTGTTCTGCTGACAGAGAAGTATCAGCCATGATGAAATTCCACATCCTCCTCTAGTCTGGAGGCTACCATACACATTAGATTATTGCAACATTTATCTGTGTGTGGGCAGCTGAAGGCCTTGTTCACACCGAGTCTTTTTGGCGCTGTTTTTGACACGTAAACCGCGTCGGAACCCGGGCAAAAACGTCAGAAAACGCCTCCCATTAATTTCAAAGGGAGGCGGAAGCTTTTTTTTTTCCTGTGAGTTGAAAAAAAACGCTTGCGGTAAAAAGAAGCGTCATGCCCTTTCTTCAGGCGTTTCCGTCTCTGACCTCCCATTGACATCAATGGAAGGCAGAGAAAATGGGTTCCGCTGCGTTTTTTGCCTTCGGCGCTCAATTGCTGTGGCCGAAAAACTACATGAATAACTTGGCAAAGAGTGCAGGCAGGTCAAAATCTGCCTTAAAATTCCTGAAGGAAATCTTGAAGGCCTGCAAAAAACCTCTGTGTGAACAGGGCCTAGAGGTGGTCTGTAAATGTGATCTGCGGGGCTGTATGCTTGGATGAAAATATATAATAGATCTAGGGTTATATTCACACGACAGTGAAAAAAAATGTCCATTAAAAACTGATCAACTGTCAGTTCGGCGCTGCATCCGTGAGTGTGTGTCGTCGCACCGCCGATATCCAGCAAGGGAACTAGTAGTTCCCTTGCAAATCCCCATGTCACAGATCCGTTTTTAACGGTTGTTACATGTATTGACAGCCATTAAAAACTGATCCATTGACTCCTATGAGGGTCGTCAGGCCGTTAAAATGGCCAAAAATAGGACATGTCCTGTTTTTTTACGCCCATTATTCACGGGCTGTTAAAAAAAACGCCCGTGTGAATACACCCATAGAACATCATTGTTCTGAAAATGGCCGTGTGACGGCCGGTACATGGCCGTTTATCACGATCGTGTGAATAAGGCCTAAGTGAAACATATCCTTACATTATGAAAGGCATCTGTCCCCAGACAAACCCTTGTTAGGAGGTCTCTGTGAGAAGCTTGTCCATGGGGTGCCTCCCTTTGGTGGGCCATTTGTTTTTTTCTCATTTTATGTAGATACTCTTAAGTGACGTAAACGCGAAGACTTACTAAGCGGTAACGTCGGCCTGCATAGACTGATTTATATCTGAATGTACGTGTTATAATCACTTATTGCATACCGGATACTTTCACATTCTTTTTTTTTTATTTGTCTGTTTTAGGCCAAGGATTTACAGACAAAGTTGATCGCCTCAAACTTGCAGAAATAGTCAAACAAGTTATCGAGGAGCAAACAAATTCACAAGAAGACTCTCAGTAGCTAAAGTTTTTCTTTCTTTTTTGAGAAGAAAACAATCTTGCATCTTAAATAACTGTAAAATAGTTTTATGTAAATTATATCACTGAATTTCCACAGTGCTTGAACATACAACATAAATGTAGATAGGCATTTAAAAAAAAAATTCATTGGTACTGTAATTTATTTAGAAAAATGATGAATTGATTTCAATATTTTCTTCACACTACTGTACTGTTAATAGGTACAAGCCTAGCAGGGAATACGCAGCTGTTATTGGATAAAGGTATGAGCCCTCTCCATTTTTTGCCCTTAGATAGTCCGCAGGCTGCTGTATACACAAGCTGCTTGATCTTTCCTATAACATACTGCTGAGCAATGCGTTGCAGGCTTGGATGGTAGTCAATACAGTAACATACTTGAAGATAGCTTTGTGGAGTGTAACTGACTTGGTTACACTGGCCAGCAGTTTCCTCAGGAATAATTGGATTGAGCACATGCCTTTTGATTTGTTCACCAGCTGCTCTGCTTCCATTCAGAAGGAAATATGACTTGCATATACTACTAATACTTAAGAAATCTGTGAGCCTGTCTTTGCAAATGGACAGAATGTTCAAGAAATGTTCAACCCTGGAATTGTCAGGTTTTTTTTTTTGTTACAGTTCACTTATTTTACAGTAGGTGGCGCTGCTGTACTATGATATAGTAATACCGATACCTTTTATGTTTTTAGATCTGTTCAAAATTTTTCATGTTGTTCATTTTTATTTTTCCCTTTTTAACTGCACAGTTCTGAGCTTTAATAGGTTGTGTTGTAGATAACCTAATTTTCTATTTTAGTTCTATATATATTATGCATATGTGGCATATATGTGCCTGAACATGCAGTAATGAACTGCAGACTAAAGTGCCAATTCTGGGGTTCTCTATAAACATATATTTTAGCAACAGTGTTGGTGTCTTGTGGCACAGGTCAAGTCACCTGCCGCTTTCTTTGCCAGGGGCATCTCCCTTGCTTAACCCTCTAATGTTCTTTCAGGTCAGAGCGTCTCGTTGAATGTGCATTAATGTATATTTGAAGCATTCTTCACCAACATTTATTCTTGATTTTTGTTGGTATTTGTTTGTTTATTAGATCATCGTCTACTTCAGAAAATTGTCCTACTGGTTCAGTTTTACAGGATCAATGCCTACTAAAAGAGTTCAAGTAGACAATCGTATTGTGTTGACCCTTTATCTATTACAATCAACTGACATGTGAACGTTCTATCCACTTCATGAATATCTACTCTCTTTCTGCATCTGCTATGCTGGAATTGAAGACACTTATAGCTGCAGTTCATAACTGGCTGAACTTTAATGTATATGTGAAATGTAAAACATCTAGAATAACTACTACAAAAGTTAGTTGCTGCATAGTCTCTGATAAATATGTAAAATATGCCAGTGCTAAGAGTTTTTCATGGACCATACTTAGGCTCAGTTCACATGTCGTTTTTCAGGCATATCGGAGGTATACGCCTGACGTATACTCAGAAGTGCCCATAATTCCCCAATGCACCTAGTGTATGGCTAGAAAGTGTCCTTTTGGCATATGCTGTGCGGGTATGCGTCGGCGGCATACCTTTTCTTTCACTGTATACAAAAATGTGGTCTACCGCGCTATTCTTTGCAGTGGGACGCAGTAAAAAAACGTAAACTGCATGCCTATACGTTTTGTTTTTTTTTACAATGGAGTCTACAGTGGCATACATCCGGGAATACTCCAAACGTATATTTCCTACTTGCTTGAAAAACGTGATGTGAACTGAGCCTTGCTCGTGGAAAGAGTCTAACTAAAATTGCCCTAGCCTTCAAAGACGCCATGTGACATAGCGCTCTCAGCAGGAAGTCTATTTTCTACAGACGTTTTATATCTCAATTATACCACAATTGTATACAACATTGACTGGATTGCTTCAAAAACAGGGGAGTTGGATCCAGCGCTGTGAATGCGATGTCTGTTAAAACGGGAATCTGTTCCCAAGTTTTATTTTGTCTTGGTTAAAATCGTAGCATATGAGCTACGCGTAGCAGTTTAGTGACAAGTGGGTATCGTCCAAATGCAGAGGGAAGAAGAAAGATAGGCAGCAGCCTACGCGTTTCAGACCTTCGCTAGGTCCTTAGTCATGGCTTATGGTAAGTCTGACTGTGCAGTCTTCACCTTTTATATCCAGTCTGTCTTGTGTGTAATTAGTTAATTGCGGTTCAGAGCCGAAAGGACAGGAAGGAGCCCCGTGGAACGCAATCTTTTATTCAATTTCCTGGGAAAGATGTCCATGTTTTATTTATGGATAAGATATTACTTTTTTTTGCATTATAATCCTATATCAGGAAAAACGGTCTGTATTTTAGTAATATCTGATGTTTCCTTTTTGCAGGTTCCAAAAAATAGATGGAAATGGAAAAGTTCGGAAGATTTTATTAGATCGTTGTTCTTCTTCGGTAACTATGTTTAATTTGCACGTTGTTTGTCTGAGATATTGTTTTTTATAGTAGAAAAAATATCCTATTGTAGTAACCTCAGAGACGTAAATACGTCTGAAGACTGGCTTAAAAAGTGAAAAAACGCCTATTGTTGACTTGGATGAAAAAACAATAGATTGTGTGTAGATGTAGAAAAGACGTACATTTAAAATAACAGAAAGAACACTGGTACTAACCTTCTTGATATACATTAGTTTTTAATTTTTCTATTTTCGGGTTTTCTTTTTATGAATTATATACTTTTTTAACTGTTTAGTAGTTTTTTTCTTCTTTTGCGTTTTTTATAGATTTTTGTGTGTGAATTGACGGAATATCTTGAAATAACTACTAAATCTAAAAATCTGGAAATATTCAGATCTTTTGAAGTTTCCGATGAGACTAAGGAACTTCTTGTTAATTATATATATGTCCAGATGTATTTTATTTTATTTATAATTAGCAGCTCTATTTTAGAAAAATATGTATAATTCCGAAACAGGCAAATAGAGGTTTTATTGGATACTGTAAGGGTAATCTATTACATGGTTCCCAGTCCATATTGTTTCTTTGGCATTTATGATTCATAACTTTTGTTAATTCATATAATATTTTTGAATATAACATAAAATGATTTTTTATTTAATACCGTGGTATTTTTTATGTATTATATAGACTATTATGAATATATTTTTTTTATTTTTGTTTGCTACTAATCTAATTATTTAGATCGGATCTGTCTCATTGAATCAATTTTTGATCCTGTCGCTGTATCCCTATGGTCTATTTGAAGGCTTTTAGTTGGCATAGATGTTAACTATGTTTTAATGCTGGATTGCATATTGTAGATAAAATCAACGAACACCGAGATGTCACCGTTTTATATTTAATAGTGGAACATAAGGTCTTTTCTTAAATTTAAGCCTTTTGGGACCCTTGTTTGGAGGCTGAAGATCCAGAAGGCTTCTCTTGTTTGTGTTATGTGTTTAATATCACCACCTCTTTTTGGGTTATATATTTTTTCAATCGCATAGCAGGAAAAACTGTTAATTGTTCTGTTATGTTGAGTTATAAAGTGTTTTGCTACATTTGATGTGTTAAGGATGTTAGGATTACGGATGTAGCCAAGGTGTTCAAGGATTCTTATTTTAAACTTCCTGTTTGTACATCCTATATATTTCAGGTCACATGATGTGCATTCAATTATGTATATGACCGAGTCGGTGTTACAATTCATATAATTTTTAAACGTAGAGCTCCATCTTTGGCCACGACACTTTCTCCATCGTTTTTCAACCCCATTAAAACAAAAGGTTCATGGCTAGAACAAAAAGGATTCTTTAAATGTGGAAACAATCCATGTAAAGTATGTTCATATGTGATACCAAAAAAGGTATTTACAAATTCAACTAACACTGATACACATCCTATTAAAAATTATATGAATTGTAACACCGACTCGGTCATATACATAATTGAATGCACATCATGTGACCTGAAATATATAGGATGTACAAACAGGAAGTTTAAAATAAGAATCCTTGAACACCTTGGCTACATCCGTAATCCTAACATCCTTAACACATCAAATGTAGCAAAACACTTTATAACTCAACATAACAGAACAATTAACAGTTTTTCCTGCTATGCGATTGAAAAAATATATAACCCAAAAAGAGGTGGTGATATTAAACACATAACACAAACAAGAGAAGCCTTCTGGATCTTCAGCCTCCAAACAAGGGTCCCAAAAGGCTTAAATTTAAGAAAAGACCTTATGTTCCACTATTAAATATAAAACGGTGACATCTCGGTGTTCGTTGATTTTATCTACAATATGCAATCCAGCATTAAAACATAGTTAACATCTATGCCAACTAAAAGCCTTCAAATAGACCATAGGGATACAGCGACAGGATCAAAAATTGATTCAATGAGACAGATCCGATCTAAATAATTAGATTAGTAGCAAACAAAAATAAAAAAAATATATTCATAATAGTCTATATAATACATAAAAAATACCACGGTATTAAATAAAAAATCATTTTATGTTATATTCAAAAATATTATATGAATTAACAAAAGTTATGAATCATAAATGCCAAAGAAACAATATGGACTGGGAACCATGTAATAGATTACCCTTACAGTATCCAATAAAACCTCTATTTGCCTGTTTCGGAATTATACATATTTTTCTAAAATAGAGCTGCTAATTATAAATAAAATAAAATACATCTGGACATATATATAATTAACAAGAAGTTCCTTAGTCTCATCGGAAACTTCAAAAGATCTGAATATTTCCAGATTTTTAGATTTAGTAGTTATTTCAAGATATTCCGTCAATTCACACACAAAAATCTATAAAAAACGCAAAAGAAGAAAAAAACTACTAAACAGTTAAAAAAGTATATAATTCATAAAAAGAAAACCCGAAAATAGAAAAATTAAAAACTAATGTATATCAAGAAGGTTAGTACCAGTGTTCTTTCTGTTATTTTAAATGTACGTCTTTTCTACATCTACACACAATCTATTGTTTTTTCATCCAAGTCAACAATAGGCGTTTTTTCACTTTTTAAGCCAGTCTTCAGACGTATTTACGTCTCTGAGGTTACTACAATAGGATATTTTTTCTACTATAAAAAACAATATCTCAGACAAACAACGTGCAAATTAAACATAGTTACCGAAGAAGAACAACGATCTAATAAAATCTTCCGAACTTTTCCATTTCCATCTATTTTTTGGAACCTGCAAAAAGGAAACATCAGATATTACTAAAATACAGACCGTTTTTCCTGATATAGGATTATAATGCAAAAAAAAGTAATATCTTATCCATAAATAAAACATGGACATCTTTCCCAGGAAATTGAATAAAAGATTGCGTTCCACGGGGCTCCTCCCTGTCCTTTCGGCTCTGAACCGCAATTAACTAATTACACACAAGACAGACTGGATATAAAAGGTGAAGACTGCACAGTCAGACTTACCATAAGCCATGACTAAGGACCTAGCGAAGGTCTGAAACGCGTAGGCTGCCGCCTATCTTTCTTCTTCCCTCTGCATTTGGACGATACCCACTTGTCACTAAACTGCTACGCGTAGCTCATATGCTACGATTTTAACCAAGACAAAATAAAACTTGGGAACAGATTCCCGTTTTAACAGACATCGCATTCACAGCGCTGGATCCAACTCCCCTGTTTTTGAAGTGTTTCTTGCGTGTGCCGACACGAGGATCCGTGTGCTGACTTTCTTGTGACAAGGTGAGCTGGAGGATTTTTTTCTACATTTTTTTTATTGACTGGATTGCTTGTGATATTATTGACCTTCGATACTGTTTGCTGATGGGCTTTTCAGAAGTGGAATTATGTTATTTAACAAGTTACTGTAGAAATAGGAGGGCAAGTGGGGGTCTGCTTGGGGAATAAAGAAAAGGGCTGCCATAATGCGAGACATTGGTACCATCTATGTGATAAAGATTGCCACCGGTTTGGAAGAAAAGAACTAGTAATTCTCAGCATCACGAAGACAGAAGTGGTAATGCATCAGTTAGGATGTATTGTCTTATGTTTACTTTAAAGGGTTATTCCCATCATTTATGGCAAATCCACAGGACTCTGGGACCCGGACCCATGTCCAGAACGGGGGTCACCCGACCCTAGTTCTGCTTGGTGAAGCAGCTGCTGTATCCAGGCGGAGAATGAATGGAAAGGTGGCCGTGTGGCTATGCCGAAGTGTCAAAGTTTGGAATAACCCTTTAACATATGAGAATGGCTGATGGTATACAGTAGTGAATAATTATCATTGTTCATGTGAAAGCATTGAGTTTGGCGTTTGTTTATAATTTCGCAATTTGCCTATTTTAAAACGTGTAGAATTTCACATTATTCACCTATGTGCTTAATGTAGACAATTCAGAGATTCCTAGAAATCTTTTCCGTAGTGATTTAGGAAGCCTTTGCTCTGTCTTGGTTTTTGGTGTATGTGGCATTTTGAGCGAAATTGAAACTTGGACTCTTATGGTGCAAAAAATGTCGACAGTGGTCCTCCTGTTGCATGCTTTACCGAGCACATCTCTCGCTCCTAGGAAGCGCTATTTAGTACAACTCCTATTGGAGGCAATATTGCCCCGGTCATAAGGATCTCTGTACTAGGTACAACTTCTTAGAAGGCAGAAGGGGGCACAAAGCGTGCACCAAGGGGACCAGCAGGATGAAAATGTAGGAAACATTAACCATGTTTGCAGCAGACACCTCGGTAAGTTCTGTCAGATTCACCGGGAGGTACTGTTGGTTTGTATTGTGGTAGCACAGATGGTGAAGTGTTCGTGATTAAAGCACAGGTGAGGTGTTTGTATTAAATAGAACGGACAGCCGATATACTTTATTTATATTCTTACAATTCATTTCATTTAACAATTGTATCCCGTAGAAATGCAAAGATTAGTTTGCCAATTTTTTTTCAAATTTGTCCTGCAGCTAAAAGCCTAAGGCCCTCTTCACACGGAGTATTTTGACGAGTTTTTTGGCGCGGAAACCGCTCCGCAAAACTCAAAAACCGGCAGAAAATGCCTCCCATTGATTTCAATGGGAGGCAGAGGCGGTTTTCTTCCGCGAGCGGTATAACCGATTCGTGGGAGAAAGAAGGGACATGCCCTATCTTCGCGCTTTTACGCCTGTGACATCAATGGGAGGCAGAGAGAGCGTATTTTGCAGTTTTTTGCCCGTAGCACTCAATGGGCGCGAGCGAAAAACGCAGCGAATATCGCGGCAAACGCTGTGCAGGAAGGGCAAAATCTGCCTCAAAATCCCAAACGGAATTTTGAGGCAGAATTTTCCTCCTGCAAAAAAACTCTGTGTGCACAGCCTTAAAACTGTTGGTTATTACAAATCACTCTAGCGGAGCACCTGTTGGCTTATTTACCTTAGGACATCTAAGACATGACAGGTTCCCTTTAAGTTGTAGTGGCTGCATCTTCCATACTTGTTTCATGGGAGTTGGATTGAGTTCTCCAAAGTATTGGAAATTTTCTAACAGACTTCTAGTAACTACAGTTATTATTCAGTTTTTTTTTAAACCCATCTTCAAAATTGCAATAAGCAAACATATTGTGTGTGTGTATATATATATATATATATATATATATATATATATAGGTCTTGTAAAGTTGGGGGTTCTGGGATAAAACACACCGTTTGTATTTATTCCTTGTGGATGTAAGGTGCTTTAATGAAAGCACCAATGATATTTAATACCTAAAGACCACTCCTCTTAATCCTGGCCGAAGCAGGCTATAATTATATATTATTTATTTCTTCTAGTTTAGGTTTAATTTTATGTAATCTCAGATTGGTGCTTTGACTTGCGGTGCCCAAAGGGTTTTCCGCTAAATTCCATGTCATAAATCACCCTGCTTTTGGTGTGACAGATGAGACATTAATGTCTAGAATGAGTGAGTCCTGGTTCCCATTTTCAGTGAATGTATGTTCTCCTCTCTCCGTTATTAATGGGAGCTAAAGAAATGCTCAAGTAGGAGCATGGCACGAACACAACCATTGTTCTCTGAAAACATAGGACTCATCGATGGTAATCCCAGCTGCCAGACCCACACCGATGGGACAGATTGGTTGCCACACCATAAAAGACATTTATCAAAAAAAAACCTTTAAGAGATTCATTTCAGATGGGTTCTCTGTCACTAAGTTTTTCATTCAGATTATAAAGTGATTATCCACAGCACTCACTTGGTCGGAATGTATCCATTCCGTTTCAGCAGAGTGCAAATTCCTAGTCCAGGGATCCCTTCCGAACAATCAATTGATACCAAAAAAACTTGAGGACGGCATCCGTGTGGCAAAATAGTAAAAGGTGTTTATGAACATCTCCCAATAGTAAAGTGCTACGTTTCAACTCCGCAGGAGTCTTTGTCAAGCATAACATTTTTGTGATCAAATGTGGGTTATAAATACATGCCCCTGTATATCATTTCTTCCAATCAGGTGAAAGTATTACAAGCGCTCCCATATAACACATGTGAATGTACTGATATTTAACAAGTATTAAATGAGTGAAAAGCATATTATATAGTACATGATATTGGATGTCGCTGCCCAGCCTCGTAATGCCCCTCAATCTCGGCGTCCCGGATGTACTTACTGGCTAAAGCCCTAACTACAGTACTGCGGTTGCGCAGTGGAAGGGGATCTACAAACGGTAACCCAGCAACCCTGTCTGTGTAGCGCTGAGCTCTAAAGCATTCGCTGCATCGGACAACTGATTCTGGAATGAAAACTCGATCTCCGTATACCTGCCATGGCTTTCTATTCGCTCACAGAATAAAGTCAAACATGTAGTTCAGATCACTTGTAACTATGCCTATAAAGTGGATGCACGTTTTGTATGGATATATTCTAGCTCATACTCAGCCAAAATATATACAACCTATCGTGGTATATTTTCAACCACTAGGTGGCGATCATGCCCCATCAACAGAAGGGTAAAGCATAAACCTGCACCTATGTTAAAGAGGCTCTGTCACCACATTATAAGTGGCCTATATTGTACATAATGTGATCGTCGCTGTAATGTAGATTACAGCAGTGTTTTTTTATTTAGAAAAACGATAATTTTTAATGGAGTTATGACCTATTTTAGCTTTATGTTAATGAGTTTCTCAATGGACAACTGGGCGTGTTTTACTATATGACCAAGTGGGCATTGTGGAGAGACGTGTATGACGCTGTCCAATCGGCGTCATACACTTCTCTCCATTCATTTACTCTGCAGATAGCGATATAGCTATATTGCTATATGCAGCCTCATACACACACACTAACATTACTGCAGTGTCCTGATAATGAATATACATTACCTCCAGCCAGGACATGATGTGTATTCAGAATCCTGACCACTTCTGTAGCATCTCTGATTTACAGCACAGCACAGCTGTGAATGACAGCTTACAGCGTAATCTCGCGAGACTACGCCTGCTATGCTGTAAATCACAGAGACGCTACAGAAGTTGTCAGGATTCTGAATACACATCACGTCCTGGCTGGAGGTAATGTACATTCATTATCAGGACACTGCAGGTAGTGTGTGTGTGTGCGCGTCCGCGTGCGTGCGCGTGTGCGTGTGTGAGGCTGCAGATGGCTATATCGCTATGTGCTGTGTAAATGAATGGAGAGAAGTGTATGACGCTGATTGGTCATGGATTGGTCAGCGTCATACACTCCTCTGTACAACGCCCACTTGGTCATATAGTAAAACACGCCGAGTTGTGCATTGAGAAACTCATTTGCATAAAGCTAATATAGGTCATAACTCCGTCAAAAATTATCGGTTTTCTAAATAAAAAACACTGCTGTAATCTACATTACAGCGCCGATCACATCATGTACAATATAGGCCACTTATAATGTGGTGACAGAGCCTCTTTAATGTATCAAAATATCCAATACACCCTTAAATGTACCTCCATATTATGATTCATCCCGTATTAATTATGGAGGATAGTCATTAGAGGATACCATGAGAAACTTTTTGAATTCATGGAAGAAAATCCAATTATGTTACTTCCTATTCCACAAAATTATCAGTGACACAATATGTTGTCCAATCTGTTATTTAATTCTTAATAATACAGTCGCCAAAAGAAACCATATAAGCAATGCTATACTGTTCGGTATGGACCGTTGTACGCATCTTGATTAGTGGGTCAATACGAGGCGACATTCCGACATCCCCAAGCATGTGTGAAGTGTCTAGATTGAAAAAAATACAATAATTGGTGAACATAAATACTCATTAAAAACGGAAAGCAAAAGCTATAAGAATAGGATCTAAATAAAAGTACCTATTGCATACTCCAAATTTAGACCCCTAGGTTTTAGACTAATTTGAAAATCCATTTTAATTCTTTCTTTTTAAGAAGCCCCTGTCTGTCACCTCCTCTTCGCAGAACTAGTACATGGTCAATAACCCTAAACCTCAACTGATTAACCGCATGTTTGAATTCTATAAAGTGCTTAACCACTGGCAGATCGATTTGTTTCCTCCGTATTGTACTTTTATGCTTGTTAATGCGATCCCTAACCTCGTTCGTGGTTTCTCCCACGTAGACAATACCACATGGGCAGGTAATCATATATACACTGCATAGTTAGTAGCACAAGTAAAACTTGCTGGTATATAAAATTTCCTCCCTGTATATGGGTGAGAAAAGGAGGGACCTTTTAAGAGTTTACCACAGCAGGAGCATCCTAGGCAAGGAAAGTTGCCTTTTTTGTGGGTGCTCAGGTAGGTTTGTACAGGACCCCTTGTCACTCCTATATCAGAGCGTACCAACGAGTCACTCAAGTTTTTGCTTCAACGATAGGACATAATTGGTGGTCGATCAAAGGATGGTATATTCAGACAGCCCCTTTTGATCAATGACAAATTCTTTTTAATTGCCTGTCCAAAGAGTCCACTCATGGGACTGAAAGTGGAGACAAATGGTATTGTGTCCAAATCAGTCTCTCTAGCTTTCCTGGTAAGTAGTGTATCCCGACTCATGTTGCTAATCGTATGTCTTCTCTTTCAAGACCAATCTCTTGGGATACCCCCTATCTAAAAACTTCCTAGACATTGCATCCAATCTCGTGTCCAAAATCTCCTCACTATCCACGATTTGCTTAACTCGGAGTAGCTGACTCTGTGGCAGAGAATCCACCATACGTCTTGGGCGACTGCTTCGATAATGCAGCATGCTATTCTTGTCTGTTGCCTTTACGTAAAGATCTGATCTCAGTCGATTTATTTTCGCTATATATCATTGTGTCCAAGAATTGGATCTTACTCTCTGACCAGCACAGTGTGAACTGGAGTTCAAGATATTTACTATTTAATTCTTTGTGAAACAAATTCAACTCGTCTAGTGTACCTTGCCACACCAGGAACACATCGTCAATATATCTTAACCAGCAACGAACATGTCTCCAGTATTTAGAGGCGTACACAAACGTATCCTCAAAGGCAGCCATGTAGATGTT
The DNA here is from genome assembly GCF_050947455.1 of Rhinoderma darwinii. NCBI lineage: Eukaryota > Metazoa > Chordata > Amphibia > Anura > Rhinodermatidae > Rhinoderma > Rhinoderma darwinii. The sequence goes on from NC_134687.1 coordinate 484,750,609, forward strand.
CGCATAAATGGGGGCCACATCGGACCCCATGGCTGTGCCTCGGAGCTGTAAATAGAGATCATCCCCAAAAACAAAATAATTGAACTCCAACAACTCCAGGATCAGGCGTGTACGCCCCGGAGACATGTCCGAGCTGGCCAAGACCTGGGTGACTGCTGATAAACCCTTGTGTTCTATCCATGTGTATAAGTAGACCATGTCAAGAGAAGCTAGTATGATCTGTCCACTGCTTTCTATAGTTTCCAACTTGTTTAGGAAGTCGGTAGTGTCTTGGACAAAAGATCTAGTGTTTATAGCGAGTTTCCTTAAAACACGATCCAGAAAGATAGCTATGTGGTTAAAGAGGGAACCCCCGGGCAGATACCAGATATTTTGCCATATGGATGCTGTCCTCAAGTTTTTTTTTTTCCACGTTTTTCATTGTCATTGTTGGCAGGCATGTTACCCATAACCACCATTTTGAGAAATTTATTCCCTGAATATTTCAGGTATACTTTTTATGCTTGGCATAATTTTATTTTGTTTGTGAAGGCATCAGTTATGATCAGATAGGAAGACTAGATATAACGGCCATCATTTATGAATCCAATCATAAATAAAAATCGGTAGTCTTGTCCACAACGTTCGTCCAATCGGATCCAGGCACTAAAATGATTGGTCGCTATAGGTAGCACAATTATTTTATTTGAGCTGTTGGTTTTTTGTTTTTTTAAACTGCCCAAAGTATCTTGTCCACTGAAGTCGCATGCAGTTTGGTTTGTTAGGTTTGGTCTAGATACTAGAAGGCTAATTTTCACCTAGATTTCTCCTGCTAACCTCGCACTACAAAGCTGTGAGTAAACCGATTCTCATTCTAGGGTCAATCAAAGCCTGACCGCTGAGGATCATGAGGGATGCCGTATTGTCTTTCAGTGATATTCCAGAGGTTTCATAGCACGGAAGTATTAACTGTTTCATGGTGCTGAAGACGGGTTCAGCCTATGCTTAAAACTATATATGCTTATAAAGACAACATTTGGAGCTCTACCATGACAGATAGTCTCATTTTAAACAACCAAATCTTTGACTCCTACATCACCCTTACTGACCCTGGCAGCTTTTTCTTGTTTCTATACAGCTGACATAATGTCCTGAGAAGGGCTGGATTTTTTTTTCCAAGTACAGCGTTCAGTCTAGAAGAGTTTAAGTAAGGACTTGAAAGTTTTGTATGTGGAGCTGACACTTTGTGTACAGTGTTCTAGTTTTGTGTTTTAGAGTAAATATTTAATGTTTAGGAGATAAAAATGAAATGGTTATGACTGGAAAACAAATGTAAGCAATTTCAATTAGATGAATTTACTAGAATATAATCTTATTCTTGCAGACCCCATCTATCTACCTGACCAATCACACAGTATTCTCTATTCCAGTGCATTAAAAGTTGTAAAACACATCAATTTCTTGTGTCAGAGATATACTCCTTGTATCTTTTAGTTTAAATACAACCAAAGAATTGTTTACACCCATCAGCAGTGAAATGTTGCCTAGTTTCAAGTACCAAGACCCTAAACTATGTCATCAAGGCTCTGTCCACATAACATTTCCCTCCTATGTTGAGCGTATATGGCAGGAAAATCCTTGGAAAAGTATCCACCTCCCCTTGGTGTTTTTCTGTTTTGTTGCATTACAACCTTGAATTAAAATGGATTTGTGAGGGGTTTGTAGTATTTGATTTTACACAACATGCCTGCTGCTTTAAAGTTGCAAAATATTTTTACAGATGCAAGTCTCTTGGGGTCTGTCTCTATTAGCTTAGTACATCTAGACCCTGGGATCTTTGCCCATTCTTACAGGGAACACTGCTCCAACTCCCAAGTTAGATGGGTTTCATCGCCGTATAGCAGTCTTCAAGTCAAGAAATAGATTCTCAATTAGATTGATGTCTGGACATTGACTTGGCCATTCAAAGACATTTTAGATGATTCCCCTTATACCACTCCATTTAGCTCTAGCAGTATGTTTCCGGTCATTGTCCTGCTGGTAGTTGAACCTCTGTCCCAGTCTCAGATCTCTGGCAGACTGAAACAGGTTTTCCTCAAGAATTTCCCTTTATTTCCATCTTTCCTTCAAGCCTAAATAGTTTTCCAGTGCCTGCCGATGAAAAGCATCCCTACATGATGCTGCCACCACCATGCGTCACTGTGGGAATGGCGTTCATGGGTGATGGGAAATGTTGGGTTTACGCCACTGATAGCGTTTCTAATTATGGTTTACAAGTGGGCAGCCTTCTATTGTCAGGTTTGTAATTATGCCACATTTTTGGATTTAATGTTGCTGCGTGGGATGTTTGAAGTTTGGGATATTTTTTTATAAGCCAACCTTGATCTATACTTCTCCAACAACTTTGTCTCTGACCTATTGGGAGCTCCTTGGCCTTCATGTTGCTTGGTGGTGGTGTAGACGGGGGGGCCTTTCCGGTGTATTTATACGGACATCATGTGACACTTTGCACACACGGGGTCCTTTTTACACTAATTATGTGACCTTATTTACCTATGCACTCACAATTTTTTTATTTTTTCATTTTGTTTTTTTTTCATTCCACTGTACCAATTTGGACTTTTATCAGGTCCATTATATTTTAAATCCATTTTAATTCTAGATTGTAATGAAACAAAACAGATCAATAAATAAATTCAATGAATCCTGTTCATCTTAAACTTGGGTGCTAAAATCCCAACTGTGTACAAATACACTAATATGACATTTAGCAGCAAATTTGTCTTTATCTGAATAAAGTTGATACAAAATGAATTATCATATGCTCCATGTTATTTTGCATCAGACCTATAGTAAGGCTAAATGAATTGTAGCATTTCAAGTAACACTGCTCTGGGGGATGGGGATAAGCTGTGGAAAAGGATCTGTGTCTAATCTATAAACTGGCTCATCAGTCTTACACAATCTCGTTTCTTTGGTGTACTAAGCATATTTAATTTATCCTATGTTTATTGTATGATATGTCATTCTTTTCAGATCAGTATTATGTAAATATGCATTAATGTATATAAAATGATTTTACTGAAACCTTTTTAATTGTCTCTTGGTTTCTTTCCTACTGGAATGTACCTATTGGAGTGTTGGGGTATGTTCACACGTGCATGGAGAGCTATTCTTCACCGAGACGGAACCTGATGGACCCTATGTCAAAGGGGTCCTTAGGAGACCAGTGGTCTTCTAAATGGAAACAAGGACGCTAATGTTAACAGAGCTTTATCACAGGTCGATGCTTTCTGTATGGGGAGGAACGACCGTTAATAAAATTGTTTGGTCCCCATCAGTTTGCATTGTAGTCAGAAGCACATCCCTAGTTTATAGTCTGCATAAATGATGTAATCTGCCAAGAAACCATCGTATGCTCATTTGTCGGCTGATCACTGCCCTGCTTACACGAGCCAATAATCGGCCGAGCGAGTGTTCTTCAGAACGTTCATTCCCAATTAATGGCCCATTTAAATTTTAAATCTCTTCTCATTCTTTTCTGTTGAGGTCTATGTGCTGAAAAAAAAATTGACTGAACGCAGATTACTAATACAAGACCAGGTCAGTTAAGCGCAATGCATGCTTCAACTTGGGTCAACCGTGTCATGTTACTGTATGTAGGAAAAAAGTTATTTAAAATTGCTACAATCCTATCCGTCATTAAATACAAAGAACGCTAGCAAGTTGCATTGACACATCAAGTTTTAAGCAACTCATTGTACTCCTATATGTACATAGCAACACAATAGATTCCTGGCACTATGAGGCTGGGTTCACACGACCTATTTTCAGACGTAAACAAGGCGTTTTATGCCTAGTTTTACGTCTGAAAATAGGGCTACAATACGTCGGCAAACATCTGCCCATTCATTTGAATGGGTTTGCCGACGTACTGTGCAGACGACCTGTCATTTACGCGTCGTCGTTTGACAGCTGTCAAACGACGACGCGTAAATTGACTGCCTCGGCAAAGAAGTGCAGGACACTTCTTTGCAACGTAATTTGAGCCGTTCTTCATTGAACTCAATGAAGAGCAGCTCAAGATTTACGAGCGTCACAGACGCCTCGCATAATACGAGGAGGAGCTTTTACGGCTGAAACGAGGCAGCTGTTTTCTCCTGAAAACAGTCTGTCATTTCAGCCGTAAAAGCCTCTCACCGTGTGCACATACCCTGATAGCTTCTTTTCAAGCAGCGTCTCACTTTTCCTGAAACAAGAGAAAGGGAATGTGCAGACGATAACTGCAATTACGTCTGAAATTACAGAGCTGTTTTCAGGAGAAAACAGCTCCTGAATTTCAGACATAATTGCATGCACTCGCGTTTTACGGGGCATCTTTTACGGATGTAATTTGGAGCTGTTCTACATTGGAGTCAATGAAAAACTGCTCCAATTACGTCCCATGAAGTGTCCTGCACTTCTTTTGACGAGGCTGTAATTTTGCGCGCCGTCTTTTGACAGCAACGCGTAAATTGACAGGTCGTCTGCACAGAACATCGTAAGACCCATTGAAAGTAATCGGCAGATGTTTGCCGACGTATTGGAGCCGTTTTTTCAGACGTAATTCGAGGCGTAAAACGCCTCCATTACGTCTGAAAATAGTGTGAACCCAGCCGAATAGTAACATTGGGCATGTCCCAAGCCTTTAACTTGTGAGGCAATTGAGAAAAGTTACCCTGAACCCCAGTTTGGAGAAGAATTTCAATATTTTATTTTCATGCCAGTGGCTGTGGAGACGATTCGGTCTTATCCTAGACCTTTATCAGGCACTAAACTATGCTGGGCATCTGCGTGCTGGCACTTTATAATTGTGGCTGACCGCTATGGCAGCGTCTCCATAGCAGTCAGCTGCAATTATACAGTGCCAGCACGCAGATGCCCAGCATCCTATGTCATCGTACATCACTATGATGCTAGGAGGCCGGTTCCCTGCAGTGTGTTCGGTCCGGGACTTGTGGCCGAAATACGTTCCGTCCTTTACGGATCAAGCATGCTCGTGTGCATCCAGCCTAGTAAGAAGCCGGAAGATGCGTGTCTCACCGATAGATCACATTTCCACATGATATAGATAATCTATGTATAACATAGGTACACAGCACACTTGCATTGTATCCATTTATGCTGAGGAAAGGCATTCAGAAAAGCTTTTAGCTGTCTGGTTTCCCTCAGGCTTCATGTAATTTAACAAAAGTCAAGGTCGCTCTCACAATAAGCATTCTTGACATGACAACAATGACCGTGAAATGCATCTTCTTGCAGTCTATGGAAACGTGACAATCTTGTTTTTACCTCCACATTTACATCTACTTTTGGAATACCACATTTGACTTGTTTTGTACACCTAAGGCATAAAATTTCTATGGCAGCATATTTTCAGTGGACTTCTAGCCCCTAAGGTAGCAGAAGTAATTTTTTGACATCCTCCAATTCTGCTGTAATATATGGACCTATACCTTAACCCTTTTAGGAGGCAGCTATTTTGAGCCTTAAAGCGTACCTAACTTGAGGAGATTTTCAGAATGAGCTGTCATGTGCGTACATGAGGAATAATGCTATTTCTGGCTATTATATGACTTATGGCATTATTTAGCCGTTTTCCCCTCTGAACGTTCTAGCTGATACTCCGTTGTCTATACACTGCACATATAGAGGAGGAGAATCCTGCTCTCACCTCATATATATATATATATATATATATATATATATATATATATATATTTTAGTAATTCAATTCAAAAAGAGTGTCTCATATATTCTATAGATTCATTACACAGTGATCTATTTCCAGCGGTTTATTTCTTTTAATGCTGATGATTATGGTAACAGTTCATGAAAATCCAAAACTTAGTCTCTCAGATAATTAGAATATTACATAAGCCCAATTTCAAAAATGATTTTTAACCCCTTGGTCGAGATGTCACATACTATTACGTTGCTGTCGCCAAGGGGAAGTATGGAACGGGCTCAACATGCTCCACACTCAGCGGGTGACTGCGGTGCTATAACACCTCACTCCAGCGGGCGGAATCAAAGATCACTTTGATTCCACCCATTTAACACCTTAAATGCTGCGGTCAATCGTGACCACAGCATTTAAAGAGTTAGAATCAGGTTCCCCTGATCAGGTTCCCAGGTCTTTCTCAAGCCCTCCACTTGTCACGGGTCGAAACGTTGGCATTTTTTTACTGGATGTTTAACCAATAAAATAACTTATTGATTGAAACTTGGGAGACGTGTGCTGCTGTTCACCACGCTTTTTCTGAAGATTACATTACGTCAGACTGGGTTTGTCTGATCTTACAGCGTGACACCGCTCCTGATAACGGGATGTGTGCTGCTTCAAATATTGCATTTTTTGGATTATATCCTGGGGATATGTCATAAATGTCCTTCATGGGAAGACCCCTATAAATGCCACGGTCGCTATTGACCGCGGAATTTATCTAGTTAAACGTCCAGGAGCAGCACCATCGCTGTTCCTGGCAATTAGAGCAGCATGTCAGCTGTAAAACACAGCTGACATCTGCAGTGTATGAAGCGGGCTCAGCACGTAAGCCCGCTCCAAACATCATCCCCTTCCCGCTCCATGATGTGCCGACGCATCACGGGTCGGGAAGTGGTTAAGTAAGGAGCGGTCAGGGAGCCCGGCACGGCCGGATCCCTTGACTGCCGACTATAAGACGCAGGAACTTTTTAGCAAGATTTATTCTCGCTAAAAACTGCGTCTTATAGTCCAAAAAATACAGTACTTCATCAATGCGGCGTGGCATGGAGGTGATCAGCCTGTGGCACTGCTGAGGTGTTATGGAAGCCCAGGTTGCTTTGATAGCGGCCTTCAGCTCGTCTGCATTGTTGGGTCTGGTGTCTCATGTTCCTCTTGACAATGCCCCATAGATTCTCTATGGGGTTTAGGTCAGGTGAGTTTGCTGGCCAATCAAGTGCAGTGATACTGTGGTTATTACACCAGGTATTGGTACTTTTGGCAGTGTGGGCAGGTGCCAAGTCCTGCTGGAAACTGAAATCAGCGTCTCCATAAAGCTTGTCAGCAGAGGGAAGTATGAAGTGCTGTAAAATTTCCTTTTAGACGGCTGCGTCGACTCTGCACTTGATATAACACAGTCAGGGCGGGACTGGGACTTAAAATCAGCCCTGGCATTTTTAAGCACACAGACCCACCGCAGGCCATATGCAGCCACCAGTGTTGGGCTGGAACCACCTTTCAGCTATACAAGACCTGGGGAGACTTCTGTAAATAGGTGTAAATGAAAAGAGGAATAGTTCCTGATAGCTCCAACTCCAACGAATGCACTGCTTTTCTACAAGTATAATGAACATGCTCATTATTGTAGAGGATTTTTTTCACGGAGCCGAAAAAAATTGAAGCTGACTTATTTCTGCTGCATGTGAATGGGGTATAATATAGCCCATTCACTATTAATGGATGCAGAATGTTAGTGGATTTGAAAGGGATTTAGGTGTGGAATCAGAGACTTCGTCCTAATCAAATCCTGATTGCATGATCATGGCCTAAGGGCTTATTCAGACGAACGTGATATACGTCCGCGCAACGCGTGTGATTTTCACGCGCGTCGCACGGACCTATATTAGTCTATGGGGCTGTGCAGACAGTTGCGTGATTTTTACGCAGCGTGAGCCTCTCTCTTTCTCTCTATTTCTCTCTCTCTTTCTCTCTATTTCTCTCTCTCTTTCTCTCTCTTTCTTTCTCTCTCTCTTTCTCTCTCTCCTCATGACGCACAGATGCAACCCAGAAGCTGGACACATGCTGCATTCGTGCCACTCACACCTAGGACACATGCACACTCACACTTATGACTTATGCTCCGTACATATATACAGCATCAGCACAAATACAGCTCAATTTAGTGCAACCCCTGCGGTATAGGTTTTTACGGCATAAAACTACAGCTCCCAGCATGGACCGAACAATGGTAAGGATATGCTGGGAGTTGCTGTTTCGCAAAAAAAAAAAACATACCACCCATCATCTCGCTGCAGATCATACAGTGACTACTGTACTGATTGGAGGAAGAATTAGGGTATGTTCACACGCAAACTCAAAAACGTCTGAAAATACAGAGCCGTTTTCAAGGGAAAACCGCTCCAGATTTTCAGACATTTTTTAAGCCACTCGCGATTTTCGCTGCGTTTTTCATGGCCGTTTTTGGAGCTGTTTTCTATAGAGTCTATGAAAAACGTCTCCAAAAAGGCCCAAGAAGTGACCTGCACTTCTTTTTCGCTGTGTTTTTTTTACGTGGCCGTTTTTGAAAACGGTCGCGTAAAAAAATGGCCCGTCGGGACAGAATACCATTTTTTCCATTGAAATCAATGGGCAGATGTTTGAAGGCGTTCTGCTTCCGATTTTGTTTACAGCCCGAAAAATGGACAAAAATAGGCCGTGTGCACATACCCTAAACATTTATCTTAAGTAGTTTTCCTTTGATTGGGCACACCTGGCAAACTAATTCTCACAATTGATTACAATGATCCAAAGAGCCCTAAAACACAATACCATCCATGAGTTTAATTGAAAAACTAATAATTAAATGTTTAGGACACTTAAATCCAATGTGCATAATAATTTGGAACACGGTGTATATACACTACCGTTCAAAAGTTTAGGGTCACTTAGAAATGTCCTTATTTTTTAAAGAAAAGCACAGTTTTTTTCAATGAAGATAACATTAAATTAATCAGAAATACACTCTATACGTTGTTAATGTGCTAAATGACTATTCTAGCTGCAAACCTCTGGTTTTTAATGCAATATCTACATAGGTATATAGAGGCCCATTTCCAGCAACCATCACTCCAGTGTTCTAATGGTACATTGTGTTTGCTAACTGTGTTAGAAGGCTAATGGATGATTAGAAAACACTTGAAAACCCTTGTGCAATTATGTTAGCACCGCTGTAAACAGTTTTGCTGTTTAGAGGAGCTATAAAACTGACCTTCGTTTGAGCTAGTTGAGAATCTGGAGCATTACATTTGTGGGTTCGATTAAACTCTCCAAATGGCTAGAAATTTAGCCAGTCTCAGATATGGCTTTTTCTTTGCCACTCTGCCCTGAAGGCCAGCATCCCGGAGTCGCCTCTTCACTGTAGACGTTGACACTGGCGTTTTGCGGGTACTATTTAATGAAGCTGCCAGTTGAGGACCTGTGAGGCGTCTATTTCTCAAACTAGAGACTCTAATGTACTTGTCTTGCTGCTCAGTTGTGCAGCGGGGCCTCCCACTTCTCTTTCTACTCTGGTTAGAGCCTGTTTGTGCAGTCCTCTGAAGGGAGTAGTACACACCGTTGTAGGAAATCTTCAGTTTCTTGGCAATTTCTCTCATGGAATAGCCTTCATTTCTAAGAACAAGAATAGACTGTCGAGTTTCACATGAAAGCTCTCTTTTCTAGCCATTTTGAGAGTTTAATCGAACTCACAAATGTAATGCTCCAGATTCTCAACTTGCTCAAAGGAAGGTCAGTTTTATAGCTCCTCTAAACAGCAAAACTGTTTACAGCGGTGCTAACATAATTGCACAAGGGTTTTCAAGTGTTTTCTAATCATCCATTAGCCTTCTAACACAGTTAGCAAACACAATGTACCATTAGAATACTGGAGTGATGGTTGCTGGAAATGGGCCTCTATACACCTATGTAGATATTGCATTAAAAACCGGACGTTTGCAGCTAGAATAGTCATTTAGCACATTAACAATGTATAGAGTGTATTTCTGATTAATTTAATGCTATCTTCATTGAAAAAATCTGTGCTTTTCTTGCAAAAATAAGGATATTTCTAAGTGACCCCAAACTTTTGAATGGTAGTGTATATATATATATATGTATACACAGATGTATACATCACACACTATATATACACTATATATATATATATATATATACATATTACATATATACACATGTACAGATCATAAACAGACACAAATATTCACATTACATGCACACATTATACACATATAAAGTACACATTGTAAACACACATGCACTTACTTTTTATGTAGGATATTTGTGAAGGGAGTTCAGCAGATTGATGGGGTGAGATTCTTCACTCCATCACTTCTCCTGCTCACAGCCCGACAGTGCCGCCGACAGTCTCCTCTCACCCTCCCTCATGTCCCGACTGGTAAAAGCAGCAGTAGGGGAGGTTGTGTGAAGAATAGGGAAGGGGGGCTGGAGGGGGAGATTTTAAAGTAGCACAGGGAGTTTTACTAATAGCAGCACACACCACGGCTGCTATTACAGTTGGACAGCAGTTCTTAGCTGCTGTATCGCCCCCTTACAAATGCTGTACTATGCCGCCTGAGACACTGATCATGTGGGCGGCCAGCAGGCGGCCCACTGTTCACTGGCCCATCTGGCATTTGCCAGAACTGCCAGATGGCCAGTCCGGCCCTGAACACATTGTACCAGTGGTCCAAAGTCATGTTTTCAGATGAAAGTAAATTTTGCATTTCATTTGGAAATCAAGGTCCCAGAGACTGGAGGAAGTGTAGAGAGGCACTCAATCCAAGTTGCTCGCGGTCCAGTGTGAAGTTTCCACAGTCAGTGATGGTTTGGGGAGCCATGTCATCTGCTGGTGTTGGTCCAAGAGCTTAACTTTTGGATTTTTCCGTTGATGCAGCTTTTATGAGGGTTTTTATTTTGCGTGACGAGTTGAAGTTTTCATTGGTACCATTTTCTCACAGATCCATGGCTGCGGCCATCGGGGGTTGAGTAATCCCGACGGTCGACGGGCGTCACGCTACACTGTATATGTCAATAAAAGTTTAAAAACGTATGAAATGCTTATAAGGCCCAGTTCACACCGAGTTTTCTGACGCTGGTCGTAACAGAGACAAAAAAACTTCCAAACCCGCCTCCCATTGATTTCAATGGGAGGCGGAGGCGTTTTTTCTGCGGCGGTTTTTAGTTGCTCGAGATAAAAAAACGGCATGCTCTCGGACATCCCATTTAAATCAATGGAAGGAAGAGAGAACATTTTTTGCAGCGTTTTTTGCAGCAGCGCTCAATGGCCAAGGAATTTTGAGGCAGATTTTTCTGCCTGAAACAAAACTCTGTGTGAACAGGGCCTAATTCTATTTCAGTATACCATAGAAACATCTGCCTAAGGCCTTATTCACATGAACGTGTTGTTTCAACGGACCGTGTGAAGGGTCCGTGAGAAAATAGGACATGTCCTATTTTTTCACGCTTCATGCATCCCTCCATAGACTCTAGTCTATGGGGCATGCGTGACATCGCGTCCCGCAGCGCAGAGAACAGATGCACCTCGGACGTGACAAAAGCCCGTTTTTCACGTCCGAGATGCGCAACGTCTGCCTGAAACTAGCCTAAAAGATCTAAAAACACTGAAGTAGCAAATTTTGTGAAAACCAACATTTTTGTCAGTCTCAAAACTTTTGGCCAGGACTGTACTATTCTGGACGAAGGCATCTGCCGAAACGCGCGTCGGGTCTGGCGTCTCCTGCATGGCCATGTGTGGGATCACTCAACTTATCTGGGTACGTACTTTACTACTCCATATTGATGGTACACAATCTGGGATGGTTAAACAGCACCATCTTCTGACATGAATGTGTATTACATTGTACCAATGTACTGGTGTTTTCTATATGTCCTGGCCTGTATCCATTTATTCCTTCATTAGTGCTCTGCACTTATATCTTTTCCAGAGCACATTAGCCTTACTAACATACCATCACTGTCAAAGAGCACCGCATATCCAATTATCTGGTTGCATATCAGGCATAACCAGTACATTTCATGCTGTCATCCTATTTCCCAGCACTTTATTTATACCCTATATGTATTATCTGTGTCCCACAATCGGTTGACGCCATTTTTTAGCATTGTATGACTCATAATTTTTAATCTTGTTTGTATCTATCTGTTAATAAAATGAACTTCTATTTATTTGTTATATTTGTATTAGTTTTTTGACTATTCTCTATAGGTTCTTTGTATATTCTTAGTCAAAAACACCAAGTCACACTTGGTTATATATTTTCTGAGGCTATCCCTATTTATAAATTGTTTAAAAAATCAAGATATAATTCATCGTATTACTTGATATACTATACTGTATAGTTTTTTTAGATAGCCCATTAGCGCTTCATGTGTACAAATTGGTTATATTAGTACACAGGCTAATGTACTGGCATATAGATATGCCAGTACATTAAAGTTAGAGAATTAAAATTAACCCTATGGGATAAAAAAAAAAAATACATTCAAATGCAATTTTTTACAATAACAATTTGATGATCAGTGTATGCTGTAAAAAAATTAAAATAAAATAAAAACCTGCAGTGGAACCTGTTTTTTCTGCATTTTTGCCAAAATAAAACTTTAGATAGATTAAATGATAATGTAAATGTACCAAAAATTGGCACCTACATGAAGTAGAACTCATCCTGCAAAAAAAAAAAAAAACTCTCATACAGCTACGTCCAACAAAAAATAAAAAAGTTATGAGCGCCGGGATTTAAAGAGATAAAACATAGAAATTGCTGTGCTCCTCAAGGCCAACATTTGACCTGGTCCTTAATTCTGGTGTTTGATTTTATACACCTGTGGTAATGGGACTAAATGAAACACCTAGCCGTGAAATCTGCCTTTACAAACATCTGTGAAAGAATGGGTCATTCTAATAGGATGCCACTGTTAAAGTCAGATTATGACATTTCTTTCCTCCTATGAGCAACTGTGACTGATATTATTGCAAAGCGTTTAGGAACCGCATCAACTCAGTCAAGAACTGGAAGACCACCTAAAGTTTTGGGGTGAGATCGCAGAGTGCTCAGGCGGAAAGTGCATAAAATTCTCCAATGCTCTGCTGAATCAACTGCTGAGTTCCAAACCTCCTCTGGCACTAACATCAGCACAAAAACTGTACAACAGGAGCTTCATGGCATGGGTTTTCCATGGCCGAGCAGCTGCATGCAAGCCTTATATCTCCAAGCACAATGCCAAGCGTAGAATAGAGTGGTGTAAAGCACGACACCACTGGACTCTGGAGCATTGGAAACAGATAAGCGTGATTCATCACTCCACAGAATACATCTGGTAGTCTGATTGACAAGTCTGGGGTTGGTGAATGCCAGGAGAACGTTACCTGCCTGACTGAATTGTGCCAACTGTAAAGTTTGGTGTAGGAGGGATAATGCTATAGGGCTGTTTTTCAATTTTATGCTTTCAACTTTGTGGGAACAGATTGAGGAAGGCCCTTTTCTGTTCCAGCATGACTGTGCCCCAGTGCACAAAGCAAAGTCCATAAAGACATGGTTGGGTGAGTTTGGTGCGGAAAAACTTGACTGGCCCACATACAGCCCTGACCTTCCCTATTTCGGGTGAACGAGAATGGAGATTGCGAGCCAGGCCCTTTCGTCCAACATCAGTGTCTGAACTCATAAATGCTCTCCTGGACGAATGGGCAAAATTCTCACAGACACAATGCAAAATCTTGTTGAAAGCCGTCCCAGAAGAGTGAAAACTGTTTTAATCAAACGAGCACTTTTTTCCAACATGACCACCTAAGGTCACATAAGGTATTCATCAAAATGTGTGAGAAATAATAATGGTGTAGTTGGAGAAAATAGAGAAGAGGAGGAAACCTCCAGCTCACCGATCCTGCGTCTCGAACAAGCACTTTGCTCGGATCCCCGCGACGGCCCACGGTAGGTAATATAGGAGAAAAGAGAGGAATGATCCAGCACTGTGTCAGGGTAAAAGGGATACTCCGTTCCCACTTTTATTGATAGAAGGATAATATTAAAATAGAAAGGAGACGCAGTCTCAAGGTGGTTAGTGATGCAGGCAAATGCCCGAGCCTACGCGTTTCGAACACCGGCAGTGGTCTTATTCATGACAAAAATACAATAGCCATGTGTGCCTGTCTCGTCTATATCCACCGTCAGTGACTGGGGCGGGATAATACTAAAACACATAAGGGACATGGTCTATAAATACATTCCCTTACTTTATGAGGACGCTAAATTAGAAATGGTCTTAAGGAGTGGTTGCTGAGTGGTGTCACGGAGGGCACCAACCTTGGGCAACATCCTTTCCCCCTCATTACTAACGCCACACAACACAAGACCAACATGGTTACTACACAAGGTTTTTTTTTAAGTGTGGCACTCATCCTTGCAAAGTGTGTACATTTTCTAAAATAATGAAACAATTCCATGATTCTGCAGGGGAAACAAATTTTCCGATAAAATCTTACATAAATTGCAACAGCGATTACGTCGTATACATTATAGAATGCACCTGTTGTAACTTAAAATATGTCGGTTGCACAACTAGGAAATTTAAAACCCGTATTCTTGAACATCTGGGATATATAAGAAATCCAGCTATTACCAACATTTCCAACGTAACTAGACATTTTGTCACCTGCCACAACAGGTGTATCAATTCTTTCAGTACCTATGCAATTGAGAAAATTAGGGGGTCCATTAGAGGGGGGGATCTCAAACATTGTTTATTAACCAGAGAGGCATTTTGGATTTATAACCTGAAGACACGATTCCCCTCTGGTTTAAATCTCAAAAAAGAACTGATGTTCCACTACTAGCTTTGTTCAGTTTAAAATGAATATCATGGGTCAAAGGAAAAATTGTATACTCAAAGGATAGTTATGACCCCGTGACAGACAAATATTGTAATATTATAATATTACAATATTACATTACATACTTTAGCTTCAGTCAAGCTTAGTTGTTACACCCAACTTAAATTGCATCTTGTAAGATAACTAAATATGAAGACTATATACTGTTCATTAGAATTCATCATTATAATACACCCCTATGTATATGGGAAATACACACCACATATTTACTCACTGTGCAGACGTGTCAGTCTCTGCTTGGGACGTCCGGTTTAAATTTTCTCTTGTCCCGCTGCTTCGTTTCTGTGTAGGGTCCCTATCAGCTGATCAGTGGATGTGCTGTAATGACGGGGTAGGGAGACAGGTGAGCCCTAATCTACCCGTCACTCAGTCCCTGCCTACTTGCAACGGCCCGTCCTAGGCGACGGCGTACAACTGGGCGACGGTCCCTACTCTCACTATGTGCACGACAGACAGACAGACAAGGGTACAAAGAAGCTAAAGGAAAAGGGGCAGATGCCCACGGCAACACCGTGAGCTACAAGAGTAGTGAACGAGCCGAGTCAAACCAGGAGTGTACGAGGTACCAAACGCAGAGCAAGAGAGTAGTCAGTAAAGCCAGGGTCAATATGTAGCAGAGGCCAAATAGTACAAGCAGCAGCAGCGCCAGGAAACAAGCAGAATCATAGGCAAAGGAGAAGCAGGAAATGAAGGTATAAATAGACAGAGGGCGGGAGCTAGCTCCGTCTGGCCAGGCTGTGATAGGCTCTCCCACTCCTCAGCCTCCCAGCCTGAGTGGTAGAAGAAGGAGTCACTCTATCAGACTTGGGAGCAGGTGCAGACTGACTAACCACGGGCGTCGACACAGAAGCTGTGCCTGGCAGATCCTTTACATGTGCTATTCACGACTATTAAACCAAACATATTTTCATTAGTGACATATACAAACATTGATATTGACATTGAAAAATTATATTGTCGTTTTACAATTAGCATCTAATAAATTTTATTAATCTACGTACATTAATGCATTGATTATGAATATATATAATGCACATATTGTAAATACATGTGATGCAACATATTATAAAACTAATTAAATGAATATGCATCCTTTACTCAAAAGTAATATACGTTCTGATCTCTTGTTTTTAAACTGTTCATCTTTTCCTTTAATCTTGCAGATAATACAGGAAATTTTGTTAGCATGTATGTAATTACATACACCCTACATTACAAGAATTATACATTAGATATATAAATAATGTTCTATTGTGAGAAATTATACAACAAATCACTGCATTTTATTCTTCTCTTTTCTGTTTTTTCTGTGTTCCATTTTATGTCGTACATTAAAGAGATTTTTAAGCTATGTGTGCTTTTGCTCTGTCCATGTTCTGTCAGTGAAAGGCTACAAAACTAATATTGCTTTTGTTTTAAGATAAATTCTTTTTTCCATACTAGACTTTCATGTATTGATCTATTTTTGTGGAGTTTGTGGTTTGGAGGTCATTTCTTAAGATATACTAACTATATTGGCCTCTTTTTCCTGTTTACCTGTTTTAGTTGATGTGCCATTCATGGGTTGTCTGCCATTTTTGTTCCTTCTTCCTCTCTGACATGGATCCCCCTAATGCAGCCTACATTTCCCATCTTGCCACTGGCTTTGCAGAGCTGGGTGGGGTGGAGATTCATCACACTGCACTTTCTCTGCTCTGAGTCGAAAAGTGCAGCAAGTAATTGCTGTGTTAGTGCAGAAGTTCATGTCACAAATCTGAATCGCAGTGTATTCTATGTGATGCAGCTTCAGCCTATCTTCTCTGCCTGCTGCTAGTAATAGATTTCTCTCTGACAAGTTGGAGACAGGGGAGAGCAGTGTGAAGCCATCTCATAGAAATACACTTGAGATTCTACACATAGCACTCACAGATAGTATAGAGCGTTAAGTGAGTCTTTACAATAATTAATTAGCTGCAGAATTATAATATGTAAGTCAGGGAGGTTTATATCACTGCACTCCTAGTCCCATAGATAAGGCAGGAATAATCTTTTCAGCAGTACTATATGCATGGAGAGACATACAGAGGAACAGGAAGGGTGGAGCTGTGTGGGGAGAGGAGGTGTAATGGCAGGAAGGAGGTGAAGGGAAAGTGAGCCCTAATCTACCCACCGCCCTGTCCCTGCCTACTTGCAACGACCCGCCCTAGGCGACGAGGTACAACTGGGCGGCGGTCCCTACGCTGTCTAAGTGCACAGGAAGACAAACAGGGAACACGCAAGGGAAGGGGCAGTAGCCACGGAACGCCACGAGGAAACGGAGCGGCGAACGAACAGTCAGGACCAGGACGAAGTGAGTACACCCGAGCGGGCACGGAGACAGAAGCAAGCCAGGGGCAAAGCAAGCAGGTCAAGCAGAACTGCAGCAAGGCAGAAGCACGGCAGAAGCAGGCTGGAGCAAGCAGCAGTGGGGCCAGGAATCCAAAAAAATTACAAGCACTGAGGGAGAGAACAGGGCAGGTAATAAAGGGCAGGGGGTGGAGCTAACTCCGACAGACCAGGCCGCGATAGGCTCTCCCACTCCTGAGCCTGCCACCCTGGTTGGTGGGAGATGGTGTCAGTCGAACAGGTCTGGCCTCAGGTGTGGATTGATTAATCCCAGGAGTATACCTAGATGAAGTACCTGGCAGATCCCTAACAGGAGGGGTCTCATCGCTTCCGGCACAGATTATATAGAAGATTATGTAATCCTGTGGTTTTCAGGAAGTCAGCCACACAGGAGAGACTAATTTCTTGTCAACACATGAGAGCATGGGTCTATTTTGGTGCTGAGACTGAATCACATGACACAGCTACCCATAATGAAAGGGTTAGAAATGTATAGATGCAACTAAGCTGGGAAGAAAGAAATGACACTGCTAGAATATTGCTGGTGAGTTAGCATGATATGTGCAAAAAAATAATTTGCCGTAGCTCTTCTTTAAAGAATAGTTAAAAACACAATTATACAGTTAACATATAAGATCTACATAAAAATATTTGAGTAACTTTTTAGATACATAGGGGAGAAATTATCATCCATTCTATGCCAGTTTTCTAATGTAGAATAGATGCAAATGACACAAAAGTCGCAATTCGTGCAAAAATTGCTACTTTTGTGGCATTTGCGCCGAGCATGCCACTTTTACAAAATGAAAAAATGAAGGGGGCTAAGTACTTTTACCCCTGATGTACAAATGAGGGGGGGGGGGTGCTTACATTAGTGGGCAAGAAACATGAGGACGAAACATCAGAAACAAGTTAGAAATTTTTTTCTTTAATAACTACCTTTTTTTTCTTTTTCTTTATTTTAAAGAATGGGATTGAATATTTCTTTTGGGTGGTCTGTGTGACTGTAATGACACACTTCTGTGACGCAGTCTCAGCTGCTTCATGTGTTCTTGGATTGAACTGACACACAGAAGAAACACTTAGAAATGTGGTTAAACATTAGTGATGTCACTGCCTTACTTACTACGCAGGATAGCTCATGTGATACACAATAGCATAGTCACTCCATCGCAAAGGATTATTATGAAGTGCTTGCTTAGTGTAATACCAAACAGAAATGTAGCAACGGTAGAAAAGACTCAATGTACATATTGTGCTGTGCAAACTTGTGATTCAAGGCTAAAAAATTCTTCCTGAGCAATGCTGGTCGCATTGATATTTGCTGGTTAAGGTGTGGCATAAAGTAGAGCCCATGTCACTATGTATTTACTTCACTTTCTGCCTATTCCTTAGATTTAAGTACCACCACAGAAGCTGTCTAAATGAAAAGCACAAGAATCAGGATGATGTTATACAAAGTAAACTAAAGTGTTTAGAGGTGGATGTACTGTATGAATACCACATCTCTTATCTCGCAACCACCATCCCCTGCTCTGCATATCCTATGCCTAGAACACATATACAGATATCTTTTATGTTAAAAAAATCATTTTGAACCCCTGTTAATTTAAAACTCAATAAAAACATTGTTAAAAAAAGAAAACATTTTTAATATCATTGCTCCCTTACAACTTGCATATATCTGTCAGCTTTAAATAAATGAAAATTCCTAAAGCACAATTACAATTTTTTTTTAAATAATCGGAATTTGATTGCACGAATATCAAATTTAAATGGGTTGTCCCATGAAGACAACTGCCTTCCATATGCCCTTTCCATAGACTGCTGCATGGGAAATCTAGAGCAAGATGCAGCTTTCCCTGGCGATAACTGTTGATCGCAGGGAGTTAGAAAAGCCAGACCAGCAACAATCAGCAGGCTTCTAAAAAAAAAAGAAGGCTTAAAAATAAAGGGGGATGTATTGATCAGACAACCCCTTAAAAGCTATGTATGGGATTCAGAGGATATAACATGGGCCAGTGTAACAACTGTCAGAGAAAACGGATGCATAACAATTACAAACATGGCTGTCTCCACTGCATGAATGCATATAGTTAAAAAATTGGCATAATACAGCTATTAATAAATAATAGAACATAAAACTAATACCACAAGGTAATTCTAACATTCCACAATCGTATCAACTGCAGGATAGATTTTCCATATGAGCAACAGACTTCTATAAACTAGACACAGACAAAGCAAACAGATACATTCTACCCCGCATGCTAGAGCCAGTTCCTGCAAAACGAGAAGGTAAGAAATTTAAACAAAACCTTTGAATCATTCTAAATAAAGATAACCTTATGTTCAAAGCATAAATAATAAAGTCAGATTAGGCCCTATACATAAAAAAAAGTGGTTGGGCAGCTCACCTATAGATCTCGACAATGCAAAGGTGTTGAGTACACAGGTATATCTCCTCTATCTACAGAGATCAAGTGTGTGTGTGTGTGTGTGTGTGTGTGTGTGTGTGTGTGTGTGTGTAAATATATATATATATATATATATATATATATAAGAAAATCCCACAGCATTCCGTATTAGTGAAAAAATTGTGGTTTATTAAGCCAGCACAAGCTGCAGCGTTTCCGGCCTGCTATAGTAGGACCTTTATCAAGCGTAGTGATACATACAACATGTGAGCCATATATAGTGAACATCTCATTAGCATAATGAGTGAACATTAAGACAGTATACATTAAAAAACCATACTGATATACATTAAAGTTAAAAACTTTAAACTATTTAAAAGTGATCAAGTGCCAGTGATGACATCAGTGAGTAGAAAATTACAAAAACATTGTTTAAAACATGCGAAAACTGCATAATTATCCTGAAATTGGAAATGCAACCACATGTGTGTGGGTGGAGAACATCCGACCACTCACCAATCCGAGCTGGTATATGTAAATTCGTGAAAGGAGGTGCAGGTCCGTTCCACACGTTGAATCCAAAGAACATCGACGTCCTCAAAATTCTACTGCGCATGCTCGCATATAAAGGACGGAAGGCTGTAGTTGTTAAGCTGCAAATGACACTCAAGCCAGTTGGTGAATTAAGCGCAGCAAGAAGCACTGGAATGACATGTGCCAACTAGCGTCTGAATCTGCCAGACTAATGCAATCCAAGTAGTGTCCTTTAAATGATGATAACTTAATATCTATAAAGATCTGTGCACTGTAAAGCATAACAGTGCACCATTTAAAATCTTGGTAGTCCCATCGGGGTAAACAACGGAACCCCCGTAATGTATCAAGACTGTATTATATAAATAAAGAATTTACAAGGTCAAGATGTTTGTATATACATCCGATTGTACATTCCTGAAATAGCTGGATTAGTCGGGCAGATATGGATACATATCGTTATATCACGGTAAATACAGAGCTGGTGAGTGGTCACGATGTTCCAATAATTATCTGAAAAACATCAATATTTTATAAAAGTAAAAGGTTGTTCAACAAGACTGTCACAATTGTTCTAAAACAAAAAACGATGTTGTATAACATGTATCACATACCACATGCTGTTACATGCATGCGTGTATATATACATTCAACAAGGAAGACATTGCATGGGCACCCAACATTGCAAAGGCCATGTGTTAACTAATTCAATCTCGCCACATTAAACTCAATGTTAGGGCCCCTAGGATGTAAGGAACCCGATAAGTGTATCCATTTAAAGAGACTCTGTCACCACATTATAAGTGCCCTATCTCCTATATAAGGAGATGGGCGCTATAATGTAGGTGACAGTAATGCTTTCTTTTTATTTAGAAAAACTATCTATTTTAAGCCACTTTATGAGCGATTTTTAGCTTTATTCTAATGAGTTTCTTAATGCCCAAGTGGGCGTGTTTTACTTTAGACCAAGTGGGCGTTGTACAGAGGAGTATATGACGCTGACCAATCAGCGTCATGCACTTCTCTCCATTCATTTACACTGCACTAGCGATATAGTTATATCGTTATGTGCAGCCACATACACACACTATAACATTACTACAGTGTCCTGATAATGAATATACATCCCTACCAGCCTGGACGTCATGTGTATTCAGAATCCTGACACTTCTGAATCTTTTCTGTGAGATTCCAGCAAGGCAAACGTAATCTCATTTGAAATGACAGGTTACCTCGTAATCTCGCGAGATTACGCTTGCCTTGCTGGAATCTCACAGAAAAGATTCAGAAGTGTCAGGATTGTGAATACACATGACGTCCTGGCTGGAGGTAACGTATATTCATTATCAGGACACTGCAGTAGTGTTAGTGTGTGCGTATGTGGCTGGACATAGCGATGTAACTATATCGCTAGTGCAGTGTAAATGAATGGAGAGAAGTGCATGACGCTGATTGCTCACTGATTGGTCAGCGTCATACACTCCTCTGTACAACGCCCATATGATCTAATGTAAAAACACGCCCACTTGGGCATTAAGAAACTCATTAGCATAAAGCTAAAAATCAATCATAAAGTGGTTTAAAATAGTTTTTCTAAATAAAAAGCACTGCTGTCACCTACATTACAGCACCGATCTCCTTATATAGGAGATAGGGCACTTATAATGTTGTGACAGAGTCTCTTTAAGTATTATCAGGCTGCTAGACTCTCTCAATTGGCTAGTGTCATGTTGAGTGCTCTAGCACCTCTCTGGACTAGTCTTGAAGCCCATTTCGTTTCCCCTATGACGTGGCCCACGTTAATTTGGACCTCTGCTCTGTATCCTAGCATTCAGACAGGTATCTCCAATTTCCTACTTTGACCTGGTGTTATGGCAGAGCGTTAGGTTTAAGTTCGCTTTACAGGGTAGGCCTTCCCTACTAACGCCTATATTTTGTAATCCTGAATTTCCCCCAGCTTTAAACCCACACTCCTTTGGATGGTGGTTGGACAACAAACTGCTCATCATGAGAGACTTTATCATTAATGGTGGCAAATTGATGACTCCTAATTATTTCAATGTTAAGTTCCACCCGCCATCTACTGAACTTTTCCATGCTCAGCAGAATTTGCATTTTTTGAGAACATTCACCTCTGCCTCTCCTAAATTGGACTTAGCACCTATAGGGATTCCATGTCTTTTTAGTGCTAACTTACCAGGATCATTGTCTTTTTTTCTTTATTCTACTTTTAAACTGTCCACCTACTGGAGGCAAATTGCCATTCATGATCAAGTGGAAGGAAGAGCTGGGGATATCACTTGATCATGAGCAATGGGGTTTCATTTGTACTACTGCTAGTAAGGGGAGTTTACAAGTCACCCTGATGGAGACCTCTCTCAAGTTATTGCATAGAGTTTATATGATACTGACCAGAATACACACCATGTATCCTGATATTCCTGACACATGCTTTAGAGGGTGTGTGGACCCCGGCACTCATCTGCACACGTGGTGGACTTGTCAAAAAGCCAAATGCTTTTGGAGATCGCTTGTGACGCTTGCTAATTCAGTGATGAACACTCACATAGAGCTAACCCCTGAGGTTTGCTTACTAGGGGTGAAACCAGACGGTCTTTCTTACCCTTCCTTTAAATTGCTTCAACTCCTTATGATGTCAGCTCGTATACATATTGCTCAAAATTGGGGAAAGCCGTCACTTTCAATTATAGCAGTAAAAAAATCGCATGAATAAAGTTTTGGTTTACGAAAAATTTAATGCCGTTAGACAAGATACTGTAGCATAGTTGGATAAGATTTGGTCCCCATGGCTGCAAACTATGGCAGTCCCAAACCTTTCTTATTATTTGGCAATGTGATGTTCTCTATGTGTGGTGGAGGAGTGCTCGGGTCCCTATCCTTATTCTTTGCTTTGCCTATTATCAGGAATTTAGGGTTTGGTCTACCCCAAGGCTGTTTCTATAGCCGCCCGTATGACTCTGAATTTTCAGACATATGTTGTTTTTTTTAATTGTGTTTCCTGCATGCTTCCTGCTTCACGGACACCATGTTCATAATGTTTAATTTTATCTCGTTCCTTTTAAAGAGGCTCTGTCACCACATTATAAGTGCCCGATCTCCTATATAAGGAGATCGGCGCTGTAATGTAGTTGACAGTAATGCTTTTTATTTCGAAAAATTATCTATTTTAAACCACTTTGAGCGATTTTTAGCTTTATGCTAATGAGTTTCTTAATGCCCAAGTGGGCGTGTTTTACTTTAGACCAAGTGGGCGTTGTACAGTGGAGTGTATGACTCTGACCAATCAGCGTCATACACTTCTCTCCATTCATTTACACTGCACTAGCGATATAGTTATATCGCTATGTGCAGCTACATACAAACACTAACATTACTGCAGTGTCCTGATAATGAATATACATCACTACCAGCCTGGACGTGATGTCAGGATTCTGAATAAACATGTCAAGAGGTGTGCGGAGGTGAACCTCTGCGTGGACGGTTCGTCTAATTGGAAGAATGGCACGTAGTGATCCATTCTGTACTGCAAGTGATATTGGACCTCACATCGCAGGTCTAGGGCAGCAACCAGTGTCAACACAAACCATCGTTCAGCTACAGGTGTCATGGTGCACAGCAAGACAGCAATGGAGGCTGAAATGGAGGTCTATCCTCTTCAGCGATGAGTCCCGCTTTTGTGTCGGATACAATGATAGCCGGAGATTGGTCTGGAGGTAGTAGTATGGATATTTCTCCAAAGTGTACCAGAAGCCGTTTTTCAACGGGACAATGCCAGGCCGCATGTTGCTTCTGCTACTGTAAGCAGCCTGCGTGGCCTAAATGTGCTATCACGCATTCAGCATGTCATAACATTCCTCAGACAACCATTAATAACCTCATTGATAGCATGCATGTTTATCGATCCTGTGATTTGCACAATTCCAAAACTTTTCCTACTTGGTGTTGCATTTTCAATGTTGAGGAGTTTATATAAAAACACAAATAAAAATGAAAAAAAATGTACAAAAAAAAAAAGAATAAAAAATATTATATTGTTTTTATTTAATACGTTTGTTTTAATTTTAGTTTTTAATTGTTTTTTTTATAATGGTATATGTATAGGGTTTATTATAGGCTTCATTACTTTAGATTAGGGGTCTCAAACACGCGGCCCGCATGCGGCCACTGAGGCTGGCATCTGCGGCCCGCGGGGAACCGTAGCTCCCTTGGGAGAGGAGAGAGTAGGCCGGAGGAGGAGTGTGCTGGCATTTCTTCATAACGTCCCAGAGCAGAGCTTATACTAGCGCTCTGCTTCGGGACTCTTGCTCTGAGGAAGCCCTTGACTTCACTGTCCATATATGGACAGTGATGTCAGGAGCAGAGCTGGAGTCCCAGTCAGAAAGCTGGAAGCGGCTCTGCTCTGGAACTCCGGCTGGGGAAGAACCTGACATCACTGTCTATATATGGACAGTGATGTCACGAGCAGAGCTGGAGTCCCAGGAAGAGTGCGACTAGCGTTCTGCCCGGGGCTCGGGCTCTGAGCTTGCCCCTGACATCACTGTCCATATATGGTCAGTGATGTCAGGGGCTTCCCCAGAATTACGGAGCAGCACCTATACTAGTGCTCTGCTCTGGTACTCCAGCTCTGGGGTTGCCCCTGACTACACTGTCTATGGACAGTGAATTCAGGGGCTCCTCCAGCAGAGGAATCCCTGGCCTAATCATTGACAATGCTCTGGCCAGGGATTCCACTCCTAGAGGGAGCCCCAATGGAGCTATCTATAGGGGTGTGTGTGTGTGGCTCTATCTACAGAGGGCACTGCGGCATTATCTACAGAGGGCACTGCGGCATTATCTACAGAGGGCACTGCGGCATTATCTACAGAGGGCACTGTGGCATTATCTACAGAGGACACTGTGGCATTATCTACAGAGGGTGTGCCATTATCTTCAGAGGGCACTGTGGAAGGATCTATAGAGGGCACTGTGGTATTATCTACATAAGGCACTGTTGCATTATCTAAGGGGCTGCCCAATTTTGATATTCTTGCGTCTGACAAACGCTGCCAACTGAGCAGCCAGACTGCATTTAGCGACACTTAAACTGGAAAACTGGATTGTTAAAATAAGCACGTGGAGTAAACTCGCAAATTTCTGTTACGTTTCACCCTACGCTATTATTATAGAAATGTAGTATTATTATAATAATGTAGTATTATTGTTATAGTAATGTAGTATTATTATAGTAATGTAGTATTGTCATAGTAATGTATTATTATAGTAATGTAGTATTGTTATAATAATGTAGTATTATAGTAATGTAGTATTGTTCTAGTAGCTTGAATAACTAATTGAATACTTTTGTATTGTATCAAATTTGAAAGTAATGCGGCACGTCAACTTCACATTTTTTATATGTGCGGCCCATTTACCCGGCCGAGTTTGGGACCCCTGCTTTAGATGATTGACCTTGTCTGTACTCATTGCTGGTTTTATGAAAATAAATAAGTAGAATATACACTTTTGAGTAAGATGCCTAGAGAGCCGGTTATTTCTCTATAGGCTCTGTTTATACTGGCTTTGTGGGTTCCATTTGTACAGGAGCCATGACTGATATGATGGATCCTTCTTGATCTGTTTTCTAATGGATCCTAATGGATCCCTTTTACTTGGATCTGTAAGGTTTCCATTTATTTACTGGATAGAATAACACAATATGCTACACTATTCTAGCCTCAGAGCGGCAGAAATCTAACAGAGAATTGCAATGGCAGATCATAATGAGGCTCTTTTCACACAAGCTTTAGTTATTTTCTGTTATCAGTTTGTATTCAAAAATACAATTGAGTGTAGTAGGTTCAGTACTGAACCTCTGTTTTAAAACTATTGTATTTATTCATATGTCTGGGATTAGAAAAATTGCTTTTTTTCCCCATGAAACAACACAACACCTGTCAATGGATTGTGTCTGGTATTGCAGCTCAGCTCTATTAACGTTAAGGGAGCTGAGCTGCAATACCACACAAGACCTGTGGACAGATGTGGAATGGTTTTACGGAGGAACGCAGCCATGTTTTAAAAAAATCCTGTAAAACCCCTTTAATCGTAAAAACCTGGAAAGGAGAAAATATTAGGACCAATCTGGGATAAGAAAGAAGTAAGCAATTAGTGGATTAGAAAGTAATGAATGTGTTGTGTTGTACTGTACTGATATAAGAACGAGGAAAATTGTTTAAAGATACACAAGGAAAATATTTTATTTCTTTACAAAACACATATAAAAACATGTCATAAAAAAAGATTTAACACAAATAAAATATAGCTATTACTGACTTCTACTCCAAAAATGGCTAAGTAGCAGTAATATCACCCTAGTGTGTGCGGCATCACTGAGTGATATCAATTAGTACAGGGATCAGCAACCCTCGGAACTCGGATTATACCTACTCCTGTTTGCCCGTTTTGCCAGGGAGCATAGGGCTCCTTCCTGCATATGTTCTGGGAATGTCCAATTATTATAATTTCTGGGCTGAAGTACCTGAATTTGTTGTGCTGGAAACTAGGTCTCCCTCGTATTCTTGACCCTAGAAATTGTCTCCTATTGCTGGTGGAAGAAACCATTCCTACTGTGGCTGTTAGATCTCTCATGACACTACTATTATTCTATGCTAAAAAAAAAACTATACTCCTGCACTTGAAACATCCTAAGGTTCCTACGTTATCCTCATAGATTGCGTTGGTTAACTCAACCCTCCCATGTTTTAAACTCACATATGAAGCTCGTGGCTGTCCTGACAAATTGATGAAAATATGGTACTCTTGGGTGGCCAACTCTTATACTCGCTCTTAACTTGATATTGTCCATTATATCTGGATGTGGACTCTGCTGCCATCTCTTTGTGTCCCCCACTTCTCCACAGCTCTTCTCCTTTCGCGGGTACTCTCTTGTATATTTTTTTGCTGATAAAGAAAGGCTGTTTTTTAAGTTTTGTTTTCTAATACCTATGCATGTTTTAAAAAAATCCTGTAAATCCCCTTTAATCGTAAAAACCTGGAAAGGAGAAAATATTAGGACCAATCTGGGATAAGAAAGAAGTAAGCAATTAGTGGATTAGAAAGTAATGAATGTGTTGTGTTGTACTGTACTGATATAAGAACGAGGAAAATTGTTTAAAGATACACAAGGAAAATATTTTATTTCTTTACAAAACACATATAAAAACATGTCATAAAAAAAGATTTAACACAAATAAAATATAGCTATTACTGACTTCTACTCCAAAAATGGCTAAGTAGCAGTAATATCACCCTAGTGTGTGCGGCATCACTGAGTGATATCAATTAGTACAGGGATCAGCAACCTTCGGAACTCTAGCTGTTGTGAAACTGCAATTCCCAGCATGCACTGACAGCCAAAGGCTTTACTATTCCAGCCAAAGGCTGTCAAGGCATGCTGGGAACTGTAGTTTTTCAACAGCTGGAGAGTCAGAGGTTTCTGACCCTTGAATTAGTGCATTCTCATGAACCCTATAAAATGTTTCTCTCTTAAAAAGGCAAACTGCTGGCTGGATCATGATGCTTACAGAAATAAATTGAGGGCGTGGAAACTGACCGTTCTTAACTGACTGTCATATACTCAGACACATTCCTGATATAGCCTGTTCAGCCACTTCAGGGTATGTACACATTTATAGTTTTGAATGCAGGGCAACAAAAATGAAGAATGCTGCAAATGCTAATAATGATGTACCACCCATTAAGGCAGTTACCATGTATTTCAATGATTGAGATGCATCCTGCGCTGTATTAGTGAATTTTAATGTATCTGCTATATGCAAGGAAGGGATATGTTGTCATACAACAATCGTATCTGATACCAGCGGAAAAAAAACATCAAGTACGGGAAGGTTCAGCGGCTTCACCTCAAATAAAGTATTTCCATGTTTCTTATAATAGAACAGGAGTTTCTGCACAGTTTTAACGGAATTATCTTATTTCATTGTAACTTTTTTTTCACATTTACAATACACAACATAATAGAATGCTATCAAGAAGATAAAATGATTTTCCCTAGGTCCATTAAATATTGCCAACTATCAATAAATATCTCCAACGTCCCTAAAACCCCTCAGTTGTCTCACATTGCACTGTATTTTTCTGTAAAAGGATTAGACTATACATTTGTAGGAAGTTTATGAAGTTTCATATAGATGGTATATTATTATTATAGAAGATGTCTGCTTTTGATGAGCCCTACTTGTTAGAAAGGACTCCTGATAATAAGCTGATCACAAAGTGTCCCCCTGCTAAGAGCCCCAGCGATTAACTGCAATATGTGGAGAAGACTGGCAATAAGTGTTAGATTTCCCTGCAGCGCCACTACAGGGGAAATTAAACATTTAAATTAATGGGATATCTGTGTAATGCAGGACAGGTCCTCCAGACCAAGGGACACTCACTCTTGTTAACTGTTCTCCACTCTGGCCTAGAAACAAGTTCCTGAAAAGAGGACGCCCCCTCTATTAACTCAGAATTCTCTATATGAAAATAAGTTTTCTAAATTAGGCAACCCTGTTTAAGAACTTAATTCACATGCAAATTACAGACATCTTCATAAATTGCTGTTGTCGGGCCAGCTCCATTTACTAGCTTAGACGGTACTCTTAGCACTTCTGGTAGATCTTAAGCCAGCCCTCGAGAACCCATCTGATCTTCACCCTTCTTGCATATAAAGGAATCCTATACAAAGAATTCCTTGATTGAATAATGATTTTATAGGAGTGTGTCTCATAAATAAAAAGCCTATACAGAGTTCTATTAACCCCTTCCCGCTCCTTGACGTACTATTACGTCATGGCAGCTGTATCGTTCGCGCTCCATGCCGTAATAGTACGTCTCGGGAGTAACGGCCGTTTCGGCCGTCCTCCCGACACATACAGGAGCTGTGACGCTGCTGTCTTGTTCAGCAGCTGTCACAGCTCCTACAGCGGGGACCGATCGCTGTGTCCCCGCTGATTAACCCCTTAAAAGCCGCGTTCTATAGAGATCGCGGCTTTTTAGGGGTTAAGCTGCCATCGCCGGCCTGCTACGCGATAGCGGCCGGCGATGGTGACTATGGCAACCGGACACCAAACAATGGCGTCCGGCTATGCCATAGACGGAAGCCTAGTGGGTCCTGACAACGTCAGGACCCACTATGCTTGCTGTCAGTGAGTAGCTGACAGTTCTAATACACTGCACTACGCATGTAGTGCAGTGTATTAGAATAGCGATCAGGGCCTCCTGCCCTCAAGTCCCCTAGTGGGACAAAGTAATAAAGTAAAAAAAAAGTTAAAAAAAGATGTGTAAAAATAAGAAAATAAAAGTTTTAAAAGTAATAAAAGTAAAAGTCCCACTTTTTCCCTTATCAGTCATTTATAATTAATTTAAATATATAAACAAACAAATAAACTATACATAATTGGTATCGCCGCGTCCGTAACGGCCTGAACTACAAAATTATTTTGTTATTTATCCCGCGCGGTGAACGCCGTAAAAAAAAATATTAATAAACCGTACCACAATCACAATTGTTTGGTCACTTCACCTCCCAAAAAATGGAATAAAAAGAGATCAAAAAGTCGCATGTACCTAAAAATGGTACTGATGGAAAATACAGTTCGTTACGCAAAAAATAAGTCCTCGCACGGCTTTATTGATTGAAAAATAAAAACGTTCTGGCTCTTAGAATAAGGTAACACAAAAAGTGAATGATTGTTTACAAAACGTATTTTATTGTGCAAACGCCATAAGACATAAAAAAAACCTATAAACATCTGGTATCGCCGTAATCGTATCGCCCCGCAGAATAAAGTTAATATGTCATTTATAGCGCACGGTGAACGCTGTAAAAAAAAAAGTATACAAAAACAATAGTAGAATTGCTGTTTATTAGTCACCACGCCACCTAAAAATGGAATAAAAACTGATCAAAAAGCCGCATGCACCCCAAGAAAACTACAATGGATTCCTCAAGGGGTCTAGTTTCCAAATTGGGGTCACTTTTGGGGGGTTTCCACTGTTTTGGCACCACAAGACCTCTTCAAACCGGACATGGTGCCTAATAAAAAAGAGGCCTCAAAATCCACTAGGCGCTCCTTTGCTTCGGAGGCCGGTGCTTCAGTCCATTACCGCCCGAGGGCCACATGTGGGATATTTCTCTAAACTGCAGAATCTGGGCAATAAGTATTAATTTGTGTTTCTCTGATAAATCCTTTTGTGTTATAAAAAAAATGGTATAAAAAGAGTAAATTTCACCTCTACTTTGCTCTAAATTTCTGTGAAACACCTAAAGGGTTCATAAACTTTCTAAATGCTGTTGTGAATACTTTGAGGGGTCTAGTTTCTAAAATGGGGTGTTTGATAGGGGTTTCTAATATATGGGCCCCTCAAAGCAACTTCAGAAATGAACTGGAACCTAAAAAAATAAATAAATGAGGCAATACTTCGCTTCTTACATTATACTGATAATGAGCCGTGCCCACTCCGAGATGACCCCAGTTTTGACCGTTTGTATAAACGGAGACCCCTATTAGACCGTTCCAGTGCCCGGTTTTCCCAAGCATACACCCCCGAGAAGTGTTTTTCTATTGATGAGTCCCTGGTACATTTTAAAGGGAGGGTTCAATTCCGCCAGTACCTGCCAGGTAAGAGGGCAAGGTATGGCGTGAAGATGTATAAGCTGTGCGAGAGTGCATCAGGGTATACCTACAGGTTTAGGATATATGAAGGAAAGGCCACCCCCAAACCAGACTGCATCCTGGACTACAATAGGTACATGGGAGGGATGGACTTGTCAAATCAAGTCCTGAAGCCCTACAGCGCCATGCGGTGTGGTATAAGAAGCTGGCCGGGCACATCA
This sequence comes from Rhinoderma darwinii, assembly GCF_050947455.1. Taxonomy (NCBI): domain Eukaryota; kingdom Metazoa; phylum Chordata; class Amphibia; order Anura; family Rhinodermatidae; genus Rhinoderma; species Rhinoderma darwinii. The sequence goes on from NC_134687.1 coordinate 484,781,511, forward strand.
TACAGATGGCTTTGTACAATGCGTATGTGCTACGTCGATGTGCAGGCCAGAGGGGAACTTTCCTGGAATTTCAAGATCTAATCTTTAGGGACCAGGAAGGGGGGGCACCCAGTACTTCTGGAAGCGAGGCCACACGCATCGTACCAGGGCAACACTTTCCAGGAGAAGGTCCCCAAACCGGTGGAAAGGGAAAGAGTCAAAAGAGGTGCAGAGTCTGCTATAAGAGGGGGATAAGGAAGAACACAATATACCAATGCGACACGTGTCCCGAAAAACCAGGGCTCTGTATAAAAGATTGTTTTAAAATGTATCATACATCCCTTGATTTTTAATTTACCCTGATGCACTCCGCACAGCTTACCCCCCTCATCTTTCCCTTCTGAGCCCTGCCGTATGCCCAGGCAGCTGATAACAGCCACATGTAGGGTATTGTCGTACCCAGGAGAACCCACATTACAATTTAAGGGGTGTATATCTCCGGTGGCGCATGCTGGGCACACTATATTGGACACTGAAATGGCATATACATATATAAAATTGCAAATCTCACACTGCACCATCTGCTGCGCATTATCTTTTACACAGTACCTGTGGGGTCAAAATGCTCACTACACCTCTAGATGAATGTCTTAAGGGGTGTAGTTTTTAAAATGGGGTCACTTCTCGGGGGTTTCAACTGTACTGGTACCTCAGGGGCTTCTGCACACATGACTTAGCACCAGAAAAGCTCCAGTAGGCCAAATGGTGGTCCTTTCCTTCTGAGCCCTCCCATGGGCCCAAAGGGCAGTTTATCACCACAAGTGGGGTATTGCCGCACTAAGGACAAATTGGGCAACAAAATGGGGTATGTTGTTCCTTGTGAAAATAAGAAATTTTGATCAAAAATGACATCTTATTGGAAAAAATATCATTTTTTTCATTTCACAGCCCAATTCAAATAGGTGCTGTGAAAAAACTGTGCGGTCAAAATGATAACAAAAACCATAAATGAATTCCTTGAGGGGTGTAGTTTCCAAAATGGGGTCACTTCTGGTGGGTTTCCATTGCTTTGATACCTCTGGGGCTCTGCAAATGCAACATGGCACCCGAAAACCAATCCAGCAAAATCTGGACTCCAACAAACACATAGCGCTCCTTTCCGTCTGAGCCCTCCCATGGGCCCAAACGGCAGTTTATCACCACAAATGGGGTATTGCCGCACTAAGGACAAATTGGGCAACAAAATGGGGTATGTTGTTCCTTGTGAAAATAAGAAATTTTGATCAAAAATGACATCTTATTGGAAAAAATATAATTTTTTTCATTTCACAGCCCAATTCAAATAGGTGCTGTGAAAAACCTGTGCGGTCAAAATGATAACAAAAACCATAAATGAATTCCTTGAGGGGTGTAGTTTCCAAAATGGGGTCACTTCTGGTGGGTTTCCATTGCTTTGATACCTCTGGGGCTCTGCAAATGTGACATGGCACCCGAAAACCAATCCAGCAAAATCTGGACTCCAACAAACACATAGCGCTCCTTTCCTTCTGAGCCCTCCCATGGGCCCAAACGGCAGTTTATCACCACAAATGGGGTATTGCCGCACTAAGGACAAATTGGGCAACAAAATGGGGTATGTTGTTCCCTGTGAAAATAAGAAAATTTGATCAAAAATGACATTTTATTGGAAAAAATATCATTTTTTTCATTTCACAGCCCAATTCAAATAGGTGCTGTGAAAAAACTGTGCGGTCAAAATGATAACAAAAACCATAAATGAATTCCTTGAGGGGTGTAATTTCCAAAATGGGGTCACTTCTGGTGGGTTTCCATTGTTTTGATACCTCAACGCCTCTTCAAACCTGGCATGCTGCCTAAAATATATTCTAATAAAAAAGAGGCCTCAAAATGCACGAGGTGCTTCTTTGCTTCTAGGGCTTGTGTTTTAGTCCACGAGCGCACTAGAGACACATGTGGGACATTTCTAAAAACTGCAGAATCTGGACAATACATATTTAGTAGTGTTTCTCTGGTAAAACCTTCTCTGTTACTAAAAAAAAATTGAATAAAATTGAAATTCAGCAGAAAAAATGAAATTTGCAAATTTCATTTCCACTTTGCTTTAATTCCTGTGAAATGCCTGAAGGGTTAAAAAACTTTCTATATGCTGTTTTGAATACTTTGAGGGGTCTAGTTTTTAAAATGGGGTGTTTTATGGGGGTTTCTAATACATAGGCCCCTCAAATCCACTTCAGAACTGAACTGGCACCTTCAAAAAAAGGCTTTTGAAATTTTCTTAAGAATATGAGAAATTGCTGTTTATGTTCTAAACCTTGTAACGTCCAAGAAAAATAAAATAATGTTCAAAAAACGATGCCAATCTAAAGTAGACATATGGGAAATGTGAACTAGTAACTATTTTGGGTGGTATAACCGTCTGTTTTTCAAGCAGATGCATTTAAATTCTGAAAAATGCTATTTTTTGTAAATTTTCTCTAAATTTTGCAATTTTTCACAAATAAAGACTGAATATATCGACCAAATTTTACCACGAACATGAAGCCCAAAGTGTCACGAGAAAACAATCTCAGAATCGCTTGGATAGGTTTAAGCATTCCGACGTTATTACCACATAAAGTGAAATATGTCAGATTTGAAAAATGGGCTCTGAGCCTTAAGGCCCAAACTAGGCTGCGTCCTTAAGGGGTTAAGAGTCCTTTACCATCCATGGTTTCTTGTGGTGGTCATCAAAATGCAGAAACAGAGCGTGGTCCGTCAGACGTCTGCATGCTGGCATAAAGATTTTTCTGAGAGCGTAGAAGGGGAGTCTGGGTATCCACATCGCGGCAGCCCTTTTGTTTTAGGCAATGAATCATTTGCTGTGTCCATCCATATGCCAAGCTATTAAAGAATCCTTGTGATACTGCAGTAAATGCCTGAAATGACAGAAGTTTTGGTCATTTAATTTTAATATCAATGTGAGAAAAATAAATTAACAAATGGTTTAGTGTGAGAATAGAGAATAAAAGAAGCAATCCTGCAGACAAATACCAAGTATCTAGTAATCAAATTCCAAGTAATAAAATCTACTGTTTAAAAGACTTATATATAAGATATTTTTAATTTAAGAGCTCACTAACATTCAGATATATTTACGGTAGCTAATATGGGTTAGGGTATGTTCACACGCACTAATTACGGACGTAATTCGACCGTTTTTGCCCCGAATTACGTCCGAAAATAGCGCCTTAATAGCGTTGACAAACATCTGCCCATTGAAAGCAATGGGCAGACGTTTGTCTGTTCACACGAGGCGTAATTTACGCGCCGATGGCAAATGACGGCGCGTAAATAGACGCCCGCGTCAAAGAAGTGACCTGTCACTTCTTTGGCCGTAATTAGAGCCGTTATTCATTGACTCCAATGAATAGCAGCGCTAATTACGGCCGTAATCAACGCGGCGTTCAAGCGCCTGCACATGCCGTTACGGCTGAAATTATGAGGATGTTTTCAGGCTGAAACATCCACGTAATTTCAGCCGTTACGGACGCCCTCGTGTGAACATACCCTAATAGTGAAGACAGTCCTAGAACTAAAGATTCATTCCTTTAATTAGATAGGTTAGACTGTTCACATGTGCATCATGGCTTTCATTCCTTAATGGAAGCCACGACGGAGTGCCGGATTCATTGTACATTGTATACCAACGGAGCTCATCGGTCCGCATTGACTTACAATGGGATCTGTCAAGATTCTGACATTTTGACAGCATGCTTAAAGATGCATGCTGCACTATACTTGCCATAAAATGTGAAGGAACTGCTAACAGAGGCTCTGGTGGCAGTGTGAACAAAGTCTGAAGGCCCTTTTACACAGGCCAATTATCAGGCAAACAAGCATTCATGTGAACGCTCATTCCCGATCATCGGCTGATTGTATCATTTATACTGCAAGAAATATTATCATTGCAGGCAGCACATCTCCCTGTGTAAACAGGGAGACGTGCTGCCAACATGATAGAAATGTATGAAGACTAGTGATAGTAGTAAGGATTACTCGTCCTCCCTGTGAAAGGAGCAAATGAGTGTCGATCAACGAGCTGTCTCGTTGATCGGCACTCGTTTACAATAAGACCCATAATATGTTAAATGGGTGGGACAATCAGATGGCTCCTGTTAACAAGCCATATTCGCCCTCATGACTTCTAGTGATAGGATGTTTTGTGTGTTTCACAGCATTCATCATCCACTCTTGCCAATATTGTGCACAAAATGGCCATAAGTATTGTTATGCTACCCAATGCAGACTAGTCTAAAGGTTTGGCAGAGATCAATGCTGCTATTTAAGTCAGAGGAGGAGTCCTGGTCACCTAGAACGCCACAATGGAATAACCCGCTTTTAACGCAGCTAAGAAGACTCCCTAACCCTAGTGAGTGGGCGACCCTTGGGTTATTGACCTTGGAGGATGTGGTGGTGAAGGACAAGATTGCCACTTTCACACAGCTTGGATCCAAACATCAGATTCCGACTCATCTCAGGTTCCGCTATTTTCAGCTTAGAAATGCTCTTTGCTCGCAATTTGCAGTATATAATGTCAGACTATGTAATCCCGGTGGATGATTGGGTGACACAGGAGACGTTGGCTTAACCATTGTCCACACTTTATCGGCAGTTGCTTAATGTATCTTCCAATAAACTTGACAAAGTCTTGAACCGATGGTCTCAGACTCTTCCCTCTGTAACTGTGGATGATCATAAAGAAATGCTATCTACTCTGACAGGTCCCTTAATATCTACAAGAGACCGACCTATTCAAGTGAAATTTTTCCACCAAATTTATTACACTCCTTCCAAATTATTTAGAATAAGAAGTATACCTACTCCTGTTTGCCCGTTTTGCCAGGGAGCATAGGGCTCCTTCCTGCATATGTTCTGGGAATGTCCAATTATTATAATTTCTGGGCTGAAGTACCTGAATTTGTTGTGCTGGAAACTAGGTCTCCCTCGTATTCTTGACCCTAGAAATTGTCTCCTATTGCTGGTGGAAGAAACCATTCCTACTGTGGCTGTTAGATCTCTCATGACACTACTATTATTCTATGCTAAAAAAAAACTATACTCCTGCACTTGAAACATCCTAAGGTTCCTACGTTATCCTCATAGATTGCGTTGGTTAACTCAACCCTCCCATGTTTTAAACTCACATATGAAGCTCGTGGATGTCCTGACAAATTGATGAAAATATGGTACTCTTGGGTGGCCAACTCTTATACTCGCTCTTAACTTGATATTGTCCATTATATCTGGATGTGGACTCTGCTGCCATCTCTTTGTGTCCCCCACTTCTCCACAGCTCTTCTCCTTTCGCGGGTACTCTCTTGTATATTTTTTTGCTGATAAAGAAAGGCTGTTTTTTAAGTTTTGTTTTCTAATACCTATGCATATTGATGTGTCAAAACAATATTTGTATGTTTCAATTGATAATTGACCTTATACATTGGTACTATTGTATTGTCTCCTCTATGTATTATGCAGGCTTCTCTGCCTTTGTACTTGTTACCGCTGTTTGTTATGAGGTGTTAATAAAATGACCTTTAAAAAAATGTATCCATACGCCAAAGTCGGGTAGGGGAAGTATGGAACGGGCTCACCGATACCAGTGTCGGCTGTATGTTACAGCCAACACTTCAGAGTAACGAGTGGGATCGCGCCCGAGCATGAACCCGCTCGTTTAACTTGTTAAATGCCGGTTAATAGTGACCGCAGCATTTAAATCGTTAGAAAGAGCGGGGCGACCCCCTCTAACAGCTCATCCCGCCCCCCGCAATGCAATTGCGGGGTGGCGACGGTTGCTATGGCTGTCTGGAGGCCTAATGACGGCCTCCAGGTCCGCTATCTTTGTGCTCCTATTAAGCTCTGCCTCCAGCAGGGCTTAATTAAAGCCTGTCAGAATCACGATAAACTGCAATACATTAGTATTGCAGTATATAGTGCAAGCGATCTAACGATAGCTGGTTGAAGTCCCCTAGGGGGACTAATAAAAAAAGTAAAAACGTGTAAAATAAAGGGGTTTTTTTTAATGTAAAAAAAAAATGAAATATTAAAAGTTAAAAAAAAAAAAAAAACTTTCCCATTTTCCCCCTAGAGCATAGTCAAAAATAAAAAAAATAAACATAATTGGTATCGCCGCATCCATATAAGTCTGAACTATTACAATATATCATTATTTAACCCGCACAGTGAACGCCGTAAAAAAAATTGTAAACGCCAGAATCGCTATTTTTTGGTCACCTAATCTCCCACAAAAAAATGAAATAAAAAGTGATCAAAACGTCACATGTACCCCAGCTTAAACTACAGCTTATCCCACAAAAAATAAGCCCTCATACCACTTAATCGACAGAAAAATAAAAAAAGTTATGGCTCTCAGAATTTTGCGACACAAAATAAATTTTATTTTTTACACTTAGGTTTTTACCTGTAAAAGTAATAAAATATAGAAAAAACTATATATATTTGGTATCGCCGTAATCGTATTGACCCACAGAGTAAAGTTAACATGTTGTTTTAATTGCTCAGTGAATTTTGTAAAAACGAAGCGCAAAAAACTATGGAGGAATTGCTGTTTTTTTCATTTTCTACCCCGCAAATAATTTTTTTCCAGTTTCCTGGTACATCATATGACACAATAAATGGTGCTACGAAAAACTACAACTTGTCCCGCAAAAATCAAGTCCTCATAGGACTATATTGATGGAAAAATAAAAAACTTATGGCTTTTGGAAGGTAGGGAGGAAAAAACGAAAATGAAAATCTGAAAAATGGCTGCGGCAGGAAGGGATTAACATGTTTGCCCATTTGAACCTAAACATCATCACCTCAAGCCTCCTGTTTTATAGAACATGGTAATGTAATGTCAAGTAGGTGAAACAATAAGATGATCATACTTCTAACTCAATATTGAAACTAAGTTCTACATTTCCAGGTCAGGAGTTTTGGACCAGCAGGACTGGCTGTAATCAAAACTGTAGTGTTCTTCAATTGGTTGTCCAGTATCTAAAAAAACTGATGTCTTTTATTCGCTTAGAATGTATTTTCCATCTCCTTAACCCCACAATGTACTAAGTCTTGAGTCATAAGTGTCAATGTTACAGAAGAACAGTTTTAAGTAGAATCTTCTGTACCAAACATATCATTTTGCTTAGGTAAATGTTTAAAAATATTCTATTTTTGGAAAACCACCAGAAAATTACGGAAAAAAACCTGGGCAAAATCCAAGTGGATATAGCTGCAGCAGCCTGTGTAAACAACAATGTTGTCCTCAAAACCAGTTTGAAGTAAACTGATGGTAATTACCTCAATGGAGGAAGATTGTTCTCAAAAGGTTTTTGTTTTCTATTTTCCGACTTAACCCCTTAATGACCGAGCCATTTTGCACGTTAATGACCAAGGATTATTTTTTGTTTTTTCACGGTCGCATTCCAAGAGTCGTAACTTTTTTTTTATTCCGTCGACATCGCCGTATAAGGGCTTGTTTTTTGCGGGACGAGTTGTATTTTGTAATTGCACCATTTTTAGATTCTTACAATATATTGATTAACTTTTATTAACTTTATTTTAGGAGAGAATTGAAAATAAGCAGCTATTCCAGCATTAATTTTTACATTATAAATTTACGCCGTTTACTATGCAGCGTAAATAACATGTTAACTTTATTCTATGGGTCGGCACGATTACGGGGATACCAAATATGTAAAGGTTTTATATGTTTTCCTACGTTTGCACAATAAAAACTCTTTTAGAAAAAAATTACTTGTTTTTGCATCGCCGCGTTCCAAGAGCCGTGATTTTTTTATTTTTCCGTCGATGTGGCCGTATGTGGGCTTTATTTTTGCGGGCCAATGTGTAGTTTTCATTAGTACTATTTTGGGGTACATAGGACTTATAGATTAACTTTTATTTTATTTTTTATGGGGGGAATGGGAGAAAAGAGAGAATTTTGCCATTGTTTTTTGCGTTTTTTTTTACGCCGTTCATCCGGCGGTTTAATTAATGTGTTCATTTTATTGGTCAAGTTGTTACGTTCGCGGGAATACCATATATGTGTATGTGGTATTTGTTTTGACACTTTTACTGAATAAAACCACTTTTTGGGCAAAAAAAGTAGTTTTATTTGATTTTGACTGTAATTATTATTATTTTTTTTCAACAAACTTTATTTAACTGATTGACATTTTTTTTTTAAGTCCCACCAGGGGACTTCACTATGCGATGTGCCGATCGCATATATAATGCTTTGGTATACTTAGTATACCAAAGCATTATTGCCTGTCAGTGTAAAACTCAGAGGCAACCTGTTAGGTCATGCCTACGGCATCGCCTAACAGGCAGTTGAGGAAGACAGACCTGGGGGTCTTTGTTAGACCCCCAGCTGTCATGGAAACCCGACGGCGACTCGCGATTTGTTTGCGGGGGCGCCGATCGGGTGACAGAGGGAGCTCCCTCCCTCTGTCAAACACATTAGATGCCGCTGTCACTATTGACAGCGGCATTTAATGGGTTAAACTGCCGGAATCGGAGCGCGCTTCGATTCCGGCAGTCGCAGCAGGAGCCAGGCTGTGTATAACAGCCGTGCTCCTGACGCTGATCGCGTGGGTACAGTGTCAGTACCCACGCCATCACAGGACAGATATATCCGTCCTCCTGCGCGAACTAGCAGCTGCTGAGGACGGATATATCAGTCCTTCGGCGTTAAGGAGTTAAGGAATAACTTCCCAATCTTTCACTCACATGGCCGTATGAGGCCGTGAGGAATACTTTGTACCAAAAACTAGGATTGAATTGGTAAACAAAAAACTAATTGAAGTGGATCTGTCACTATAAGGTTCTTTTCATTCGCAGAAATTTCTTCCGTCTTTGAACAATCTATATCTGAATGAGGTTTATTCTGCAGCATGTATACGTGATTTGTACAATGAAGCTTTATTTGCTGAAAAATTAAATACCATTTAAGTTAAAGGTCATTCTTATTAACTCACCTGGATATAGCACCATACTTGGTAGCAATTGTTTATCCCCTTCACGCTAACAAGGGCCAGTGTAACAACTGTAATAATATAAACACATTCAGAACTATTACATCTTAAGTATTGCCGTCCATGCATACATTCAATTACCAAATATGAATAATACGTATTAGAATAGAACATTTCTATCACAAGTTAATTCTAACATTTCACAATAGGATTCCCTGCGGAATTATTTTTCTGCTCAATATAACCAGATGTGAATATCTAAAAGTAATATATGTTATAGACATATTGGTTAACCTTTCACTTTAGAATTTCTCACAGTTGTGTCGGAGGCTCCGTTAGGGTCTTCCATCACAGACTCCATTGTGAGCTATTATGTCCGTCAAAATAAAGGAAACCACGATGAAGATCCGACGGAACCCATTAAATTCAAGAAGTTCCGTCGGGTGCCTTTGGTCCGGTCATGCAACAGATCCCTAGCTCCCAGTATTCTCTTTGTTCTGGTTTTATGACAGAGCAGAACAACGAAACCCGAACGCAGATGTGAACGAGCCCTAAGCATTGTTCTATTATTTGGGCAAAATTAACTCAATGGTTGGTTTAGATCTTGTAAGTACCAAAACCAGCAAGAGGGAACTACTTGCTCTAAAAGTAACTACTTGCTCTAAAAGTAACAGCTGAAGCTTTAAGCCAGAATTGTGCTACTCGTACTTATGTCACCCCCAAACCCCAAATGTTTTAGGTTCCTGCATTTGAGTATTTTCTGTTATTAGGAATTCTGATGTTACTGTAAGAAGTGACATGGTGTTTTGTTGCTTATTATACCCTATAATGTACAAGTAAATATGTAGAGGTTCTTGTAGTGTATTCTAGAATTCTCAAATAAAATACAGAAATACAAAAAAAAGTTAATTTTACTAAGTAAGATATGGTAACAAACACACACAAAAACTTATGACTTAGAAGGAATTCCTGCTAGCACTAGAGTGTAAGATATATTCTAGAAGATCCACCTCACTGCTCCATTGTCCTGTTTAAGTCATATGTTTACAAGAAGATCCATTAAAATTATCTAATATTTCCCTATAATTAATAAGTCCAGTACTGCAACGGTTGTGGGTCAAAACAATGATCCTGTCAAAATCAAAATAAGACTAAAATGGTGTCTGCTGCCAGAAGAAAAGAAAACCCAAATATACTGAATGCAGGACTTGTCTATGTCAAACTAACCTGGTAAGCAGCAGATGAGAAAGATGGAGGGAAACAGAAGCAAGCTATGTTTTGTAACAGTGATGACAACCAAATGGTCTTGTAGAGATCTTGAGTCTTTTTGATTCTTTCGGAATAATCTGTAGGTGCAACCCAATATAACCTGGAAATAGATAAAATATACATGTTCTCGGCATGATTTAATTAAGGGTCACAATAGTTAAAGTATTTTTTTGATTGCCAAGATGACTTATCCAAAACATTACATTTTAGACATTAAGGTTAACTACTTGCCGTTTTACTACTGTGGAATAAAGTAAATGTTAAAACAACTGATGTGCTTCAAACATCTTAGGATATGGTATGTATCTAAAGCATAAACTATTTAGATTTCTGCAGAACAATTGAGCTGTTACAATTGTCTTTGAACACCTGCTCTATACACTGAGACTATCGGTTGCAGTCATATACATTTACTCCTAGTGTTAGAAGATTGCTATTATTGCAATCTTTCAATTCCAAAGCCCTTAGAGATTACTTATTTGATTTGATTTACAGCAGACACAAGTTTTCCCATAAATACCATATTACCCTATAGTTTATCTGATACTGTTTAAATCGGCCCTCCAGTGTCAGGAGAAAGTTATAAATGTGATGGGGTATATGGAGTAATATTACCTAATGCCCTTCAGATGTGCCCCTATGGCGCAGATCCACTGTTTTAGGGTCCCCTCTGTGTTGTCTCAAAATGGCCAATGGTCTAAGACACTCACTCTGTTCACGGATTGGACTGAACTGCTCACGTGAGCAGTTCTGGCCAATCCGACAACCATGGGAGTGTCTCAGATTCTTAGTCTAAGAAGCATTGCAGCCATTTTTGGACAGGCCAGAAGGGAAACCCTAAAATGGCAGATTCACAGCAGAGGGGCACAACTAGGGGGCACCAGGTAACATGACTCCATATACACCATCATATTTAAAATGATGTCCCATGACCGGAGGGTTGCTTTAAGGTCAAAGTTGTTTTTATTGTAGAACCTTCACAGAGAAGCATGTCAGGCATTAAAGGCTATGAACACCTTTGAGGGCTTTTTTTTCCCCGATAAATAAATCAGTCAGTGTGACTAGCATACATTTGTAATTCGTTTTTATTTAAAAAAATCATTCGCTATTCACTGAATCAGTCAGTCCCGCGGACCTGACAGGTTCAGTGACGGCGGGTTACGGAGGATCCACCTGTAAACTATCACATCTAAGTTCATAAGACACGCAGGAATCGCCGACACTGAACCCGTCAGGTCCGTAGGAGTGACAGGTTCAGTGTAAAGTGAACGATACAGCTGTTCTGTATAGAGAATACAGAACAGCTGTATCTCCAAAAGTAAAACCAAAATAAAAACTAAATAAGAAGTTACACTAAACACACTGACTGATCTATTTATTGAAAAAAAGAAAAAAAAAAGAGCAGCCCTCAAAGGTGTACATAGCCTTTCAATTAGAAACGCAGGGGATACATTTACCATATTTAATGGGCGCAACTAAGGGTATGAAAACCACCTTATTGTTTATATGGTACCTGACCCTGCCTTTGTAATTCCTCAAAATCTCCCACAATTCCTTTTGAACTAATAAAAATAATAAGTTCACATATATCTAAACAGGCATAGTCTGAATTTTTTGGTTGCCCGGGATCAAGATTCTGCAAGGAGACCGCAGATGATCATACAGGCAACGCCGGCTCTCAACAAGCCTCTTTTTTTTTTTCCACTTCTTTCTGCTCTCTTCGCTTCTTTCCTTTCCTTTCATTAGTCACTTCATATATTGTACCAACAAGGGTGTAAGTATGGTGAATGGCTATTTAATATTCAGCATCATCCTATGACTACCAGAAGTGGTCTTTGATCATTTACAAAGATCAGAAAAAACATGAGAATTCTTTATATAAGTCTCCAAGTGGATGCAAAAGAGGAAATAGGGCGTTGAATGTCATGTTGTATTTACTTACCAAAATGCCTATGGTTGAAAGGCAAAATGTTATCATAAAGACAATGGTGCTGTACAAGCGCAAGGCTGCGCAGCCACCAGGGCTATATAACTGGAGGTCTGTTGTAATCTGGGATCCAATGTTCAGCACCAAACAGCTGTGAGAAACATGAAGAAGTCAGTAAAGGACAGAGTCTGTTGTTTATGTGCAGAACAGCTGCATCCACTGTTTATGTGTGGGGAAATTCATTATACAGATGCATAGATACATCTTCTGGCTGGGTTCACACAAGGCATTTACATTATGGTTTGGAATGAGGCCAAAAGGGCAGTACGGTAAAACAACACAGTGACCAATCAGTATGTATATATATATATATATATATATATATATATATATATATATATATATATACACTTCTAAACATTTTTTTTTCCTATGAGAACAGTTAGGGTATGTGCACACGCTTACTAAAAAATGTCTGAAAATACAGAGCTGTTTTCAGACATTTTTAAAGCAAACTCGCGTTTTTTTACTGCCGTTTTTGGAGCTGTTTTTCTATAGAGTTAATGAAAAACAGCTCTAAAAACGTCTCAAGAAGTGACAGGCACTTCTTTTTCTCGGCCGTTTCTTTACGCGGCCGTTTTTCAAAACGGCCGCATAAAAAAATGGCCCGTCGGAACAGAACGCCGTTTTTCCCGTTGAAATCAATGGCCAGATGTAATGGCCGGAAGGAGGTGAAGGGAAAGTGAGCCCTAATCTACCCACCGCCCTGTCCCTGCCTACTTGCAACGACTCGCCCTAGGCGACGAGGTACAACTGGGCGGCGGTCCCTACGCTGTCTAAGTGCACAGGAAAACAAACAGGGAACATGCAAGGGAAGGGGCAGTAGCCACGGAACGCCACGAGGAAACGGAGCGGCGAACGGACAGTCAGGACCAGGACGAAGAGAGTACACCCAAGCGGGCAAGGAGACAGAAGCAAGCCAGGGGCAAAGCAAAGCAGGTCAAGCAGAACTGCAGCAAGGCAGAAGCACGGCAGAAGCAGGCTGGAGCAAGCAGCAGTGGGGCCAGGAATCCAAAAGAATTACAAGCACTGAGGGAGAGAACAGGGCAGGTAATAAAGGACAGGGGGCGGAGCTAACTCCGACAGACCAGGCCGCGATAGGCTCTCCCACTCCTGAGCCTGCCACCCTGGTTGGTGGGAGATGGTGTCAGTCGAACAGGTCTGGCCTCAGGTGTGGATTGATTAATCCCAGGAGTATACCTAGATGAAGTACCTGGCAGATCCCTAACAGTACTCCCCCTTTTATGAGGGGCCACCGGACCCTTACTAAGGGGACCCGGTTTAGTGGGGAAGAGAAGGTGGAACCTCCTGATCAATACCCCAGCGTGAACATCACGGGCAGGTACCCAAGTCCTCTCCTCCGGCCCGTATCCTCTCCAATGGACCAGGTACTGGAGGGAGCCCTGGACCATCCTACTGTCCATAATCTTGGCCACCTCGAATTCCACCCCCTCAGGGGTGAGAACGGGAACAGGAGGTATCCTCGAGGGGGACCAGGACGGGGAGCAGCGTTTAAGGAGGGAGGCATGGAAGACGTCATGTATGCGAAATGATGGGGGGAGCTCCAGACGGAAGGATACAGGGTTGAGGACTTCAATGATCTTATAAGGTCCAATAAATCGGGGAGCAAACTTCCTGGACGGGACCTTAAGGCGTAAGTTCCTGGACGACAACCAGACCAAATCCCCGACGACAAACCGGGGGTTAGCAGAACGTCTACTATCCGCCTGAATCTTTTGTGCGCTCTGGGACGCCTCTAGGTTCTTCTGAACCTGGGCCCAGACGGTGCACAGTTCCCGATGAACATCCTCTACCTCAGGATTATTGGAACAACCAGGGGAGACGGAGGAGAATCTTGGGTTAAACCCGAAATTACAGAAAAACGGGGAGACCCCTGACGAGTTACTGACCCGGTTATTCAAGGAAAATTCAGCAAGGGGAAGGAATGAGACCCAATCGAATTGACAGTCAGAGATGAAACACCTTAAATATTGTTCCAGGGATTGGTTGGTCCTTTCCGTTTGGCCATTAGTTTCGGGATGGAAGGCGGAGGAGAAGGACAGATCAATCTCCAACTTTTTACAAAAAGCTCTCCAAAATAAGGAAACAAATTGTACCCCTCTGTCAGAAACGATATTGACTGGGGCCCCATGGAGACGCAGGATGTGTTTCACAAACAAAGAAGCTAACGTCTTGGCGTTAGGTAGCTTCTTAAGGGGCACAAAGTGGCACATCTTGCTGAAGCGGTCGACTACCACCCACACCACCGACTTGCCCTGAGATGGAGGCAAATCGGTGATAAAATCCATGGAGATATGGGTCCAAGGTCTCTGGGGAATGGGCAAGGAACGTAGTAGGCCCGCAGGTCGGGGACCTAGGGGTTTTGGACCTAGCGCAAACCTCACAAGCGGCGACGTAAGCCCTAACGTCTTTAGGCAACCCAGGCCACCAATAGTTTCTGGTAATGAGGTGTTTGGTGCCCAAGATGCCAGGATGACCAGATAGAGCGGAGTCATGGTTTTTCCTGAGTACCCTCAGCCGGTATTGCAGGGGAACAAACAGTTTGTCCCCAGGGACGTTCCCGGGAGCTGCACCCTGATCAGCCGCGATATCAGAAGCTAAATCAGAATCCGTGGCAGAGACGATTATACCAGGGGGTAAAATACAAGCAGGATCCTTCTCAGAAGGAGGATTGGCCATGAAACTACGTGACAGAGCATCAGCCTTAATATTCTTGGACCCAGCCCTATAGGTAACCAAGAAATTAAATCTGGTAAAGAATAGTGCCCACCGAGCTTGTCTAGGATTAAGCCTCTGGGCCGATTCTAGGAAAACCAGATTCTTGTGATCCGTAAGGACCGTTACCTGGTGTCTGGCCCCCTCCAGGAAGTGCCGCCACTCCTCAAAAGCCCATTTAATGGCTAGAAGTTCGCGGTTGCCAATATCATAGTTACTCTCCGTGGGCGAAAACTTCCTAGAGAAGTAAGCACAGGGGCGGAGATGGGTGAGGGAGCTGGTACCCTGGGACAAGACGGCCCCCACTCCCACCTCGGAAGCGTCAACCTCCACAATAAATGGCTCCTCTTGGTTGGGCTGAATCAGCACGGGGGCCGAGATAAAGCACTTCTTGAGGGTCTCAAAGGCCTGGACGGCCTCAGGGGGCCAATGGAGGACATCAGCACCCTTGCGGGTAAGGTCCGTAAGAGGCTTAGCGACGACCGAGAAGTTGGCAATAAATCTCCTGTAATAGTTGGCGAACCCTAAAAAACACTGTAACGCCTTAAGGGAGGCAGGTTGGACCCATTCCGCCACAGCCTGAACCTTGGCAGGGTCCATGCGGAATTCATGAGGAGTGAGGATTTGCCCTAAAAATGGTATCTCCTGTACCCCAAAGACACATTTTTCAGTCTTAGCAAACAGATTATTCTCCCGAAGGACCTGGAGCACCTTCCTGACATGCTCCACGTGGGAGGACCAGTCCTTGGAAAACACCAGTATGTCATCAAGGTACACAACAAGAAAATTACCCAGGTACTCTCTCAGGATTTCATTAATAAAATTCTGGAAGACAGCCGGGGCATTACACAACCCAAAGGGCATGACCAGGTATTCGAAATGACCCTCGGGTGTGTTGAACGCAGTTTTCCACTCATCCCCCTCTTTGATGCGGATAAGGTTATATGCCCCCCGTAGATCGAACTTAGAAAACCATTGGGCTCCCTGAACCTGATTAAAAAGATCCGGAATCAAAGGAAGTGGGTACTGGTTCCTTACGGTGACCTTATTCAGGTTACGATAATCAATGCACGGCCTAAGACCACCATCCTTCTTCCCCACGAAGAAGAAGCCAGCACCTACAGGAGAAGTCGAGGGGCGAATGAAACCCTTGGCCAGGCATTCTTGGATATATTCCCTCATAGCTTTACGTTCAGGACATGAAAGATTAAATATCCTACCCTTAGGAAGCTTGGCACCAGGCACCAAATCGATAGCGCAATCGTAATCTCTATGGGGGGGCAACACCTCGGAGGCCTCCTTAGAAAACACATCGGCGAAGTCCTGAACAAACTCAGGAAGCGTGTTTACCTCCTCCCGGGGAGAAATAGAGTTAACAGAAAGACATGACATAAGACATTCATTACCCCATTTGGTGAGATCCCCAGTATTCCAATCAAACGTGGGATTATGCAGCTGCAACCAGGGAAGGCCTAAAACCAGATCAGACGATAATCCCTGCATCACCAGTACAGAGCACTGCTCCAAATGCATGGAGCCAACAAGGAGTTCAAAAACAGGAGTATGCTGAGTAAAATAACCATTAGCAAGGGGAGTTGAGTCGATTCCTACTACAGGGATAGGATAAGGTAAATCAATACAAGGCATCTTTAGAGACATAGCAAATTCCGCAGACATGATATTAGCAGATGACCCTGAATCCACGAAAGCACTGCCCGTGGCAGCCCGGCCAGCAAACGAGACCTGAAAGGGAAGCAAAATTTTATTGCGTTTCACATTAACGGGAAATACCTGTGCGCCCAAGTGACCTCCCCGATGATCACTTAGGCGCGGAAGTTTTCCGGCTTCTTATTCTTGCGCCTGGGACAGGTGTTCAGTAGATGCTTGTCGTCCCCACAGTAGAAGCAGAGACCATTCATTCTGCGAAACTCCCTACGTTGTCGAGGGGACATGGAGGCCCCGAGTTGCATAGGTACCTCCGAGTCCTCCGTGGAGGGGCGAGGAGACGGGACCTCGGGGGGGATCGCAGAAAAGTCAGAGGGGAGCACACTGAAGCGTTCTAGCTGACGTTCCCTGAGACGTCGGTCAAGTCGTACTGCTAGGGCCATAACCTGGTCAAGGGAGTCAGACGAGGGGTAGCTAACCAGTAGATCCTTCAGGGCGTCAGATAATCCTAACCTAAACTGGCACCTTAGGGCCGGATCGTTCCACTGAGAAGCTACGCACCACTTCCTAAAATCAGAACAGTATTCCTCAACCGGTCTCCTACCCTGACGTAAGGTCACCAGCTGACTCTCGGCTAAGGCAGTCCTGTCAGTCTCGTCGTAAATGAGTCCGAGGGCAGAGAAAAAACGATCAACAGAGGAAAGTTCAGGGGCGTCAGGAGCCAAGGAGAAGGCCCACTCTTGGGGCCCTTCCTGGAGTCGGGATATGATGATACCCACCCGCTGGTTCTCGGAACCTGAGGAGTGGGGCTTTAGGCGGAAATACAGTCTGCAACTCTCCCGGAAGGAGAGAAACGTCTTACGGTCCCCTGAGAACCGGTCAGGTAACTTGAGGTCGGGTTCTAGAGGTGAGGTGAGGGGTACTACTAAAGCAGCGTCACCCTGATTGACCCTTTGGGCCAGGGCCTGGACCTGTAGGGAGATGCCCTGCATCTGCTGGGCCAGGGTCTCAAGGGGGTCCATGATAGCGTCAGCGTAGGAGAAATGGTAGACTAGGTAAGGGCTTGTAATTATGTAATGGCCGGAAGGAGGTGAAGGGAAAGTGAGCCCTAATCTACCCACCGCCCTGTCCCGGCCTACTTGCAACGACTCGCCCTAGGCGACGAGGTACAACTGGGCGGCGGTCCCTACGCTGTCTAAGTGCACAGGAAAACAAACAGGGAACATGCAAGGGAAGGGGCAGTAGCCACGGAACGCCACGAGGAAACGGAGCGAAGAGAGTACACCCAAGCGGGCAAGGAGACAGAAGCAAGCCAGGGGCAAAGCAAAGCAGGTCAAGCAGAACTGCAGCAAGGCAGAAGCACGGCAGAAGCAGGCTGGAGCAAGCAGCAGTGGGGCCAGGAATCCAAAAGAATTACAAGCACTGAGGGAGAGAACAGGGCAGGTAATAAAGGACAGGGGGCGGAGCTAACTCCGACAGACCAGGCCGCGATAGGCTCTCCCACTCCTGAGCCTGCCACCCTGGTTGGTGGGAGATGGTGTCAGTCGAACAGGTCTGGCCTCAGGTGTGGATTGATTAATCCCAGGAGTATACCTAGATGAAGTACCTGGCAGATCCCTAACACCAGATGTTTGGAGGCGTTCTGCTTCCGATTTTTCGGCCGTTTATGGCCCGAAAAACTTCCGAAAATAAGCCGTGTGAACATACCCTAAAAAGAACATTTCTTAAAACTGTTTTGAAAAAATCCCTCCAGAACAATGACCACATTTTAAAAATTGCAGTTATTTTTCTTTTTGTGCTTCAGAACAAATATTCTATCTATCTATCTATCTATCTATCTATCTATCTATCTATCTATCTATCTATCTATCTATCTATCTATCTATCTATCTATCATCTATCTGTATGTATATACAGTGAAGGAAATAAGTATTTGATCCCTTGCTGATTTTGTAAGTTTGCCCACTGTCAAAGTCATGAACAGTCTAGAATTTTTAGCCTAGGTTAATTTTACCAGTGAGAGATAGATTATATTTAAAAAAAAAAAACAGAAAATCACATAGTCAAAATTATATATATTTATTTGCATTGTGCACAGAGAAATAAGTATTTGATCCCCTACCAACCATTAAGAGTTCAGCCTCCTCCAGACCAGTTACACGCTCCAAATCAACTTGGTGCCTGCATTAAAGACAGCTGTCTTACATGGTCACCTGTACAAAAGACTCCTGTCCACAGACTCAATTAATCAGTCTGACTCTAACCTCTACAACATGGGCAAGACCAAAGAGCTTTCTAAGGATGTCAGGGACAAGATCATAGACCTGCACAAGGCTGGAATGGGCTACAAAACCATAAGTAAGACGCTGGGTGAGAAGGAGACAACTGTTGGTGCAATAGTAAGAAAATGGAAGACATACAAAATGACTGTCAATCGACATCGATCTGGGGCTCCATGCAAAATCTCACCTCGTGGGGTATCCTTGATCATGACGAAGGTGATAGCTCAGCCGAAAACTACACGGGGGGAACTTGTAAATGATCTCAAGGCAGCTGGGACCACAGTCACCAAGAAAACCATTGGTAACACATTTCGCCGTAATGGATTAAAATCCTGCAGTGCCCGCAAGGTCCCCCTGCTCAAGAAGGCACATGTACAGGCCCGTCTGAAGTTTGCAAATGAACATCAGGATGATTCTGAGAGTGATTGGGAGAAGGTGCTCTGGTCAGATGAGACTAAAATTGAGCTCTTTGGCATTAACTCAACTCGCCGTGTTTGGAGGAAGAGAAATGCTGCCTATGACCCAAAGAACACCGTCCCCACTGTCAAGCATGGAGGTGGAAACATTATGTTTTGGGGGTGTTTCTCTGCTAAGGGCACAGGACTACTTCACCGCATCAATGGGATAATGGATGGAGCCATGTACCGTCAAATCCTGAGTGACAACCTCCTTCCCTCCACCAGGACATTAAAAATGGTTCGTGGCTGGGTCTTCCAGCATGACAATGACCCGAAACATACAGCCAAGGCAACAAAGGAGTGGCTCAAAAAGAAGCACATTAAGGTGATGGAGTGGCCTAGCCAGTCTCCAGACCTTAATCCCATCGAAAACTTATGGAGGGAGCTGAAGATCCGAGTTGCCAAGCGACAGCCTCGAAATCTTAATGATTTACAGATGATCTGCAAAGAGGAGTGGGCCAAAATTCCATCTAACATGTGTGCAAACCTCATCATCAACTACAAAAATCGTCTGACTGCTGTGCTTGCCAACAAGGGTTTTGCCACCACGTATTAAGTCTTGTTTGCTAAAGGGATCAAATACTTATTTCTCTGTGCACAATGCAAATAAATATATATAATTTTGACTATGTGATTTTCTGTAAAATTAACCTAGCCTAAAAATTCTAGACTGTTCATGTCTTTGACAGTGGGAAAACTTACAAAATCAGCAAGGGATCAAATACTTATTTCCTTCACTGTATACGCACACACACACACGCTTAGTATACTGTTTTTTAAGACCAGTTGGACATTTTGCACAGAGGAATCCGGGCCCTGATGCAGAATCTGTAACAGGGCCCCCCAACTATCACAGTTTATTTATAGTACTAGTCTCACTCTCCTCATATGAGACAAAGGGAGTATTTTTGGCCCCCTCAGGCATCTACTATAGTTATGCCCCTGGTTAGACAGAAACATCAATCTGGCTGTTGTAATTCTAATTTTATAACATCATGATTACATGTCGAACATCTTCACACATTGCTCACACACACTGATAAGTTTATACATTTCTGATATCCTCACCCTACTACTTACTAATTTATTGATGCCCCTACAAGGATCAGTATGTTTTAAAACTTGTCATTTGATAAAATGCCAGCAGTATTTAATAGAAACCGGCCAATTACAAAGATATTACCTGTAACTGTTATTCCCATAGCATTCCTTGGTGTTCCCATAATATAATACAGGGGAGATGAATAAAACAGGAATCACACTAAAATACAATAATACGATTAGAAACATAGTGAATACACATTTGTTTAGATTATAAAATCGCTATTGAAATTACCTTCTTGTCCTGTTGATAACCTAAACATGGCGTATTTGCCTAGTATTTTTGTGCGTAGCGTTTTGCATGCGTTGCACTTCCGTGTGTCATCAGTGTTGGCTGTGTGATTTTCACGCATATGCCATCCTTATGACACGCGGTTTTGAAGTTTAGAAAAAGAAATGAAGGAAGTGCTTTTATTTTTTCCTTCATTTCCTTATCTACTGTTGCGCAAATCACGAGCGACACACGGAAGTGCTTCCGTGTGCCGTGCGCGATTTTCACGCACCCATTAACTTCACGCACCCATTGACAAACGGCCAAGTATAGGACGTGTCGTGAGTTTTACGCAGCGGACATACGCTGCGTGAAAATCACGCACTCTCTGAACGGCCCCATTGACTAACATAGGTCCGTGCGACGCGCGTGAAAATTACGGTCGTAAAACATGTTCGTGTGAATAAGGCCTAACGGTCAAACTGTCCAGTGACATATACGTGCTGATGGGCTGTGTGCACCAGGACAAAGCGAATTGCTGTTTGCATGTACTGAATCACTGCAATTGTTAAATACCCTGTTTTAACAAAATCACTGGCTCTCTAGTGGATTCTAATTCTAATACTTCACATTTATTTGATATACGTTAAATAATTCCGCTGTTACTAAGCGTCCAATTCCATTTAAAACGGGAAACCTTTTTAAATGGAATTGGACGCTTAGTAACAGCGGAATTTTTTAACGTTTATGAAATAAATGTGAAGTATAAGGGTATGTGCACACGATAACTGCATTTACGTCTGAAATTACGGAGCTGTTTTCAGGAGAAAACAGCTCCTGAATTTCAGACGTAATTGCTCGTGCTTTGCGGGGCGTCCATTACGGACGTAATTTGGAGCTGTTCTTCATTGGATTCAATGAAAAACGGCTCCAATTACGTCCCATGAAGTGTCCTGCACTTCTTTGACGAGGCTGTTATTTTACTTTCTTTTGACAGTGACGCGTAAAATTACAGGTCGTCGGCACAGAACATCGGCAAACCCACCGAAATGAATGGGCAGATGTTTGCCGACGTATTGGAGCCGTGTTTTTCAGGCGTAATTTGAGGTGTAAAACGCCTCCCTTATGCCTGAAAATAGGTCGTGTGACCCAGCCTTAGGCCTCATTTACACGAGCGTATTATACGCGCGTGCGACGCGCGTGCTTTTCACGCGTGTCGTACGCACCTATAATAGTCTATGGGGCTGTTTAGACGATGCGTGAATTTTGCGCAGCGTGAGTGCGTTGCGTAAAACTCACGACATGTTCTATATTCTTGCGTTTTTCACGCAACACGCACCCATTGACTTCAATGGGTGCGTGAAAACAACGCATGCCACACTGACGGTCCTGCGTTGCATGCGCGAAAATCACGCAAGAGCTGTCAAAAGGATGAATGTAAACAGAAAAGCACCACGTGCTTTTCTGGTTACAAACATCCAAACGGAGTGTCAAATTAGAGATGCACCGAACTTCACCGGGTTCGGCCGAACTCGTTTTAACCGAACCCGGCAAAAAATGTTCGGGTACGCGACGTCAGGAGACAGTCACTGCCCACGGTGCTGAAAGACTTAAACTGTTTCAGCACCATGGACAGTGACTTTCGATCACAATATACATATACGTGTAAAAAAAAAAAGAAGTTCTGACTTACCGATAACTCCCGGCTTCTTCCTCCAGTCCGACCTCCCGGGATGACAATTCAGGCCAAGTGACAGCTGCAGCCAATCACAGGCCAAGCACAGGCTGCAGCCAATCACAGGCTGCAGCGGTCTCATGGCCTGCCGCGTCATCCTGGGAGGTGGGGCCGGATGACAAGAGAGGGACGCGTCACCAAGGCAACGGCCGGGAGACCGGACTGGAGGAAGCAGGCAGTTCATGGTAAGTGTGAACGTCTTTTTTTATTCACAGGTTGGTGTAGATTGTGATCGGCATTCACTGTCGAGGGTGCTGAAAGAGTTACTGCCGATCAGTTAGCTCTTTCAGCACCTTGGACAGTGACGGGCGTCGACTACCTCATCTCTATGATGGCGGCTGCGCGAAAATCACGCAGCCGCGCATCATACACGGAGGACACACGGAGCTGTCAATTGCCTTTTGCGCACGCAAAACGCAGCGTTTTTTTGCGTGCGCAAAACGCACACGCTCGTGTAAATGAGGCCTTAGAATTAGAATCCACTAGAGAGCCAGTGATTTTGTATGCATGTACTGAGAATAAAGTCACATTGATGTAGAAACAATTGATTGGATCAGTTTCTCCTTATATTCCCCTTGTTCTTTTTTTATTTTTACATGTGATTTTAAATTTTACAATCTGTACATGTGAACAGTGTGCAGATACTTAAAGAGGCTCTGTCACCAGATTTTGCAACCCCTATCTCCTATTGCAGCAGATCGGCGCTGCAATGTAGATAAGAGTAACGTTTTTTGTTTTTTTTTAAATGAGCATTTTTGGCCAAGTTATGACCATTTTTATATTTATGCAAATGAGGCTTTCTAAAGTACAACTGGACGTGTTTAAAGTAAAAGTCCAACTGGGCGTGTATTATGTGCGTACATTGGGGCGTGTTTACTTCTTTTACTAGCTGGGCGTTCTGACGAGAAGTATCATCCACTTCTCTTCACAACGCCCAGCTTCTGGCAGTGCACAGACACAGCGTGTTCTCGAGAGATCACGCTGTGTCGTCACTCACTTCCTGCCCCAGGTCCTGCATCGTGTCGGACGAGCGAGGACACATCGGCACCAGAGGCTACAGTTGATTCTGCAGCAGCATCGGCTTTTGCAGGTAAGTCGATGTAGCTACTTACCTGCAAACGCTGATGCTGCTGCAGAATCAACTGTAGCCTCTGGTGCCGATGTGTCCTCGCTCGTCCGACACGATGCAGGACCTGGGGCAGGAAGTGACGTCACAGCGTGATCTCTCGAGAACACGCTGTGTGTCTGTGCACTGCCAGAAGCTGGGTGTTAACGAAGAGAAGTGGATGATGCTGATTCGTCAGCATCATACACTTCTAGTCACAAGGCCCAGCTAGTAAAAGAAGTAAAAACGCCCAGATGTACGCACATAATACACGCCCAGTTGTACTTTTACTTTAAACACGCCCAGTTGTACTTTAGAAAGCCTCATTTGCATAAATATAAAAATGGTCATAACTTGGCCAAAAATGCTCGTTTAAAAAAAAACAAAACGTTACTCTTATCTACATTGCAGCGCCGATCTGCTGCAATAGCAGATAGGGGTTGCAAAATCTGGTGACAGAGCCTCTTTAATGCTTACAGTCTGAATTGCTTTTTATTTTTAATATTTTATATATGTAATGTGAGTGGAGGATTTGTATGTAATATAACATTTGTGTGTGTCACTGTGTGCTCTTTATATGTAATATTTTGTCTTTCAAGTGGCAAGGGGCCTTATACAATTTGATCAAAATGTTAACAAAGAACCTCATGTTCATGTTTATAAATTTTGCTTAGCAGCTATAGATCAATATATATATGTAATGGGTGCGGTCCTTGTCTTTTTTTACAGTAATGCCATTTTCTTTTAAAGTACTATTAATTCCAGGGCACCGAATATATGAAATACATACGTTTTTAACCTTTCCCACCACATCCAATTTTAGTTTTTTTAATTTTAGTCCCTCCCCTTAGTCTTCCAATAGCCATAACATAAATTTTTTAGTCGACATAAGGGTATGTGCACACGATAGCTTCCTTTTACGTCTGAAAAGACAGATTGTTTTCAGGAGAAAACAGCAGCGTTGTTTTAGACGTAAAAGCTCCTCCTCGCATTATGCGAGGCGTCTTTGACGCCCGTAATCTTGAGCTGTTCTTCATTGACTTCAATGTAAAACGGCTCAAATTACGTTGCAAAGAAGTGCCCTGCATGTAATGTATATAAGTGTCCTGCACTTCTTTGCCGAGGCAGTCATTTTACGCGTCATCGTTTGACAGCTGTCAAACGACGACGCGTAAATTACTGGTCGTCGGCACAGTACGTCGGCAAACCCATTCAAATCAATGGGCAGATGTTTGCCGACGTATTGTAGCCCTATTTTCAGGCGTAAATCGAGGCATAATACGCCTCGTTTACGCCTGAAAATAGGTTGTGTGAACCCAGCCTAACCGTATGAGGGCTTGTTTTTTGCAAGACGAGTTTTAGTTTCTAACAGCACCATTTATTGTACCATTTAATGCACTGGAAAATGAAAAGAAAAATCTCTGTGGTCTGGAACAGAAAACAGCGATTCCTCCATTTTTTTTGGAGTATATTTTTACAGCGTTCACCATGTGGTAAAAATTACATGTTATCTTAATATTTTTGGGTCAAATAGATTGCGGCTATACCAAATTTCTGCAGTTTTTTATGATTTACTACTTTTTTTTTTTATTTCTGTAGTCATATTTGGAGACCTTTTAACTTTTTTATTTTTCCGTTGATAGAGCAATGTGGTTTTTTTTGCGGGGTGAGCTATAGTCTTTATTGGTACCATTTTGGGGTACATACAACTTGTTGATCACTTTTTATTCCATTTTATTTAGGGAGGTGAGGCGTTCACTGTGCGGGACAAATAGTGTTATATTGTAATAGTTTGCACTTTTACGGACACGGCAATACCAATTATGTATTTGTTTTGTTATTTGACATTATTTTAGGAGAAAAATTTAAAAAAGGGGGGTTTTGAACCTTTAACACTTTTTTTGGTACATTACAAAAAACTTTATTTAACAATTAAAATAAATAAAGATTGAGTCCCCCTTGGAGACTTGAACAAGTGAACGTTAGATTACTGGTACAACACCCTACAATACTTAGGTATTGCAGTGTATTCTGATTTTTATTGGCTCCTATTAAGCCCTGTCTCTGGCTGGGATTTAAAATAGGAGCACCAAGATAGCAGACATGGGGGCCTTAGGCCCCCTGGCTGACATGACAGCCATCAATGTCGCTGTGGGGGGGCGATGGAGTGACAGAGGGGCCCATGGTCGGACTGCCATGGTTTCCGTTTGCCTTTCCGTTGATGGGTTCCTCTGACTGAAAGGTCTGAAGGAACCCATCAACGGAAACCAAATGCTGATGTGAACACACCCTTAGGGCAGATACAGACGGACGTTGCGTTTTTGCGCGCGCAAACAACGCAGCGTTTTGCGCGCGCAAAAACCATTTGACAGCTGCGTGTGTCATCCGTGTATGATGCGCGGCTGTGTGATTTTCGCGCAGCCGCCATCATAGAGATGAGGCTAGTCGACGCCCGTCACTGTCCAGGGTGCTGAAAGAGCTAACTCTTTCAGCACCCTCGACAGTGAATGCCGAAAACAATATCGAAAAACCTGTTGAAAAAAAAGAAAAAGTTCGTACTTACCGAGAACTTCCCGGCCGTTGCCTTGGTGACGCGTCCTTGGTGACGCGCCCTTGGTGACGCGCCTCTCGACATCGGGCCCCACCTCCCTGGATGACGTGCCAGTCCATGTGACCGCTGCAGCCTGTGCTTGGCCTGTGATTGGCTGGAGCTGTCACTTGGACTGAATTGTCATCCCGGGAGGTCAGACTGGAGGAAGAAGCCGGGAGTTATCGGTAAGTCAGAACTTCGTTTTTTTCCCTACAGGTTCATGTATATTGGGATCGGAAGTCACTGTCCATGGTGCTGAAACAGTTTAACTCTTTCAGCACCATGGACAGTGACTATCTCCTGACGTCGCGTACCGATAATTTTTTTGCCGGGTTCGGCCAAAACGAGTTCGGCCGAACCCGGTGAAGTTCGGTTCGCTTGTCCGGCTTCGCTCATCGCAAAGACACTCCGTTTGGATGTTCGGAAACAGAAAAGCACGTGGTGCTTTTCTGTTTACATTCATCCTTTTGACAGCTGGTGCGCTGTTTCAGTCGGTTCGCACGGAAGTGCTTCCGTGCAACCTGCGTGGTTTTCACGCACCCATTGACTTCAATGGGTGCGTGACTGTCTGTATTGCCCCATAGACTTGTATTGGTCCATGCGTGCCGCGTGAAAACCACGCGGCCCGCACGGACCGAATAAACGTTTGTGTGAATCCCCGCTTAGTATGAGGACGTACAATCGTTACTAGTGATCGGCTGATCTTTGCCCGTTTAGAAAGGACTTAAGGCACATGAGCGACCAGGCTGGACATTCTGGGCCATATGGTATGCTGGCCGAATGAACTTGCTTGAGGTCTAATCATGCTTTTAGGTTATAACAGATATTGTTAGGCACATTTATGGGAATGCCCCAAAATGTTCAGGTGGATATTAACTTGATGGATTTATAAAATTTCTTAGGGTAACACATTTGCCATGATACTCTAATGCAAAATTCATTATTAGTAATAAGGGATAATGAGATTACACCATCAATCATAGTATAATATTTTCTTTACCTGCATAAAATTGTTGCTATTCTGCCAAGGCAAAATTCTTTTTCTGAAATCTTTATTGACAAAAAGAGAAGTTGTTATATTAAGGCTCATACAGAACACACCATATAATCCTCAAATTGACCTTCATTTCTCTATCTCAAAAAGGAAATCAGGACATGAGGAATCTAGGTCTGTTTGTTTTCAGTAACCCTTGGTTATCTTTTCTATGAACAAACACAAGCTATAACTATTTTGAAACACCACCTGACCGACCCTAAGGGTATGTGCACACACACTAATTACGTCCGTAATTGACGGACGTATTTCGGCCGCAAGTACCGGACCGAACACAGTGCAGGGAGCCGGGCTCCTAGCATCATACTTATGTACGATGCTAGGAGTCCCTGCCTCGCTGCAGGACAACTGTCCCGTACTGTAATCATGTTTCCAGTGTGGGACAGTTGTCCTGCAGCGAGGCAGGGACTCCTAGCATCGTACATAAGGGTATGTTCACACGGCCTATTTACGGACGTAATTCGGGCGTTTTTGCCCCGAATTACGTCTGAAAATAGCGCCTCAATAGCGCTGACAAACATCTGCCCATTGAAAGCAATGGGCAGACGTTTGTCTGTTCACACGAGGCGTATATTTACGCGCCGCTGTCAAATGACGGCGCGCAAATAGACGCCCGCGTCAAAGAAGTGACCTGTCACTTCTTTGGCCGTAATTGGAGCCGCTATTCATTGACTCCAATGAATAGCAGCGCTAATTACGGCCGTAATTGACGCGGCGTTCAAGCGCCTGCACATGCCGTTACGGCTGAAATTACGGGGATGTTTTCAGGCTGAAACATCCCCGTAATTTCAGCCGTTACGGACCCCCGCCGTGTGAACATACCCTAAGTATGATGCTAGGAGCCCGGCTCGCTGCACTGTGTTCGGTCCGGTACTTGCGGCCGAAATACGTCCGTCAATTACGGACGTAATTAGTGTGTGTGCACATACCCTAAGCTGTAATTTCACCTGAGTGCAAGCAGGGTGTGTCTAGAAGTCAAAAGTTAACAAGAGTAAATACCTGCAAGGCATGTGTCAGATCAAAAGGCAGAAAGAGCATTTTTCATTGTAAAGTGAAGGACAAAATACACATTGAATTCAGATGTCAAAACAATATTTACTGTCAATGAGTAAACAGTCTTAAGGCCCTGTTCACGCGGAGGTTTTTGCAGGCAGAAAATTCTGCCTGGAAAAATCAGCTCCATTATTTTTGGTTTTTTTTACGTGTTTTTTTCCTTATTTCTTTAACAGGCAAAGGGAAAAACCGCAAGCGGTTAATAATTTAAACCGCGTCAAAAAACGCGTCAGCGATTTCAATGGGGTATTTGAGGCGGAAAACGCCTCAAGATAGGGTATGTCGCTTCTTTATCCCGCAAGTGTTTTTTTTCTGTTCGCGGGAAAAAAACGCCTCCACTTCTTATTGAAAACAATGGGAGGCAATTTCGGCTGTTCTTTGCAGCGTTTTTTGCAGCAAAAAAGCTCAGTGTGAACAGGGCCTGTTCACACAGAGTTTTTTTACACGTTTTTTTCACACGGCCCTGTTTACACTGAGTTGTTTTATGTTTTTTGCAGCAGAAACCGAAATTGCCTCTCTTTGTTTTCAATCAGAGGGGGAAAAAGAAGTGACATGTCCTGTCTTGAGGCGTTTTCTGCCTCAAAACACAATTGAAATCAATGGTAGAAGGAAAAAATGATGACGCATTTTTTTAACGCGTAAAAAAAAAACACTTAAAAGAACACGACAAAAGTCACGTCAAAAAACGCATTAAAAAACTGAGCTGATTTTTCCAGGCAGAATTTTCTGCCTGCAAAAGAACCCTGTGTGAACAGGGCCTAAGGCTATATTCACATTACAGTGAATACTGGCTATCAAAAAATAGAACATGTCCTATTTTTGGATGTTTTCACGTTCTGACGGCCCCTATAGAAGTCAATGAGTTTTTAATGGTCGTTTTTTTCAAATTTGTTAGAACAGATCTATGCATGAGAGCCATAGTAGAAGCCAGATAGACATTAAAAGAATACAAAGGAAAAAAGAAGACGTACAATACTAAGGGTATGTGCACACACAAAATAAAAAACTTCTGAAAATACGGAGCTGTTTTCATGGGAAAACAGATCCTGATTTTCAGCCGTTTTTTTTAGCAACTCGCGTTTTTCGCAGAGTTTTTTACGGCCATTTTTGGAGCTGTTCTTCAATAGAGTCAATGAAAAACGGCTCAAGAAGAGACATACACTTCTTTTTCGCGGCCGTTTTTTTCAAAACGGCCACATAAAAAAACGGTCCATCGGAACAGAGCGCCGTTTTCCCATTGCAATCAATGGTCAGATGTTTGGAGGTGTTCTGCTTCCGATTTCTCAGCCGAAAAACGGCCAAAAATAGCCTGCATGAACATACCCTTAGAGTGCAGGTGTCATGACTGCTTATCTTCAGCCCTAAGGCCTCATTCACACGACAGGGTTTCCCGTCCGGGTGCCGGCCGTTCATAAATCGGCCGGCACCCGGCTGCATTAGGAATAATAGACCCCTAATGGGGCTATTCACACGACCGATTTTTTGATGGCCGGGAAAACCGGCCGTCAAAAAATAGGACATGCTCTATTTTCGGCCGGATACCCGGCCGCCCGGCTCCCATAGAAGTCTATGGGGCCGGGTAATACACGGCCATCACCGGAATGTGTCCCGAGTGATGGCCGGGTTTTCCGTGGCTTGCGCTCTATCTCCTCCTCCTCACAGCGCAGAGTGCATGTGAGGAGGAGGAGTTGATGCCATTCGGACGATGGCTGTGCGATGTACACTGTGTGGCAGGGCGGGGGTGTACAGCAGGTGGAAGGGAGCGCTGCGCTGGCTCCCTTCCCCTGCTTGATAAAAGCGCCCTGGCCCGGCGACACTTTCGATGGCGCCGCTAGCAGCTGCTGCGGCTGCTATTACTGTAGCGACGCCACTATAGCAGAGCAGGGAGGTATCTCCCCGCTCTGCTATGTGCTAGCCCCACTTTAGCTCCTTGAAGGAGCGGAATCCCCGTGTTTTCGGGGATTCCGCTCCTGGACAGAGCGCTTGATGTCTCTGTCCATATCTGGGCAGTGACATCAGGGGAAACTCCTGAAGCGGAATCCCCGAACACATGGGGATTCCCCTTCAGGAGTTGCCGCTGATGTCACTGTCCAGATCTGCCCGGCCCGGAACGGATGCAAAACTTTATGCAAACCGGCCGGGCAAAATGGCCGATTTTACCGGCCGACACTCGGGCTCAGGCGGGACCCGGTCGTGTGAATCCTGCCTAAGAATGATAAAACAATAGTATGGATATTATACCCTAAATAACGTATATGGAAGCTTTAATATACATGTACAGATTTAATACATATGCTGACTGACCTGATTTAAGTCATTGCTTATTCTTCTTCTGAAATTACTGAACGTCTGCCACACATAGTTGATTGTGTACAAAAATGTTGAAAGATAGAACATCTGCAGAGAAGAACAAGAAGTTTTATAAGATACATTTTGCCTATGCCAACAAATGCTAAAAATGATGGCAATCTACACATAAAATAATTGCAACTACCCAAAGTGTACCTACAGGTGGCAGGAAACTTTTTGTCGTATGCTTGTGGTGTTCCTTTAGGGCCTCCTTCACACACAGAATTTTTCTGCCAATTTTAGCTGAATAAAAAAAAGCTTCTAAAAACGCTAGCAGTTTTTAAGGAGCTTTTAGTGGCGTTTTTCATTTGGTGTCATTTTGTCTGGTGTTTTTGAAGTCCTATGGAGAAGCCTATAGGAAAAATGCCTGAAAACCGCCATGCCCAGAGCATGCTGCATTGGGAAAAAGCCGGACACACGCTGCGTAAAAATCACTGACTGTCTGAACGGCCCCCATTGACTAACATAGGTCCGTGCGAGGCGCGTGAAAATCACGTGCGTTGCATGGACGTATATCACGTTCGTCTGAATAATCCCAAAGAAGCATAAAATAACACCATTAAAACTGAACACACAAAAACACAGCAAAACCCTGTCTGTGAATCCAAGTCCTCCTTCACACACAGAATTTTTTTAGGCAATTTAAACTGCATCAAAAAATTGAACATAAGGCGTTTTAGTGGCTTTTTCTGCGTTTTTCATTTGGTGTAATTCTGTACATGCTTTTTTCTGGTGTTTTTATAGGGAAGTCTATGGTAAAATTGGCTGAAGAAACAGCATGCCCAAAGAAAAAAAAAAAACACCACTGACCACAAAATGTCCTCAAAAACAGCTCAAACCAAAATGCACTCTACTAAAAACGCATGTTACATTTTAATAACGCTAACGTTTTTAGAAGCGTTTTTTGTTTCGAATTTAAATTAACAGACAAATTCTGTGTGAAGGAGGCCCAAGAGTACAGTTACAAGTGGTGTAATTTTTCGTTGCAGAAAAATCTGTGGCGAAAATTTACACAATGTATTCCTTTAGGTGAAATCAAATTCTTCAACACATACATGATTCAAATTTCTGTGCAGAATTTTGCCTCTGCAGTAATACTTTATGCAGTGTTTTTTGTATGTGTGGCGGATTTTGGAATGCGTAATTTTATCTAGTCATAAACTTCAATTCTATGTAAAAGTCCACTCTGAAATACGGCGCAAATTTGTAGTTGTAGTTCTGCTGCAAAATTTGCTTTGGAATTACTGTCGCATATTTTGTGGCGTATCTTAACGTTTCGTGTGACTGTACCCTAAGGCTGGACTCCCACAGATAAGCTGCAAAGTTTCTGCAACGAAATTTGGTGCGGAAATTCCACAGCATTTACAGTAGCAGCAGAGAGAATGAGATTTGAAGAAATCTCATGTACATGCTGCAGACTTGGGGTATGTGCACACACAAAATAAAAAACGTCTGAAAACACGGAGCTGTTTTCAAGGGAAAACAGCTTCTGATTTTCAGCCGTAATTTTTTATAAAAGTTGAATTTTTTACTGCGTTTTTATCAGCCGTTTTTGGAGCTGTTTTTCTATAGAGTCTATGAAAAATGACTCCAAAAACGGCTGAAGTGACATGCACTTTTTTCACGCGGCCGATTTGAAAAAGAACAGTCGGAACAGAACGATGTTTTCCCGTTGAAATCAATGGGCAGATATTTGGAGGCGTTCTGCTTCCGATTTTTCAGCCATTTTTCAGGACGATTGCAGCACGAAAAATGGCTGAAAACACTGCGTGAAAACGTTCATAAATTAACCTGTGGTGCTGATTTTAAATCTGCAACATGTCAAGTTATACTGCGTATTTGTTGCTCTTCTGTTGAGGTTTTCCCATTGAATTCAATGAGGATATTTATATGTAAAATCTACTTGCTGTTAGTAGATGTGTAGCTAGGCGCTTAGCACAGGGGGGGGGGGGGGGCAAAACACATCTGAGTGGACCCCAACACATGTTTACAACTGCAGAGGCGCATCGGGCAGGGTCAATCTTACCGAAACATTGTAGTTTGCTGTGCTACTCTGTTTCTGTAAGATTTTATAGAAGTGAATGGGTGGTACGGAAACAGCATACCATAGCAAGCTACACTGTTTATGTAACTGTCATTCACAGTACAATGTATCCCAACACAGTATACTGCCCCTATAGTGGCTCTCCGCACAGCATAATGCCCCTATAGTGCCCACCCCCCCCCCACACACATACAATATAATGCCCCTATAGTGCCTCCCCACACACTATAACGCCTCTATAATGTCCCGCCACACAGTATAATGCCCCATTAGTTGCTCCCATACAGAATAATGCCCCATAGCCAGTGGCGGATTAAGTGTACCATGGGCCCTGGGCTGTTGACACAACTTGGGCTCCCTCCTTCCCCCTCATACGCAACGCAACCCCCCCCCCAATCGCTGATACTGTACCCTTCAGTGCCACTGGCCTGACAAAAGGATAAAGGTTTTAGCGCTAGATACAGCTGCTCTGTATACAGGATACAAAGCAGTTGTATCTTAAAAAGTAACAATAATTTTTAATAAAAAGTATTTAGAAAGTTGCACCAAACACACTGATTGACGTTTTTATTTATATATAAAAAAAAAAAAAACTTTTCAAAGGTTTACATAGTCTTTAACACATCATATAAAAATAAAATTGTAACACCCAACTTTAAAGGGTAACTAAACTTTTAAAAAACTTTTGACATGTCATACTGAAATGTCAGAAGTTTTAATAGGTGGGGGTCCAAGCGCTGAGACCCCCACTGATCGCTAAAATGAAGCAGTTGAAGCACTCGGTTGAATGCTGCACTGCTTATTTTCTGAACGGCATTCCTCGGAGTGGTGTACGGTTTCAATAGAAAGTCTATGAGTCCGTACAGCGCTTGCTTGGCTTTCCGAGAAAAGCCGATCAGAAACCAAGTGGCACAACGCTCACACGAGCAATTCTGCCACTTTGTTTTTGTGATCGATGGTAGTCTCAGTGCTCGCACCCTACCGATCAAAACTTCTGACATTTCACTTTGACATGTCAAAAGTTTTTTAGAAGTTTAGTTACCTTTTAAGCAGTTAGACACCCCTCCACTCGCAGCAAAATAACTATGGGGGGGGAGATTATATTGCAAGGGGAGGTCAGGTTGTTTGACTGACTGCTGAGGCCTCCATGGGGTGGTCTGAGCATCTGACTCAGCCCTCAGCAGTCAGTCAGAAGCTCAGACCCCCACATAGAGCCCTCAGCAGTCAGTCAGACAATCTGACCTCCACTTGCAATATAATAAACTACTGAGGGCTCTATGGGAAGCGGGGAATTATACTGCAAGAGGGGTTCTAACCATCTAACTGACAGCAGAGGGCTCTATGAAGGGGGGAATAATCCCCACATAGTGCCCTCAGTAGTTATTATACTGCAAGGGGGGGATTAAGCGTCTAACTGACTGTGGAGGGTTCTATGGGGAGAAATTATTACCCCCCCCCCATAGAGCCCTCTGCAGTCAGTTAGATCCCTCCTAGCATCGGCCGATCACTTTAACTTTGGCTGGGGCAGGAGGATGAACGGGCAGTACCACACTAACCTCACCGCCCTGCTCTCCTGTTCCTCTCTGTCGGCATTTGCAGCGTCAGAGTGCTGTAATCTAAACACTAGCAAGCATGCCTATCGTGACGCACGTCTGCTAGCCCTATCCCGGCCTGCCTCTCCAATTGCTCTCCCTGCCTTTCCTCCCCATCAGCAGCAGCTGTCAGCAACGCTAGTGCACTGCATAGTTATAACGGTTCTCACAGTTTTGTTCGTGGATCCTCGTTGTCGTCTGGGAGATGGTGCTTGGAACCCAGGCAACGCTTGGCACAGCGGGTAGAGGCGGTCGGATGGATAGGCAGAAGTCAGGGCAGGTGGCAGGCGGCGTAACGGATATGGCAGCAATAGGTCAAGGCATGCGGCAGACGTCGTAACGGGTATGGCAGCAATAGGTCAAGGCAGGCGGCAGACAAGGATAGTCAAGTTCAAGCAGATGTCAGTAACGGGAAATCCAGACAAAGGAAGAAGGAACGGAAACAGGGAACTAGGGCATAGGGAACTCACGGGGAACTTGGTTGAACAAGCAGGGATGGAGAGGAGGAGGAACCTTAAATAGGAAATTCAGGGAATTAAGGCGCGTGCTGGCCCTTTAAGGCAGGACGAGTCAGCGCGCGCGCCCTCTAGTGACAGCAGCCGCACATCGGGGATGCCGACCGCGGAAGGAGGTGATGGCTGAACTCACCTGATGCCGTCCAGGGCCAGCAGGACGTCCGGACCGGGTAAGTGGAGCTCGGGACGAGCAGCTGATCTGGGAGGGTGTCGGAACCGGAGCGGAGGCCGTGGGAATGGCGCGGCAGCCTTTACAATAGTTATTTTAGTATTTTTTAAAATGATGTGCAGTTCAGGTGATGATCCGCCACTGCCCATAGCTGCCACCACACAGAATAATGCCCAATAGCTGCCCCACATAGTATAATGCCCCTATAGCGGCCCCCACACTATATGATGTCTTATAGCTGCCCCCACACAGAATAACGGCCTCATAAATGCCCCAAAACAGGATAATGCTTCCACACAGTATAACGCCTCTCTATCTGCCCCCACATAGAATAATGCCCCCATAGCTGCCCCCACACAGAATAATGCCCCTATAGTGTCTTCCAACAGTATAATGGTATAATGCCCCCCACACAGAGCAATGCCCCCTTAGCGGCTCCCACACAGAATAATGTCCCCATAGCTGCCCCACACAGAATAATGCCCCATAGCTGCCCCACACAGTATAATGCCCCTATAGCGGCCCCCACACTATATGATGCCTTATAGCTGCCCCCACACAGAATAACGGCCTCATAAATGCCCCCAAACAGGATAATGCCCCCACACAGTATAACGCCTCTATATCTGCCCCCACATAGAATAATGCCCCCATAGCTGCCCCCACACAGAATAATGCTCCTATAGTTTCTTCCCACAGTATAATGGTAAAATGCCCCCTTAGCAGCCCCCACACAGAGAAAAACCCCCTCAGCGAACCTCACACAGAAAAATGCCCTCATAGCTGCCCCACACAGAATAATGCCCCATAGCTGCTCCACACAGTATAATGCCCCTATAGCGGCCCCCACACTATATGATGCTTATAGCTGCCCCCACACAGAATAACAGCCTCATAAATGCTCCACACAGGATAATGCCCCCACACAGTATAACACCTCTATATCTGCCCCCACATAGAATAATTCCCCCATAGCTGCCCCCACACAGAATAATGCCCCTATAATGTCCCCCCATGGTATAATGCACCCTTAGTGGCCCCCACACAAAGCAATGCCCCCTTAGCGGCACCCACACAGAATAATGCCCCCATAGCTGCCCCACATAGAATAATGCCCCATAGCTGCCACACACAGTATAATGCCCCCATAGTGGTCACCCCTTAGCCCCACTGTCCCAGAACGCCTGGGGCCACTGCCCACCTTGCCCCGACCCCCCCCCCCCCTAGCTACTCCTCTGGCTGTCAGCAATAATAGAATAACACAATTTATCCCCAAAGCCGTATATACTCTTATTTTATTTTTTAATTTCCATAAAGTTAAACATAAGTTAAAGAAACAGTCATAGAACATACAAGAGAATCCTGAGTAAAGAACACATTTATTTTGTGAAATGACTCACAAATCTGAAACGATGGAAATAATAATTTCACTGAAATGAAGAGA
The DNA here is from genome assembly GCF_050947455.1 of Rhinoderma darwinii. Lineage (NCBI taxonomy): Eukaryota > Metazoa > Chordata > Amphibia > Anura > Rhinodermatidae > Rhinoderma > Rhinoderma darwinii. The sequence continues at coordinate 484,817,884 of NC_134687.1, forward strand.
TTGTGCCAGGATGTGCCATGTGTTTTTCATTCAATTAAATGTGCTGACTATAATGTTGCTTGCTCAATTTTTTAACTTTAGTTTATTATGATACAAAAAACGTTCTTTAAAATTAAGCTCAACGTCTGGTTAACAAATGTAGTATCTTTGTAATATGTATTCATTACAGTTTTTTCCATTTTTATTTGGTTTTAGGCCACTTTTACATGGCAGTATTTTGGTGTCTATTTATTTCCGTATTTGGAATCTAAAACCAAGAGCGGGCCCAAGACACTAAAGAAAAAAAATTCCATTACACTTCATCTTTGTGTAGGTTCTACTAGTTATGGCTTACAAATACGGAGGCAAAATACTGCCATGAGAGAATGTAGATAAAACAAATCTCCTAATGCTACCTGGAAACTGTCATAACGCTAGTTAATGGGCAAACAATTTTGCAGGTAATACTGCTGTTTTAATCGCAAAACCACATGGCCATTAACAATCAATATTAATGGCCGTGCGGGTTTGCGGGTTAAACAACAGTATTACCTAATAAATGCGGTCATTAACTAACAATTTGTAAACTGTGCCCATCACGCAAGGAAGTGGGTTTTTGGCCACATGTTGATGCCTCTACATGTGTACTTACCAGTAGCTATTCATAATCAGACTGATGTTCACCTGTTATACAATTTTCCAATTTACTTTCTTCATTAAATCCTCATGGTTTTTGAGATTTAGGCTTGTTGTTATTCAGCAAGAGCATTTATTGTTTACTTCCAGTGTATAAAATGTTGTCCATGGTCATGTGATGGACACACCGCTGCTGTGATTGTAAGGCTGGGTTCACACGACCTATTTTCAGGCATAAACGAGGCGTATTATGCCTCGATTTACGCCTGAAAATACGGCTCCAATACGTCGGCAAACATCTGCCCATTCATTTGAATAGGTTTGCCGACGTACTGTGCAGACGACCTGTAATTTACGCGTCGTCGTTTGACAGCTGTCAAACGACGACGCGTAAAATGACTGCCTCGTCAAAGAAGTGCAGACACTTATATACATTACATGCAGGACACTTCTTTTGACGGAATTTGAATTGAATTCAATGAAGAACAGCTCAAATTTACGGCCGTCAAAGACGCCTCGCATAATGCGAGGAGGAGCAATTACGTCTAAAACGACACAGCTGTTTTCTCCTGAAAACAGTCTGTAATTTCAGACGTAAAAGGCAGCTATCGTGTGCACATACCCTTAAAGTAAAAAAAATATTACATTGCATTAAGAAGTGGCAATGGAAAATTGTTAAGCAACTTACTGGCATTTGTAATTCATTAGAAGAAAAATAATGTAGGCAAAGATTTATTATTTAAAAAAAAAAAAAATCTCAGCTTTAGTAAACCATAGTTTTAATTATTGAATAAAAACCTAAAGAAATGCTGATGATTGCTGGGTACAGCTGGTTCTTTGTAAATGCCTAAAGTGTAAGGGCGCGTTCAGACGTGGCAGAGTTTTTCCGCTGCAAATGTTGGTGCAGATTTGGGGCATTTAGGGCATGGCCCCACGTGGTGGTTTTCCTCCGCAGCTGTCCGCATCAATGCTGCACAGAATCTACGTTGCAGATTCTGCAGCGGATCTGCCCAAAATGTGCAGTAAATTGATGCGGACTAGCTGCTGCGTACTGCGGTAAAAGTGCTTCCCTTCTCTCTATCAGTGCAGGATAGAGAGAAGGGATAGCACTTTCCCTAGTGAAAGTAAAAGATTTTCATACTTACCGGCCGTTGTCTTGGTGACGCGTCCCTCTTTCGGCATCCAGCCCGACCTCCCTGGATGACGCGGCAGTCCATGTGACCGCTGCAGCCTGTGATTGGCTGCAGCCGTCACTTAGACTGAAACGTCATCCTGGGAAGCCAGACTGGAGACAGAAGCAGGGAGTTCTCGGTAAGCATGAACTTCTATTTTTTTTACAGGTTGCTGTATATTGGGATCGGTAGTCACTGTCCAGGGTGCAGAAACAGTTACTGCCGATCGCTTAACTCTTTCAGCACCCTGGAGAGTGACTATTTACTGACGTCTCCTAGCAACGCTCCCGTAATTACGGGAGCCCCATTGACTTCCTCAGTCTGGCTGTAGACCTAGAAATACATAGGTCCAGCCAGAATGAAGAAATGTCATGTCAAAAAAGCAAGACGCATCCGCAGCACACATAACATGTGCATGACATCTGCGGACTTCATTGCGGAATTTAGAATCTCCATTGAAGTCAATGGAGAACTTCCGCAATGAGTCCGCAACCAGTCCGCCACTGGTCCGCAACATCCATTGTATGCTGCAGACACCAAATTCCGCACCGCAGCCTATGCTCCGCAGCGGAATTTTCAGCCACGTCTAAACGAAGCCTACTAAAAAGTGGAAGGCAATGGAGAAACGGCTCCGCTGCAGATTAACGCAGCGGAATTCAAGAGCAATTCTGCCACGTGGGGCTTTGCCCTTATGCAACGAATCTGCACCAACATTTGCATATTTCACAGGTAATTCAGACGTTGTGGATATCACAGCGGACTTGCCACAGATTTCAGTTTTTGCATTGCAAAGGGTGAAATACGCAGTGAAATTCCGCTTCTTCTCCTCAACAGACAGTGCACGCTGCGGAGGGAAAATTCTGCACCGCAGCCTATGGTCCGCAGCTGAGTTTTCCGCAACGTCTGAACTAACTTGCCTAAAAATGTATTGAAACAAATCTAAAAAATGGCCGCAGGAGAATTCCAATGCGGACTGTCCGCAGCGGAATTCCACAGCAATTCCGCCACGTCTGAACCTGCCATTAGGGTATGTTCACATGCAAACTCAAAAACGTCTGAAAATACGAAGCTGTTTTCAAGGGAAAACTGCTCCTGATTTTCAGACTTTTTTAAGCCACTCGCAATTTTCGCTGCGTTTTTCACGTCCGTTTTTGGAGCTGTTTTCAATAGAGTCTATGAAAAACGGCTCCAAAAACGTCCCAAGAAATGACCTGCACTTCTTTTTCGCGGCCGTTTTTTTACGCGGCCATTTTTCAAAACAGCTGCGTAAAAAAACGGCCCGTCGGAACAGAACGCCGTTTTTCCCATTGCAATCAATGGGCAGATGTTTGGAGGCGTTCTGCTTCCAATTTTTCGGCCGTTTACGGCCCAAAAAACGTCCGAAAATAGGCCGTGTGAACATACCTTTAGGCTACATTCACACAAACATAGCCCACCTCGGACATGAAAAACGAATGTTTTTCATGACTGATGTGTACCCGTGCTGTACGCGTTGTCATGGATCCCCCATAGATTAGTCTATGGAGGGATGCGTGACACGCAGTAAAATAAGACGTCCTATTTTTTTCACGGACCATTCACACTCTCTGTTGAAACAAAATTCCACACAGCTCACTATTTACGCAGAGTGTGAATAAGAATTGTTTTATCGCATCCACTTTGCTGCTACTGTATTTCCTGCGGATTTTCCGCAACTAATTCCGTGGCGGAAAATCCGCAGTATTTACGCAACGTGTGAACTGACCCTAAGCCTTCACAGTGACAATGTATTGCCCATGAATCTCTTAAACCCTAACGACGGATATATCCATCCTAAGCAGGAGCTAGTTCGTGCATAGCGTTGGATATACAGTGAAGGAAATAAGTATTTGAACCCTTGCTGATTTTGTAAGCTTGACCACTGTCAAAGACATGAACAGTCTAGAATTTTTAGGCTAGGTTAATTTTACCAGTGAGAGATAGATTATATAAAGAAAAAAACAGAAAGTCACATTGTCAAAATTATATATATTTATTTGCATTGTGCACAGAGAAATAAGTATTTGATCCCTTTGGCAAACAAGACTTAATACTTAATACAAAACCCTTGTTGGCAAGCACAGCAGTCAGACGTTTTTTGTAATTGATGATGAGGTTTGCACACATGTTAGATGGAATTTTGGCCCACTCCTCTTTGCAGATCATCTGTAAATCATTAAGATTTCGAGGCTGTCGCTTGACAACTCGGATCTTCAGCTCCGGTACATGGCTCCATCCATTCTCCCATTGATGCGGTGAAGTAGTCCTGTGCCCTTAGCAGAGAAACACCCCCAAAACATAATGTTTCCACCTCCATGCTTGACAGTGGGGACGGTGTTCTTTGGGTCATAGGCAGCATTTCTCTTCCTCCAAACACGGCGAGTTTAGTTAATGCCAAAGAGCTCAATTTTAGTCTCATCTGACCACAGCACCTTCTCCCAATCACTCTCAGAATCATCCAGATGTTCATTTGAAAACTTCAGACGGGCCTGTACATGTGCCTTCTTGAGCAGGGGGACCTTGCGGGCACTGCAGGTTTTTAATCCATTACGGCGTAATGTGTTACCAATGGTTTTCTTGGTGACTGTGGTCCCAGCTGCCTTGAGATCATTAACAAGTTACCCCCGTGTAGTTTTCGGCTGAGCTCTCACCTTCCACAGGATCAAGGATACCCCACGATGTGAGATTTTGCATGGAGCCCCAGATCGATGTCGATTGACAGTCATTTTGTATGTCTTCCATTTTCTTACTATTGCACCAACAGTTGTCTCCTTCACACCCAGCGTCTTACTTATGGTTTTGTAGCCCATTCCAGCCTTGTGCAGGTCTATGATCTTGTCCCTGACATCCTTAGAAAGCTCTTTGGTCTTGCCCATGTTGTAGAGGTTAGAGTCAGCTGTCTTTAATGCAGGCACCAAGTTGATTTGGAGCGTGTAACTGGTCTGGAGGAGGCTGAACTCTTAATGGTTGGTAGGGGATCAAATACTTATTTCTCTGTGCACAATGCAAATAAATATATATCATTTTGACAATGTGATTTTCTGTTTTTTTCTTTATATAATCTATCTCTCACTGGTAAAATTAACCTAGCCTAAAAATTCTAGACTGTTCATGTCTTTGACAGTGGGCAAACTTACAAAATCAGCAAGGGATCAAATACTTATTTCCTTCACTGTATATCCGTCGCACTGATCTTGTGGGTACTGCCACTGTACCCACGAGATCAGTGGCAGGAGCACGGCTGTTATACACAGCCTGGCTCCAGCCACAACAGCCAGATCGAAGCACTTTGATTCCGGCAGTTTAACCCATTAGATGCTGCTGTCAATAGTGACATTTAATGTGTTTGACAGAGAGTGGAGGCTGCCTCTGTCACCCCATTGGCACCCCGCGACTAGATCGCGGGACACCAATGGGCTTCCACGGCAGCCTGGAGCCTAAAAAAGGCCCCCAGGTCTGCCTTCAGCAACAGCATGGCCTAATTGATTGCCTGTTAGTTTTATACTGACAGGCAATAATGCTTTGGTATACTAAGTATACCAAAGCATTAGATCAGCGATCAGAAGATCGCAAAGTCCTGGGAAACGTGCTATTTGCTCCTTGGACGTGGCCAAGGCCTTTGACAGGATAGAGTGGGAGTTTTTATGGAAAGTTTTAGAACGCATGGGGTTTGGGGAAAATTTCATAGCTTCGGTGCGTCTTTTATATAGATCTCCTGTGGCTCGTGTACGGGTAAATGGTGCTTTAACTGATGTGTTTAGGTTGGGTCGAGGTACTCGTCAAGAGTGTCCTTTATTTGCAATTGGCATAGAACCTTTAGCGTCTAATATTAGAAATCATCCTGGTATAGTGGGTTTTCGTTGTGACGCACTGGAAGAACGTATAGCCTTGTATGCTGATGAAATGTTATTATTTTTAGGTGATACGGGTCAAACGCTGGATACGGTAATAAGTGTCATCCAACAATACGGGTCTTATTCCGGGTAATGTATCAATTGGACAAAATCTGACTTACTTCTGATAGATGAGCCGTTGGTGGACTTAGATTTGGACTCTGCAATGTGCTTCTGTTATTAAATATTTAGGAATAAGGATATCAACAGTACTGACAGAATTTGAACATTTGAACTTGGATCCTCTTGTGGCTAAGTTTCGGACTAAATTGGTGGCATGGTGTGGGTTACCTCTGTCTGTAATAGGGCGAACAAATCTCCTTAAGATGGTATGGATGCCTCAATTGCTGTATGTTTTACATAATTCCCCGGTTTGGATACCCCAACGCTTTTTTCTGATGATTAATCGACTGTTTAGAGATCTTATATGAAAAAAGGGACATGTACGTATAAGATTGGACACTTTACAACGTAGTAAAACTAACGGAGGGTTGGCAGCTCCTAATCCGGGGTTTTATTATTTGGCAGCACAATTACTGCATTTAAGGGGATGGGGGTTGGAAGAACATGATTCTACGCTAGATATGCTACATCAGTACACACAGTGTAATAGATTGTTTGCTGCTTTAGAAATTGGTAAATTTAAGACTCATGCTAACAGAATGCCCACTTTGTATCAAATACATAAAGTGTGGGGGAAGGTGAAGGACCTCTTGGTAATACAGGGCCATACACAGGTCACTCCTCTTTGGAATAATCTGTGGTTACCGGAAGTTGCGAGTTTGGAAGGTTTCGGGAGATGGAAGTACAAGGGCATTTGGTGGTTGGCTCAGCTGTATGAAGGGGGGGATATGAGAATGTTCTCTGATCTGCAATCTGAGTTCGCTTTGCCGAAAGATTCCTTTTTTTGAATATTTGCAGATACAACATGCTTTAGGGAAGGAGACTACTGTGGGTGATACTCTCATGTGTACTATAAATCCAATTGTTAATTTCATTGGGGATACGATGAAATCTAAGGGGTTTACTTCAATGGTATATAATTACTTGTTAGACAGAGAGCATTCTCAATTTCCTCTTGGGGCCAAAGCCAAATGGGAAAGGGATGTTGGTCCTATTGAGGATGGGCAATGGCAGGATATAGTGGCATACACCCCTAGATTATTATTATTATTATTATTAGATAAATTGTCACAAACACCTCAGTTCTTATTTGATATTGGCTTGAGAGAGAGCCCCGTGTGTAATAGATGTAAAACTCATAATGCTGATCTCATACACATGATGTGGTCCTATTCAAAACTTGACACTTTTTGGAGGGAGGTTGTGAGTGCCATTAACGGAGTGTACTCTGCTGGGATTATATTGACGCCATATGTATGTATTCTAGGTTATGTCGATGATTTACTGGGGTCGGAGCGGTTTAAAACTGCAATAGCTCGTTTACTTTACATGGCGAGGAAGCTGATTGCTCAGTGATGGTTGCAGGAGTTACCTCCCACATGATCAGAGTACATTGCTAAAGTGAATTGGCTTGTATCCATGGAAAAACCTATATACTTAAAAAGGAGTTGTAATGACGGGGGTGGGGAGACAGACAAGTGAGCCCTAATCTACCCACCACTCAGTCTCTGCCTACTTGCAACGACCCGCCCTAGGCGACGGGGTACAACTGGGTGACGGTCCCTACGCTCAATAAGTGCACGACAGACAAACAGACAAGGGTACACAGAGCTAGGGGGTGAAAGGGGCAGTTGCCCACGGCAACACCGTGCGCAACAAGAGAAGTGAACAAGCCGAGTCAAACCAGGAGAGTACGAGGTGCCAAACGCAGAGCTGGAGAGTAGTGAACAAGCCAAGTCAAACCAGGAGTGAACGAGGTACCAAACGCAGAGCAGGAGAGTAGTCAGCAAGCCGGGGTCAATATGAAGCAAGGACAATAGAACAAGAAGCTGCAGCAGGGCCAGGAAACCAAACGAGAAGAATCACAAGCAAAGGAGGAACAGGAAAGGCAGGTATAAATAGACAGAGGGCGGGAGCTAGCTCCATCTGGTCAGGCTGTGATAGGTTCTCCCACTCCTAAGCCTGCCACCCTGAGTGGTGGAAGATGGAGTCAGTCTCACAGACATAGAAGCAGGTGCAGACTGATTATCTATGGGCGTTAACCCCGAAGCTGTGCCTGGCAGATCCTTTACAGGAGTGCTTTGAAAAAATATGAGGAGATGTGGGCTTCTTGGTTGGACGACTCGGGGTTGGCCTCTGTTGCACTGACGAGAGATAGAGGTATAGGTAGTAGTATTGTTTAGATAAAAAACTAAATGTGAAGGGGCTGTACTAATAGGAAATTACTAAGTCTAAAATTGAAGGATGATGTCAATAAAATGTCTGTTTGTGAACTGCTAAATTATTTGATGACAAAATTGTTTATACGGATTGAAGGGAAGTTTTCTATCAAGTGCACTGGGTTTGGGGGGGGGGCGGTTTGGGGGAGGTGTGTTTTATGTTTCTTGTGTGTGTTTTTCTCACTGCATGTACTTGTAAGTGCTTGTAGTGGGTGGGATGCGCTAGTATTGTGAAAAATGGAAAACTTGTTTGTTTTAATAAAAATTTACATGATTTAAAAAAAAGATCGCAAAGTGAAGTTCCCTAATGGGACAAAAAAAAAAGTTCAATATTACAGTAAAAATAAAAACACTTTTTTTCCCCCAAAAAAGTGGATATATTTAGTAAAAGTGTCAAAAAAAACAACACATAAACATATATAAAATAAAAGTTAATCAATAAGTCCCATGTACCCCAAAATAAAAACTACACCTTCTTCTCCAAAAAACAAGTCCACATATGGCTACATCGACGGAAAACTAAAAAATTTACGGCTCTTGGAATGCGGCGATGCAAAAACAAGTACGTTTTTTGTTTTATTTTTTAAAAAAAAGGAGATTTATATTGCAAGTGTAGGAAAACATATACGGCAAAACCGTTACATATTTGGTATCCCTGTAATCATGCCGACCCATAGAATAAAGGTAACATGTTATTTACGCCGCATAGTGAACGGCGTAAATTTATAAAGCGAAAATCAATGCTGGAATAGCTGTTTGTTTTCAATTCTCTCCTATACGTTCCAACTGCTGATGCCCCGTGCAGTTGTCACATATATAAACGTTGGCAGCCTGGAACGGGGTTTATTGAGTGCAGTGCTGCTTCAGTGTGAACAGCGCTGCACTCTCATGTCTGCCGGGGTTTTAAGAGCCCAAGAATACACCCCCCACTGTAGACAGCGCCACACACAACCCCCTGTAGATAGAGCAAAACCCCCTGTAGATAGCATCACCTAAGCTCCCTCTAGGAGAGGAATCCCCGCCCTGGCCAGCACTCTGGCTGCGAATTCCCCTCCTAGAGGGAGCCCCCGACATCTCTCCATCCCGGGTGTAAATAGCCGGGGATTCTGCTATTGGAGAAACCCCTGGCGTCACTATCCATATATGGACAGTGACGTCAGGGGCTCTGTCTAGGAGCGGAATCCCCGTCCGACACTCTGACCGGGGACTCCTCTACTGGAGAAGCCCCTGGCGTCACTATACATATATGGACAGTGATGTCATGGGCTAATACGGGAGCGGAATCCCTGGCCACAGCGCTGCCGACGCTCAGGCAGGGGATTCTGCTTTTATAGTTAGCCCCTGACGTTAATGTCCATATATGGACAGAGACATCAGGGGCTCCCTCTAGGAGCGGAATCCCAGGCCAGAGGGATTCCGCTCCTACAGGGGGCTACCGCTATCTACAGGGGGTGGCGCTATCTGCAGGGGGTGTGGTAATGTCTACAGGGGGGTGCTATATAAATGGGGTGTGGCACTATCTACATGGGCACTGTGGCATTATATGGGCACTACCTACAGGGGACACTGGCGCTATCTACATGGGCACTGTGTGTGGCACTATGTGGGCCCTATCTACAGTGGGAACTGTGGCAATATTTACAGTCGGCACTATCTATGTGGGCACTGGCACTATCTACAGTGGTATTGCGTCACTATCTACATGGACACTGTGCTGTTTTCAGGTGGCTGGGACAAAAAAAAACCCTAACAAATAAAGTTCATCTATATTTTTAACATCCATGAAAAACGGATGGCAAATGGCAGTGAAAAACAGTCAGAAGGCCAGGAAATGGATTCAAATTTTGAGACACATTGGTGCAAAACAGCCATGAAAAACTGACAGTTGATCCGTTGTTAACTGCCCTTTTTTTTCACGTCGTGTGAATATAGCCTTATAGCCCTCTTCACTCTCCGCTCACAGTGTGTGTATATATATATATATATATATATATATATATATATATATATACACATCTATATACATATAATATAGATAAATATACACCGTCATACACAAATTATTATGCACATTGGATTTAAGTGTCATAATCATTTAATTATTAGTTTTTCAATTAAACTCATGGATGGTATTGTGTCTTAGGGCTCTTTGGATCATTGTAATCAATCTCAGACACATGTGATAATTAGTTTGCCAGGTGTGCCCAATCAAAGGAAAACTACTTAAGAAGGACGTTCCACATTATTAAGCAGGCCACAGGTTTCAAGCAATGTGGGAAAGAAAAAGGATCTCTCTGCTGCCGAAAAGCGTGAAATAGTGCAATACCTTGGACAAGGTATGAAAACATTGGATATTTCAAGAAAATGTAAGCGTGATCATCGTACTGTGAAAAGATTTGTGGCTGATTCAGAGCACAGACGGGTTAGTTCAGATAAAGGCATAATGAGGAAGGTTTCTGCCAGAAAAATTAATAGAATTAGGAGAGCAGCTGCTAAAATGCCATTGCAAAGAAGCAAACAGGTATTTGAAGCCGCTGGTGCCTCTGGAGTCCCGCGAACCTCAAGGTGTAGGATCCTCCAGAGGTTTGCAAGTGTGCATAAAGCTATTATTCGGCCACCCCTAAACAATGCTCACAAGCAGAAACGGTTGCAGTGGGCTCAGAAATACATGAAGACTAATTTTCAAACCATGTTGTTTACTGATGAGTGCCGTGCAACCCTGGATGGTCCAGATGGATGGAGTAGTGGATGGTTGGTGAATGGCCACCATGTCCCAACAAGGCTGTGACGTCAGCAAGGAGGTGGCGGAGTCATGTTTTGGGCTGGAATCATGGGGAGAGAGGTGGTAGGCCCCTTTAGGGTCCCTGACGGTGTGAAAATGACCTCTGCAAAGTACGTAGAGTTTATGAGACCACTTTCTTCCGTGGTACAAAAAGAAGAACCGTGCCTTCCGTACCAAAATTATCTTCATGCATGACAATGCACCATCTCATGCTGCAAAGAATACCTCTGTGTCATTGGCTGCTATGGGCATAAAAGGAGAGAAACTCATGGTGTGGCCCCCATGTTTCCCTGATCTCAACCCTATTGAGAACCTTTGGAGCATCCTCAAGCAAAATATCTATGAGGGTGGTTGGCAGTTCACATCAAAACAGAAGCTCTGGGAGGTTATTCTGACATCCTGCAAAGATATTCAAGCAGAAACTGTCCAAATACTCACAAATTCAATGGATGCAAGAATTGTGAAGGTGATATCAAAGAAGGGGTCCCATGTTAACATGTAACTTGGCCTGCTAAGGTTTTTTTTGGTTGAAAGAGCTTTTGTTTTCTGTAAATATGACCTCCTGATGCTGCAAATTCAACAAATGACCATTTTAGTTCTCTTTACAACCTTTAAAATGTTTTGATCTCTGTTGTGCATAATAATTTGAAACAGTGCATTTTGAGTTTTTTTTGCTACTAAAAAAAAATCTGTTATCATTAGGAGATTTGTTCAATAAAATTTGAATTATACTCCAACGGTTGATGGCTTGAAGATTATACTGACTGTCAATTGCATCGACTATTTAGGAAAATCAGCGAAAAATAACAATTGCATAATAATTTGGAATGCGGTGTACAGTATATTTAAAATTACAAAAAAGGTGTTTTTTAACATTTTTAGTGATTTGTCTGCTCATAATAAAAATTAAAAACATACACCTATATTACTCTATGGGGCAGTGCAGACAGTCTGTGGGTTTTGCGCAGTGTGAGTGCGCTGCGTAAAACTGACAACATGTTCTATATTTCAGCGTTTTTCGCACATCACGCACCCATTAAAGTCAATGGGTGCGTGAAAACCACGCAGGTCGCACGGAAGCACTTCCGTGCGAACTGCGTGATTCGCGCAACAGCTGTCAAACTCTGAATGTAAACAGAAAAGCACCACGTGGTTTTCTGTTTACAAACATCCAAACGGAGTGTCATAATGATGGCGGCTGCGCGAAAATCACGCAGCCGCGCATCATACACTGATGACACACGCAGCTGTTAAGTGCATTTTGCGCACGCAAAACGCCGCTTTTTTTGCGTGTGCAAAACGCACACGCTCGTGTAAATCAGGACTAAAAATAGTTGTGATATTCAAAGCGGTTCCAAAGATATTATCGTTTAAAGAAGTGCATATCACAAATGGAAAATTTTACCTGGACACAGGGGCATCAAAGTTAATAACAGTTAATCAATATATCATATGCATCCAAAATTGGTGCAATTGAGAAATACAACTTGTCCCGCAAAAAAAACTTTTAATTCCCTTATACGGCTATGTCGACGGAATTAAAAAAAAGTTACGAATCTTGGAATGCGAGAGTGAAAAAACGAAAAATAATCCTTGGTCATTAATGCGCAAAATGGCCTCGTCATTAAGGGGTTAAACAACAGGATTGTGTAGACACAATCCAACAGTTTACTCCCACTAATTGTGTTGCAATAATTATATAAAAATAATAAAAAACTTTATTAACGTCACTAATATTAAGATATTTTTAATTAATGTAGTCACCACATACAAAGCAGACAATTGTGTGTTACAAGGTGTCTATGGACTGCCATTAGTTAATGATATTTTTTACAGTCTCAATAGAAATCAGTGACCAGTCAGCGTCATACACTCCTCTCCATTCATTTACACAGCAGCGATGTGCAGCCGCATACACAGAGATTAATGTTAATCAAGTGTCCTGATAATGAATACACATGAAATCCAGCCTGGACGTCATGTGTATTCAGAATCCTGACACTTCTGACTCTTTTCTTTGAGATTTCTAGCAAGGGAAACGAAATCTCGTTTAGCTCCGTGATCTCGCGAGATTACAAGTGGCTTGCTGGAATCTCACAGAAAAGAGAGGAGTGTATGACGCTGACTGGTCACTGATTGGTCAGCGTCATACACGTAAACACGCCCAGTTAAAAACACAATACACGCCCAGTTGGACATAACGAAAATAAAACGCCCAATTGTCCATTACAAAGCTCATTTGCATATATATAAAATAGCTCATAACTTGGCCAAAAATGAACGTTTTAAAAAAAACTAAACGTTACTGTTATCTACATTGCAGCGCCGATCACATGCAATAGGAGATAGGGGTTTGAGAATCTGGTGACAGAGCCTCTTTAAGCTAAGTGTAACTTTAAAAAATGTCTCATAGATAAAGGTCCCAGCTCTCGGACCCCCACCTATATCGAGAATGAGGTTCACCCTCCCGGTGGCTGGTTATTTCAGATGGGGATTATGTGGGGAGGTGGTCACACATGCGCGTAGCTCTCTCCGTTATGTTCTTTGGGAGTTACAGAAATAGACGAGCAGCACTTGTTGGATACGCCATAAATGTCTGAGATGGGAATAACTCTTTAACTGTATTTTAAAAAAACAATACAATTTTGTAAAACTTTAATAAAAACATAGGCAAGTATGAAGGACTAGATAATTATGGAATTTCTCTATAGCCTATGAAAAACATCTTATTAAATCAGTTTTACAATATTTATTAACCAAAATGAGTGCAACACATTCAAATGAATGTCACGTGTCAGAAAGCTTCAAACACTCAATGAACATTGCCTTACAAATGAGTCTCCATAAATAGTATGTGCTTACCTGGCCCACTGCCTGGAGGTTGAAGCATTGCATATGGGTATATGGTTTGTACAGGACAGCCCCAAGGAGCCAGCAAAAAGCCAGAAGTAAGTCAGATACACTAAGATAAAAGAGCGGCCGAACCTGAGAATGAAAAAAATAATAATGTAGTGTGCCTGCACTCACATTATGCTTACATCAAGTGAGCAGAAGAATATCAGGAAGGACGATCTATCTGGTGGAAATATTAATTTCCATAAGTCCTAATCAAAAATGGATCTGGGTGTTGGTTAGTCAACTGATCTTACAAAACAATATAGGACCTCCAATGAATGGAGATATTCTTCTTAAACCACTGCTTGTTTTAGCTTGACTAACTGAAGAAATGGAAGAAACATTATGTACATTTCCTAATAATTTTTCACATCCACACAAAGGTGATGCTTTTATTCTTTATTAAAGTTTATATAAGTGAATTTTTATTTTAAAGGTTTTTTTTCCACCATATGCCAGTGATATGCCATAACATTCTAAGATGGGAATAAACTGTTGCCTCTCCTTACATGTCTGTTTTAGTAAATAATTTATACCTCATGAAATAACAATTCTGAAACCTTTTTTTTTTCATAATTCATAAGTTGTGCTTTTCCTCCTGGAAATATATGAATATATTGGATGTTACCATTAAAGGGTGTGTCCGAGAGTGTGTAGGAACGCACCCCTTTGACAAGGGGAATGATAACACCCAGTTGTCAATTTATTCATAAATTTCCAAGAGAAATAACAGAGGAACAATACAACGCAAGGTTATAAGAAAAAACTATCCAGAATTGTTATTTTATGGGGAATACATGTACTAAAATAGACATGTCAGGAGAGATGACATCATCTTAGAGATACGTTTAAGAAATTACAACACTTTTCACATACATTTCCAAGAGCCTCACCTCTGGGGATTTGACAGCATTTTGAAATACAGCGTACCCAATGATTGAGCCAGAACCTACAATGCTAAGGAGAAAACATGAAAATATACAATTAGATATTTAAATAACTAAGCAGTGTTTGTATATCAAAAGCACTAACAATAAGAAAATGCTTCCAAGTAAACATCTGCATTTTATTTCTTACAATATCCATATTCTACACTATCAGGCTAGCCTAAAAACAGTAAAAAAAAAAAAAAACTTTAAAAAGGACAACTATACCTAATGATTGGTTATCTATATGTATAAACAAATTTAAAGCACTTCCAATCAGGGGATCAAGGACAACATCAGTTGACGGCTCTCTGATGAACTACATATCAGTTGAAAAGTCCCCCTTACTCATCTAGCCCTTGGTGTATGGGGGCTACGTTGCAATCATATACCTGAAGTCTTAGGACTTCATTTTATGGTTTTGGCAAATCCTAGTTGTCACAACGTAAAGAAGGCTCTCTTAGCATGAGTGTAGTGCCTTAGTAAGGGATAAGGAAACATATAACACATTAAACATGACCTACCGGTATATGCTTTCCTGATAAGTCTGTTTTAGTAAATACTTGCATTTTTCATAAGATTACAATTCTGTTGACTCTTTTCATTGGAATCTAGGTTGTGCCATTGCTCTTTTATTCCTCCTGGAAACGTATGAAAAAACTGACAACTGAGTGTTACCATTCTACTTGTCAATGTGACATGTCCCACTCTGACGCTGTGTAATCAGTACTGATAGTGTCACATTGTGTAGGGATAGAGCCAGGGCAGGCCTTAGGGGTATGCGACCTGTGCCATTGCACAGGGGGCATCACTCCAGCAGGTGGAAGAGGAGCGCTACGCTGGCTCCCTTACTCTGCTTGTGTTTCAGAAGCGCCCGGGCGGAAAGGGCCTTCTTCTCTCAGTGGCGTCACTACCGCTGTAGCAGCCAAAGCAGCTGCTAGTGGCGATACCAGGCATGAGGGCACCTCCGCTGCCAGCCAGGATGTCCCCCCCCCATGACCGGCGGCTCCGCTAGCAGTCGCTACGGCTGCTACAGCGGTAGCAACGCCACAGCGGTGGTATCTGCGTCCTAAGGACGCAGATAGTATTGAACATTATAACAGAGCAGGGAGGTATCTCCCTGCTCTGCTATCTACTAGGCCAGTGGAGCCCAACCGGGGTGCAGCGAGAACCCTCCAGGGCTGTGATTTCTCTCCTCCTCCTCACCACGCGAAGTGCATGTGAGGAGGAGATTTTTCGCAGCCTCCGTAGATGGCACCTCCCAACACCCCCCTTCCTGTCAGTAGCGCCACTGTAGCTCCCTGAAGGAGCGGAATCCCCCTGTGGCCGGGGATTCCGCTCCTGGACGGAGCGATTGATGCCTGAACATATATGGTCAGTGACATCAGGGGCAACTCCTGAAGCGGAATCCCCGTCCACAGCGATGCTGGCGCAGTGAGTAGGCTCCAGGATAAGCCCCTGACGTCACTGTCTATAAATGGACAGACAGAATAGAAATAGAGACAGTACTCCAAAGGTGAAAAAAAGGGATTTTTATTCACCCATCTGTGCAAAAGAATGCTATATAAATGGACAGAGACGTCAGGGGCTTCTCCTGGAGTGGAATCCCCGATAACAGCGTCGGCAACGCTGTGGATGGTGATTCCGCTTCAGGAGATGCCCCTGATGTCACTCTCCATATATGGACGGAGACATATATGGACAGAGACATCAAGCGCTCCGTCCGGGAGCAGAATCCCCAGCCACAGGGGGATTCCGCTTACCTCAAGGAGCTACAGTGGCACTATCTACAGGAAGGGGGGGTGCTATCTACAAGGGGGCTGTGTGGCACTACCTACAAGGGGGCTGTGTGGCACTATCTACAGGTGGGGTGTGGCACAACCTACAAGGGGGTTGTGTCGCACTACCTACAAGGGGCTGTGCGGCACTGTCTACAAGGGGGAGGTGGGGGGCTTTATGGCACTGTTTACAAGGAGGAGATGGGGGATAATGGCACTGTCTACAGGCACAATCTATATTGTATGGCCCAATCTATAGGGGGCACTATCTACAAGGGGTGGGGGCTGTGTGTGGCAGCCAGGGGATGGGGCATTATACTGTGTGGAGGCCACTAAACAGACACTGTACTGTGTAGGGGCACCACAGGGGGCAATATACTGTGTGTGGCACTTAGGGGGTCATAATACTGTGTGGGCACAATTAGAGGACAAAATACTGTGTCCTTGAAGGGGTTAAATATTATTATTATTATTATACTGTATGGGGGCACTAAAGGGGCATTATACTTTTTTATGGGGCATTTTTTATGATGGAGTGGGGCGCCAAAAGATAATTTTGCACGGGGCACCATCTATCCTAAGGCCGGCCCTGGATAGACCCTATTGACAAGGGGAACAGTAACACATCTGCATGGAGTTTATAAGTTCTCCCTGTGTTTGTGTGGGTTTTCTCCAGGTAGTCTTGTTTCAACAGTCCAAAAACATACAGTTAGAGTTCCTATGAAATTGGCGCTAGTGCGTGTGTGTCTGAGATAGGGAAATAAGATTTTGAGCGCCATTGGGGTCAGTGATGTGAATGTTGACTGATCTCAGTACAACGCTGCAGAGTATGTTGTCACTATATAAGGGCCTGTTCACATCAGCGTTAGGTTCCGTTGATGGGTTCCGTCAGACCTTTCCGTCAGAGGAACCCATCAACGGAAAGCCAAACGGGAACAATAGCAGGAACAACCATAGTCAACTGCGCTACTAATTCCGCCAAAACGGAAACCTTACGGAATGGAGACAAACAGAAACCATTTGCAATGGAAGCATTACCATTGAAATCAATGGAAATGCTAACGGAAAGCTATGGTTTCCGTTTGCCTTTCCGTTGGTGGGTTCCTCCGAAGGAAAGATCTGATGGAACCTTTGAATGGAACCTAACGCTGATGTGAACACACCCTAAGCAAAGTGAAATCAATAAATAAAAACAGGTGTTCCAGAATTGTTATTTCAAGAGGAATAAAAGTATTTACTAAAACAGACACATCAGGAGAGTAGACTAGTACTCTTTAACTAAATCCTTTTTTCGTTGTTCCATTTAACAGTTTAAATTAACTTAACCCGTTAGTGACCGCCAATAAGCCTTTTCACGGCGGCCACTAATGGGCTTTATTCTGATGAATACACCTTTTCACAGCGCTGCATCAGAATAAATAAACAAAGCAGGGAGCCGTTAAATCTTCCTTTTCTCAGCTACCAGAGGTAGCTGAGGGCTGGGGGTATCCCTGCTCGAACGTGTGAGATCGATATCAGTATCGATGTCGCACTTTTAACCCCTCAGATGCGGCGCTAAATAGCGAGCGCCGCATCTGAGTGGTTTTGGAGAGAGGGAGGAGGCTCCCTCTCATCCCACCAGCACCCGGAAATAAGATCGCCGAGCGTCTGTGTCTTCTATGGCAGCCGGGGGCCTAATAAAGACCTGTAGTGAACGCCTGCCAGAGGCATGGCCTAGCAGATGCCTGTCCGTTTTAAACGGACAGGAAGTAATACACTGCAATACAGAAGTATTGCAGTGTTTTATAAAAGCAATCGGATCATCGCATAGCAAAGTCCCCTAGTGGGACTAGTAACATTGCAAAAATTGCTGTTTTCTGTGAAACCTGCCATAAAAAAATTCATAAAAAGTGATCAAAAAGTGGCATCTACTCCAAACTGGTACTAATGAAAACTACTAATCGTCCCGCAAAAAAACAAAAAACCCTCATACAACTGCATCGGCGGAAAAATAAAAAAGTTATTGCTCTTCAAATATGGAGACACAAAATCAAATAATTTTGAAAAAAAAGTGTTTTTACTGTGTTAAAGTAGTAAAACATAAAAAATCAATACAAATTTGGTATCGTTGCAATTGTAACAACCCGCTGAATAAAGTTATTGTGTTATTTATACCACACGGTAAACGGCGTATATTTAGGATGCAAAAAAGTGTGGCAAGATTTCAGGGTTTTTTTCTATTCCCCCCCCAAAAAAAGTTTATAAAAGTTAATCAATAAATTATATGTACCCCAAAATGGTGCTATTAAAAAAATACAACTTGTCCCGCAAAAAACAAGACCTTATACAGCTATGTCGACGCAACAATAAAAAAGTTATAGCTCTTGGAATGCGACAAAGGAAAAACTTAAAAAATAGCTTGGTCATGAAGGTTTAAAATAGACTGGTCATTAAGGGGTTAAAGGAGATCCCCTTCATTGCTGCTCTCATTCATGCAGTTGTATCTGGTACTGCAGCTCAGCTCCTGTTAAGCCTCCTTCACTTGAATGGAGCTGAGCTGGAGTACCAAAAATAGCCGAATAGACAAAGGTGTCGCTGTATCAGCTACTGCAGTGAAGAGCCCCTTCGTTATGCTGATTAGTTAGGGCAATAATGTTATATAATGGATAACCACTTAAAGGGGTTTTCCAATACTGTTTTTTATTTTTAATCACTTCGACGCTTCTCAATTTATCTATTAATGCCCCCTGAATATCGTTATCTACATTTCCATTTTGCAGTGAAATAGAAATTAGTTAATTGTTTCCGTAAAATTCCTTAACCCGTTAGTGACCGGCCCATAGTCTTTTTACGTCAGACACTAACGGGCCTTATTCCGATGCCATAGACTTTTTACGTCGCGGCATCGGAATAAGTAAACAGAGCAAGGAGCTGTCAAATCTCAGAGAGCGATATTAGTGTCGATCTCACTCGTTTAACCCCTCAGATGCGGTGCTCGATAGCGAGCACCGCATCTAAGTGGTTTTGGAGAGAGGGAGGGAGCTCCCTCTCATCTCACTGACACCCGGCGATAAGATCGCCAAGTGTCTGTGTCTCCAACGGCAGCCGGGGGCCTAATAAAGGCCCCCAGGTCTGCCTGTAATGAATGCCTGCTAGATCATGCCGCAGGCATGACCTAGCAGATGCCTGTCCGTGTTAATGCCTGTCCGGAGGATCGCATAGTGAAGTCCCCTAGTGGGACTAATAAAAAAGTTAAACAAAAAAGTTTAATAAAGTGAATTAAAAAAAAATGTGAAAAAAAATGAAAAACCCACTTTTTCCCCTCACAAACTGCTTTACTATTAAAAAACCAAAATAAAGTTAAAAAGTTACACATATTTGGTATCGCCGCGTCCGTAACGACCCCGACTATAAAGCTATTACATTACTTAACCCGCACGGTGAACGCCGTAAAAAATTATATAAAAAACCACGGAAAAATTGCTATTTTCTGTGAATCCTGACTTTAAAAAAATTTGATTAAAAAGTGATCAAAAAGTCGCATCTACTCCAATATGGTACCAATAAAAACTACAAGTCTTCCTGCAAAAAAAAGCCCTCATACAACTGAATCGGCGAAAAAATAAAAACGTTACGGCTCTTCAAATATGGAGACACAAAAACAAACAATTTTGAAAAAAAAGCGTTTTTACTGTGTAAAAGTAGTAAAACATACAAAAACTATACAAATTTGGTATAGTTGCAATTGTAACAACCCGCTGAATAAACTTATTGTGTTATTTATACCACACGGTAAACGCCGTTGATTTAAGACGCAAAAAAGAGTGGCGAAATTTCCGATTTTTTTCTATCCCCCCCAAAAAAAGTTAATAAAAGTTAATCAATAAATAATATGTACCTCAAAATGGTGCTATTAAAAAATACAACTTGTCCCGCGAAAAACAAGACCTTATACAGCTATGTCGACGCAAAAATAAAAAAGTTATAGATCTTGGAATGCGACGATGGAAAAACGTAAAAAATAGCTTGGTCATTAAGGTCTAAAATAGGCTGGTCATTAAGGGGTTAAACATAACATAATTGATACTGGTTTAGTTAATTCTGTCTGCAGTTATCCAATTAGTTCTCTTTATCAACATTTATATAGTATAAGGCCTGATTTACACGAGCGTGTGCGCAGCCGCCATCATTAGGACACTCCGTTTGGATGTTTGTAAACAGAAAAGCACGTGGTGCTTTTCTGTTTACATTCAGAGTTTGACAGCTGTTGCCCGAATCACGCAGTTCGCACGGAAGTGCTTCCGTGCGACCTGCGTGGTTTTCACGCACCCATTGACTTCAAAGGGTGCGTGATGTGCGAACAGCGCACAAAGAAAGGACATGTCGTGAGTTTTACGCAACGCACTCGCGCTGCGCAAAATTCACACACTTTCTGCACTGCCCCATAGCCTAATATAGGTGCGTACGACATGCGTGAAAAGCACGCGCGTCGCACGCGCGTATATTACGCTCGTGTAAATGATGCCTAATAGAGGAATGACAGCACTCGAACTCAGTAAAAACAAATCTTTATTCACCAATGCAACATTTTGTCACCTATTCGGAGCATTTTATAGGTATTTAAAAATTGTGAACATTTCTTCATATTGACTATTCCGTGAAACATACCTGCAGGATGCATTGTCAATGATGGCATTTCAAATATTCAGCGGTATTTATGCTCGAACTGACATATGTTGAGCTGAGCAATGTGACATGATGAGCCATCCACCCAGAAAGCTCTATTAAACACTATATGAGCTTGATGAGTACTAGCAGGTTGCTGCGACGCAGGAACGCAGAAAAATCGTTGCTGAAAAAGGTTTTATTTTACTGTGTTGTACTGCTTACATTGTTATGACTTACATTCTCATACAGGTCAGATTCTAAAAGACAGAACCTTCAGGGTAGGCGGATCATCATTTAATTTTACTATTTTGTAGCCATATAGACCGATTAAAATATTATCAGAAAACCCTTCTTCAATTCTGTGTATAGCCTTGCCTCTGCCTCATGTTAACCAGCTCCTGGACACAGGAAAGGCAGCATGCATTCTCTCCCAGAAATTCTAGCTAGCACAGCCATGTCAGTGTAAGGGTATGTTCACAAGGGGCCGATGTGCTGCAGGTTTTCTGTGCAGAATTTCAATGCAGCTTTTCTGAAGCATTTACAGTAGCAGCAAAGTGGATGAGATTTGAACAAATTTCATCCACACGCTGCGGAAAAAAATCAGCTCATAGTACGTGCAGAGCGGATTTTAAATCCACAACAATGGCGAAAGTCAAAATCCGCAACAAATGTCCATTGTTGCGGATTTTGCTTCGGGCTAGCTGCCTATCTGAAGCAAAATCCGCAAATAAATAACACAAAACACTGAGTTTAAAATGAAAAAAAAAGGACTATACTTACCTCCCCTAGCGCTCCCACAGCAATATTCTGTATAGCCGGCCTACTGTGATGAGATTTAGCCAGAAGTGTCCGTTGAAGCCTGTGAATGGCTGTAGCGGTCACATATGACGAAACATTATCACAGGAGGCCACCTGTACAGAGACCAGCCAGGGAAGCAGGGACGTGTTAATATGGAAGCGCCAGGGGTCATGAATATATATATTTTTTTCTGTGGGCTGTTTTTCGCAGGATGTAAATTTGCACCAAAATAAGCGCGATGTGGTGCTTATATTCTCTGATATTTCTGGGACAGAAAAGACCCATGTGAGCATACACTAAGGCCTGATGTACAATTACCGACCCATTAATTTCTATGGGCTACAGACACCTTTCCGTATTTTTACGGATGGGTGTCCGTGACGTAGAAATGATAGAACATGTCCTTCTTTTGTCCGCATTTACTGCACGGACTACTCTGCACTGTGGAATTATCTACAGAGGGCACTGTGGCAGCATCTACAGAGGGCACTATGGCAGCATCTACAGAGGGCACTGTGGCAGCATCTACAAAGGACACTGTGGCAGCATCTACAAAGGACACTGTGGCAGCATCTACAGAGAGCACTGTGGCAGCATCTACAGAGGGCACTGTGGCAGTATCTACAGAGGGCACTGTGGCAGCATCTACAGAGGGCACTGTGGCAGCATCTACAGAGGGCACTGTGGCAGCATCTACAAAGGACACTGTGGCAGCATCTACAAAGGACACTGTGGCAGCATCTACAGAGAGCACTGTGGCAGCATCTACAGAGAGCACTGTGGCAGCATCTACAGAGGGCACTGTGGCAGTATCTACAGAGGGCACTGTGGCAGCATCTACAGAGGGCACTGTGGCAGCATCTACAGAGGGCACTGTGGCAGCATCTACAGAGGGCACTGTGGCATTATCTACAGAGAGCACTGTAGCATTATCTACAGAAGGCACTGTGGCAGTATCTACAGAGGGCACTGCCAGCATTGGAACCCCTATCAGGAATTTATGGCATAACCTAGGAATTTGCCATAAATATCTGTTGTTTGAATACCCCATTAACGTAGTGTAATATACTTTGCAGTATGCTTTGTGATAAAATTTTCTTGCTGACAACTGCTAAAGAGTGTGCATGGTAATACAGACTGCAAACTAGTACATGCGAAAGCCTGCTTGCATTAAAGGATAATACTGTTTAGCAAATATAAATTATTCTGTGTATTATGAAAAGTTATACACTTTTTCAATATACTTTCTGTATCAATTCATTGCAGCATTCAAGAGCTTTGCTTCCTACCAATTAGGAACCTTCACTGTTTACTATTAGGCCTTATTCACACGAACGTTGATTACGTACGTGTGACAGCCGTTAAAACAACGGTCGTCACACGGACCTGTGTAATTCAATGGGGCCATTCACATGACCGTTGTTTCAATGGACCGTGTGAAGGGTCCGTTAAAAAAATCGGACATGTCCTATTTTTTTGCGCTTCATGCATTTCTCAACAGACTAGTCTATGGGGGTTGCGTGATAACGCATCCCGCAGGAGTGCAGAACGTGAGAGGTTTCATACGCTCGTGTGAATCTAGCCTCACAGTACGCTACGTGTATCAGAGCTGTGTCTTGTAAAAAGCCATACACCTGTGCGATCACCACATGACCAGGACAGATTCTTGTTCCCAGGAACTAACCAATGAAAGTTTCTGCAGAAGGACAGCAAGTAGTGATGAGAAATTGATCCAGCAAGTATATTAGCAAACTTTATAAACTTTCACTATATAAAGAATTCGATTTATTTGCTGAAACTGAAATACTCATTTAACCCCTTAGTGACCACCAATACACCTTCTCACGTTGGTCACTAAGGGGCCTTAGGCTAGGCCGTCGCCCTTTCACGGTGGCCTAATCTAAGTCCTGCACGGGTGTCCTGTGCAGGCTGGAGCCGGGGCTCTGCTGTCTGGTGACAGCTGGGCTCCTGCTCCAACACCCGCGATCGAAGTTTACTTAGATCGCGGCCGTTTAACCTGTTAAATGCTGCCGTCAATAGCGACCGCAGCATTTAACTTGTTTACAGAGGGAGTGAGCTCCCCGTCACCCATCGGCGGCCCACAAATGCAATCGCGGGTCTCCGATGGGGTGTCATGGCAGCCAGGGTCTTGATAAAAGCCCCCAGGTCTGCCCTGGACATATGACTATTAGGACACGCCGGAGGCATGTCCTAATAGATTGCCTGTCAGATTTACACTGACAAGCAATAATGCTCTGGTATACTAAGTATACCAAAGCATTATAGCAGCGATCTGAAGATCGCACAGTAAAGTCCCCTAGTGAGACTACTAAAATAAGTAATAAATGTGAAATAAAGATTAATAATAAAAATTACAGTAAAAAAAAAAAAATCAAACCATTTATTTTCATAAAAAGTGGTTTTATTTAGTAAAAGTGTAAAAAATAAATAAAAGTACACATATATGGTATCGCCGCGACCGTAATGACTCAATTAATAAAGTTAATATGTAATTTAAACCGCAAGGTGAACACCGTAAAAAAAAAACCACAAAAAACAATGGCGAAATTGCAATTATTTTCCATTGCCCCCCCAAAAAGTAATAATAAAAAGCAATCAATAAGTCCCATGCACCCCAAAACAGTACCAATCAAAACTACGTCTCGTCCCGCAAAAAACAAGCCGAAAAAATCACTACATTGATGGAAAAATAAAAAAGTTACGGCTCTTGGAAAGCAACGATGCAAAAACAAATAATTTTAGTTCAAAAGTGTTTTTATTGTGCAAAAGTCGTAAAACATAAAAAACCTCTACATATGTGGTATCGCTGTAATTGTAGCGACCCATAGAATAAAGATAACATGTTATTTAATTTAAAACGCATAGAACAATGGTGGAATTTCAGTTTTTTTTATAATCCCCCCAAAAAAGTTAATTAAAAAATTCTATGTACCCTAAAATGGTGCTATTAAAAAGTACAACTAATCTCGCAAAAAAACAAGTCCTCATACAGCTATGTAGACGAAAAAATAAAAAAGTTATAGCTCTTTGAATGCGACTATAGAAAAACGAATAAAATAGCTTGGTCATTAGGGCCTAAAATGGGCTGGTCACTAAGGGGTTGAAGGAACACTAAACATACAAAATGCACAAAAAGTAGGGCTGGGCAATTATGACCTAAATCAAAATCACGATTAATTGAACATGTAACCTCAATTACGATTAATTGAATTCATATTTATTCCCTAAGCCTTCTGTATAATACTGTATATAATAATCCCCCTGACACTGCCCCTACACAGTATATTGCCCCCATAATGCTCCCCACACATTATAATGCCGCTATAGTTGCCCTCCACACAGTATAATTCCCCCATAGCTGCCTCGACATAGTATAATGCTCCATAACTGACTTCCGCACAGTATAATGCCCCTATAGCTGTCCTCACACAACATAATGCCCCCATAACTGCCCCCATAGCTACCCCCACGCCGTATAATGCCTCATAAAATAATAATATACATATTCACCTAACCACGTTCCAACGACGAGTAGAGCAGATCCCTCTACTCCTCTGGTTTGTGCGGCACGGCGCAGACAGGCGCGATGATGTCACTGCCTCGCGTCCGGCGAAACAAAGTGAATGGTAGAGCAGGGACCTTACGGCTTCCTGCTTTACCATTGGATTCAACTGTATCTGTGTCCTGAAGATGCATATACAGTTTAAACAAGGAAAAAATAATTGATAAAACCAAAATTCGCATGATGACGTCGATTAATTTAGCTGAATTTCGATTTCGATAAGTTTTCGATTAATTGCCCAGCCCTAACAAAAAGTAAAAAAAAATATCATAGCAATTCCTCCGTTAATCTCCTCCTTTGCTCCTATTTAATCCCATACTGCAATTGATACTGAGAAATATATAAAGAATTATTCTATATGTGTCCCAGGAGATCAGCCATTCCCCACTTCTCCTCCTTACTGTGTCTGGAGCCTCCCCTATCTGCCCCCTATGGTGAGTCCGACCCACTAAGCCGCCCACCAGCTAAAAATGGAGCAGTTCAGCAGGAAATGATCCCCCGTGTTCTCTGCAGGATTTCTATAAGACTGTTTCAGAAGCATGTACACTGGGGACAAATGTATCTCCCGTTTACTTACAATGTGCTTAGTAGCTTTTTTCAGCAGCAAAATTTGACAGAGTACATACTTAAATGTGCTCACACTTTATAATATAAGTAAAGATTTATGCAGAATCCCTTTAAAATGTAATGACCCCGTTTTTATCTATCTATCTATCTATCTATCTATCTATCTATCTATCTATCTATCTATCTATCTATCTATCTATCTAATCTATGGGCGTAACTAGGAAAGACTGGGCCCCATAGCAAACTTTTGACTGGGGCCCCCCCTCCCCTGGGTGTCACACAACCCCCCCCCCCCCTTGTAGATAGTGCCTTTTTTACAGCCCCCCCTGTAGATAACACCATACAGCCCCCTCTGTAGATAACACCATACAGCCCCCCCTGTAGATAACACCATACAGCCCCCCCTGTAGATAACGCCATACAGCCCCCTCTGTAGAGAATGCCATGCAGAGTTCCCCCCTGTAGGTAACGCCATGCAGAGTCCACCCTGTAGATAACGCCATACAGCCCCCTCTGTAGAGAACGCCATGCAGAGTCCCCCCCTGTAGGTAACGCCATGCAGAGTCCCCCCCCTGTAGGTAACGCCATGCAGAATCCCCCCCCTGTAGGTAACGCCATGCAGAGTCCCCCCCTGTAGGTAACGCCATGCATAGTCCCCCTCCTGTAGGTAACGCCATGCAGAGTCCCCCCCTGTAGGTAACGCCACGCAGAGTCCCCCCCCTGTAGGTAACGCCATACAGAGTCCCCCCCCCCTGTAGGTAACGCCATACAGATTCCCCCCCTGTGGGTAACGCCATGCAAAGTCCCTCCCACTGTAGGTAATGCCATACAGAGTCCCCCCCCCCCTGTAGGTAACGCCATACAGAGTCCCCCCCTGTAGGTAACACCATACAGAGTCCCCCCCTGTAGGTAACACCATACAGAGTCCCCCCCCCTGTAGGTAACGCCATACAGAGTCGCCCCCCTGTAGGTAACGCCATACAGAGTCCCCCCCTGTAGGTAACGCCATACAGAGTCCCCCCCCTGTAGGTAACGCCATACAGAGTCCCCCCCCTGTAGGTAATGCCATACAGAGTCGCCCCCCTGTAGGTAACGCCATACAGAGTCCCCCCCTGTAGGTAACGCCATGCAGAGTCCCCCCTTTAGGTAACGCCATGCAGAGTCCCCCCCCTGTAGGTAACGCCATACAGAGTCCCCCCCTGTAGGTAACGCCATACAGAGTCCCCCCCTGTAGGTAACGCCATGCAGAGTCGTCGTCCCCCTGTTGGTAACGCCATGCAGAGTCCCCCCCCTGTAGGTAACGCCATGCAGAGTCCCCCCCCTGTAGGTAACGCCATGCAGAGTCCCTCCCCTGTAGGTAACAACATGCAGAGTCCCCCCCCCGTAGGTAACGCCATGCAGAGTCCCCCCCCCTGTAGGTAATGCCATGCAGAGTCCCCCCCTGTAGGTAACGCCATGCAGAGTCCCCCCCTGTAGGGTAACACCATGCAGAGTCCCCCCTGTAGGTAACGCCATGCAGTGTCGTGTCCCCCCCCTGTAGGTAACGCCATGCATCCCCTATCCACAGGATAGGGGATACATGTGTGATCGCTGGCAGCGATAGGGAGAATGGGGGACCGAAAGTCCCCCGAAGTTCTCCATGACTAAGCTCTGACTTCTGGCGTCTGCGCAGCTCAATAAAAATGAAAGGAGCGCTGGTCACGCATGCGAACGGCGCTCCATTCATTTCTACGTAGCTGCCGACACAGACCCCGGAAGTCCGAGGTTTGTGATGGAGAACTTCAGGGGACTTTCAGTCCCCCGTTCTCCCTATCGCTGCCAGCGATCACACATGTATCCCCAATCCTGTGGATAGGGGATACATGTCTTTTGTTTAATGGCAGAGCGGGGAGATACCTCCCTGCTCTGCCGTAGTGTTCAGTGGCGTCGCACTGTAGCAGCCATAGCGGCTGCTAGCGGAGCCGCCGGCCATGGTGGGGGCCCGTGCCGGCGGGCGACACGGGCCCCCTCATGCCGCGGGCCCCGTAGCAGCTGCTACGGCTGCTACGACGGTAGTTACGCCACTGTATCTATCTATCTATCTATCTATCTATCGATGGATCTATCTACACTCCAAGAAATCTCCAACACATCACAAAAGTGAGGCTGGATTCACACGAGCAGGTTCGGTCCGTAAAGGACGAAACGTATTTCGACCGCAACACCCGGACCGAACACACTGCAGGAATCCGGGCTCCTAGCATCATAGTTCTGTACGACGCTAGGAGTCCCTGCCTCTCCGTGGAACTACTGTCCCATACTGAAAACATGATTACAGTACGGGACAGTTGTCCCGCAGCGAGGCAGGGACTCCTAGCGTCATACATAACTATGATGCTAGGAGCCCGGCTCCCTGCAGTGTATTCGGTCCGGGATATGCGGCCAAAATACGTTCCGTCCTTTACAGACCGAACAAGCTCGTGTGAATCCAGCCTAATATTCAAAAACCAAGAAACTTTAACAAGCGGTAATTGATAAACCAAGATCCAATCTACTTGCCCAGGAAGGCAGACTCTTTAGAACTCAAATAAGGCCATCTTCCCCAATAAACCATGACCTTTGCTAAACCATGCACTAGATGTATATGTAGTTTATCCTAATCATACTTATTATTTTTCAGCTCACAAGATGAAAGTTAACACTATCTTTTTGTTTTATTTTTATAAATTATGAATTATATATTATTATTACTACTACTGCTCCTACTACTACTACTACTACTACTACTACTACTACTACTACTACTAATAATAATAATAATAATAATAATAACAATAATAAATCATAGTGAAAAATGAATGATAATTTGATCAATGGCACTAACCCAGGAAATAATTCTAGCATCGATTTACGTTTTTGTTCAGTTCGTAATTTATGTTGTTACTAGTACCTTAGCATTGAAGTAACCACTTGTATCCATTTCACATTACTGTATACCTGCAGAAAGGGAAAGTGTTACCAACATTAGTAACAGCTGTGACACAGCAATAAAAATATGCATAAATAGTGCTGTTTAACATAACCTTGTAAAACTACTGTACCATGTACTTGTGTAAAATTTAATTGCACATCAATGTAATGGTACAAAACCAATAATAGTGAACAGTTTTAAATGTAATACTGTAGAATAAAAGCTACAGGTTAAATAGGCTCCTGTTTAGTTTGCAGCAGTATAGTCGCTTAGGGGAAAAACATGACATGTGCAGTCTGTGATTGGCTGCAGCGGTCACATGGGATGAAACGTCATCCTAGGAGGCCGGCCAGGACAAAGAAACATAGAATTTTGGGTAAGTATATGATTTATTTTAGTTGCATTTTTTGCGGCAGAATCGCTGCTTTTCCGCCGCAGAAAACAAATCTGCTATATGTTGCGGGTTTTACCTCCCCATTGAATTCAACGGGGAAAATCTGGAACACATAAGCTGCTTTTTTGCAAATAAAATTGACAAGCTGCAGATTAATAAAAAACGCACCGCAGGTCAATTTCTGAGCGGTTTTCAGCTCAGCATTTACGTAGCGTGTGGATGAGATTTGTTCAAATCTCATCCACTTTGCTGCTACTGTATTATGTTGCGCATTTTCCACGACTAAATCCGTTGCGGAAAATCTGCACTATTTACGCTACTTGTGAAAATACCCTAAGATGTTAATAGAAGCAACAGGTGTCAACACAGACAAATTGAGTCATGTTGGGCACAAACCTAATCCATAATGGTGGTTTCTATTTGTAAGGTAAAAACAGTATTGTTTTGTTTATTCCCTAAGACTGTTCCAAATAAATGGGAAACTCCTCTGTCAAGATTAGTGCTGGAGGCTCAATGCATGCTCACTATTGTTTTTTTCCCCAACATTATTCTTTATTGAAAATATTTTACACATAGGAAACAAACATTAACAGATGCATACGGTAATATATTCATCTAGAAGATCAGTAAACAGGAAGTATTTTACAAACATACATATCCTAATAACCAATCTCACACATACATAGTGCAAAACACTGGGACCCAAGCCCACATAATCACAAAAGAAAAACACCACGCAGTTAGCTACCCGACCACACAATTCCAGTAGTGCAATAGGATAAATCAAAGAGAGATTACTCAGAGTTATTAAGGTAAGTCGATGGCAGGAGGATTACTTATTGTCACGATGCAGGGTGTGGGCCCACTGGGCCGTAGCGGGATGGCAGCTGGCCAAACAGGTATGGTACAGAGTCTATAGTCCAGAAAGGTTACCTGAGGCAATGTAGACAGTAGCAAGACAGGCTTGGCTGGGACCAGGCGGCAGGTAGACGTCAGGCGTGGAGTAGCAGAGCAGGCGTGGAAATGCAGCACAGCATGACAACAGCTCAGCACGGCAGTAGATCAGGATAGTACTGGATAGCACGGGAAACAGGATACAGGTACGGGGAACACTGGGAAGCTGGAAGACACTTAGGAGACCATTTGCAAGACAGATTTTGGGAAACAACAACAACGCTCATGCGAGGATCAGAAGGGCGGAGGCCTTCTTATAGTCCAGGAAATCATGTGAGTTGATGATGATGATTGTCATGCGCGCCCTGGCCCTTTAAGAGCGGGCACAAGCGCGCGCAACCTCTGGGAGACAGTCTCGACACCTAGAAGTGAGTGCCGGCACCTCACAGGGGGACGACGCAGTACAGCAGAAAGACGTCCATGGCCACGGTCGTTGAGGGGTAAGTTAGAACGACGAACCGTGGCCATAAATGTTACAGTATCCCCCCTCTTACGCCCCCTCTTCTTGGGGTCAGAGCGGGAAAGAAACTTCCTCATGAGGACAGGGGCATCGATGTTCTCCTCTGGCTCCCAAGACCTCTCTTCTGGACCGAATCCCCTCCAATCCACCAAATAAAACGTCCTTCCTCCCACCTTCTTGGTGGCTAGAATCTCCCTTACCTCGAAGGTCCCTGACGAGCCGCCAGGAGCCACTGCGGAACTAGGAGTGCTAGAGTAGCGGTTCAGGACCACGGGCTTCAGCAAGGAGACATGGAAGGAGTTAGGGATCTTGAGGGTAGGAGGCAGCCGCAGTTTGTAAGAGACCGGGTTAACTTGTAGCAGGATCTAGAAGGGTCCGAGGAACCTGGAAGCAAATTTGCAGGACGGCACCCTCCGCCGGATATTCCTTGAGGACAACCAGACCTTCGTACCTGGAAGAAACTGAGGAGGATCCAGTCTTCTAGTATCTGCTTTTCTCTCATGCGGTCAACTGCCACCAGAATAGAAGATCGGGACTGTTGCCATATTTGCAGAAAGTCCCTGAAGGTCAAGTCACCTGCAGGCACCTGGGACATAGTGGAGACGGGAAGAGGTATTCGAGGATGTTGGCTGTAGACTATGAAGAACGGGCTGGAGGTGGTGGACTCACTGGTATGGTTATTATAGGAGAATTCTGCCCACGGGAGCAGCTGCACCCAGTCATCATGTCGCCTGGAAACAAAGTGACGTAGATAGTTATCCATAATTTGGTTAATCCTCTCAACTTGCCCATTGGACTGGGGATGATAGGCCGAAGAGAAGTCCAACTTTACACCGAGGAGGGCGCAGAATGCTCTCCAAAACTTCGAGGTGAACTGGACACCTCGATCCGAGACAATATGCAGAGGCAAGCCGTGCAGACGGAAGACGTGTTATAAGAAGAGGTCAGCCAGTCAAGCAGCAGAAGGCAGGCCAGTCAGGGGAACAAAATGAGCCATTTTAGAGAACCGATCCACCACCACCCAGATCACACTGCATCGCGCAGAGAAAGGCAGATCTGTGACAAAGTCCACAGTAACATGCTGCCAGGGGGCATCGGGCACAGGCAGTGGTTGGATCAGACCGGCTGGTCTGAAGTGGGCAACTTTGTTTGCTGCACACACCGTACAGGAGGAGACAAAATCTGTGCCATCTTTGGGCAGCGTGGGCCACCAGAACTGACGGGCAATTAGGTCTCGGGTCTTACGGGCACCTGCCAGCTTGGAACTGTGACCCCAGCGAAGGATTCTTCCTCTGTCTGCCAGACGTACAAAAGTTCTTCCTGGAGGAATGTCACTAACCTGCAGAGGGTTAATAGAATAGATGCAGGAAGGGTCGATAATATTCTGTGGGTACTCCACAGTGTCCTCTGTTTCAAATGACCTAGACAAGGCATCGGCCCTCACATTCTTGTTGGTAGTGGAGTTTCGAACCGGAACCGAGCAAAGAACAACGACCACCTGACTTGACGAGGGTTCAACCGTTGAGCCGTCTGTAAATAGGTCAGATTCTTGTGATCCGTGAAGACCAGGAGAGGACGGTCTGCGCCTTCCAGTAGATGTCTCCACTCCTGCAGGGCCAGCTTGATGGCCAGTAACTCCCGATCCCCAATCGAGTAGTTGCGCTCTGCGGAACAGTTTGGAATAGTAGTCACAAACCACAGTCTTGCCTTTAGAACCTCTCGGGAATAACAATGCACCCGCACCAACAGAGGAAGCGTCCACTTCTAAAGAGAACTGTAGGGACACATCAGGATGGTGAAGAATAGAGGCTGATGTAAAGGCTTTTTTTTAAGGTCTCAAATGCGGCTTCTGCCTCCGGAGTCCACATTTTGGCATTCATACCCTTTTTTGTGAGGGTAGAGATGGGGGCTGTCAATGACGAGAAGTTGGGAATGAACAGCTGGTAGAAGTTGGCGAATCCCAGGAAGCGTTGTATGGCCCTTAAGCCTTGGGGGCGTGGCCACTCCAGGACAGCTTTTACCTTCTCAGGGTCCATCTTGAGGCCCTAATCGGAGGTGATATTACCCAGGAGGGAAAGAGATCTTTTTTCAAACATGCACTTCTGCAGCTTGGCATAAAGATGATTCTCCCTTAAACGAAGCAACACCTGGCAGACATGACTCTGATGATTTACCGGATCTGGGGAAAAAGTCAAAATGTCATCGAGATACACCACAACACAGAAATAGAGGAGATCACGAGAAATGTCATTGACAAATTCTTGAAACACTGCGGGGGCGTTACACAGGCCGAAGGGCATAACTAGGTATTCCGTGCCAATCACGTTTATTAAATGCGGTCTTCCACTCATCACCCTGACTAATCTGAATCAGGTTGTAGGACCCCCACAAGTCCAGTTTAGAAAAAAAAATTGCCCCCCGTATGCGATCAAACAGTTCTGAAATCAAAGGCAATGGGTACCTGTTCGTCACCGTGATCTGATTGAGGCCCCGGTAGTCAATGCAGGGTTGGAGGGATCCATCCTTCTTCTTGACAAAGAAGAACCCAGCTCCGGCCGGGGAAGCCCCTCTCCAGATTCTCCTTGATGTAGGTCGACATAGACTGAGTCTCTGGCAGGGAGAGGGGGTATACTCTACCACGAGAAGTAGATGAATCAGGAACCAAGTCGATCGGACAATCATATGCTCAATGTGGCGGCAAGGTCTCCGCTTCCCTTTTATTGAAGACATCAGAGAACATAGAGAAACAAGAAGGCAACCCTGCCAATGACTGATGCGGCGAAGACTGCGGTGGATGGATATGACCCAGACAGCGGTCGAGACACTTGGGACCCCACTGGAGAACCTCTCCGGAGTTCCAATCCAGGACTTGGGAGTGCAAACGGAGCCAAGGCATACCCAGCAGCACGGGGTTGACAGCCTTGGGCAGGACAAACAGGGAGATTAGCTCAGTGTCAAGAGCTCTCACTTGAAGTCTCAATGGCTTGGTCACAGACAAAACTGGGTAAAGCAATGGCAGTCCATCTACCGAGGCGACAATCAATGGCCTTTCCAGACGGACAGTGGGCAACTGGAGAAGGTCTTGACAGATGAAATTAGCTGCAGAGCCAGAGTCCAGGTAGGCAGAGACCAGATGGGGTTTCTTGCCAACAATGATGGTCACGGGAATAAACAGTTTGGAGGAGAGTTCACGAATAAATGCAGTGGCGCTCAGGGTTGTCTCTCCAACCAAACCTAGGTGTTGGAGTTTTTGGGCTTTTGTGGACACAGACGCACGATATGGCCAGCGAGGTCGCAATATAGACAGAGTCCAGTGGTGTGCCTGCGCTGTTTCTCTTGTACAGACAATTTTAGGCAATACACCTGCTGTAATGACAGGGATAGGGAAACAGACAAGTGAGCCCTAATCTACCCGCCACTCAGTCCCAGCCTACTTGCAACGACCCGCCCTAGGTGACGGGGTACAACTGGGCGACGGTCCCTACACTCAATAAGTGCACGACAGACAAGGAAACACAGAACAAAGGGAAACGGGGCAGTTGCCCACGGCAACACCGTGAGCAACAAGAGTAGTAAACGAGCCGAGTCAAACCAGGAGAGTACGAGGTGCCAAACGTAGAGCAGGAGAGTAGTGAAAAAGCCGAGTCAAACCAGGAGTGTACGAGGTACCAAACGCAGAGCAGAAGAGTAGTAAGTAAGCCAGGGTCAATACGAAGCAGGGACAAGTAGATCAAGAAGCTGCAGCAGGGCCAGGAAACCAACAGAGAAGAAATCACAAGCAAGGAGGAACAGGAAAGGCAGGTGTAATGATGGGGGTAGGGAAACGGACAAGTGAGCCCTAATCTACCCGCCACTCTGTCCCTGCCTACTTGCAACGACTCGCCCTAGGCGACGGGGTACAACTGGGCGGCGGTCCCTACGCTCAGTAAGTGCACGAGACAAACAGACAAGGGTACACAAAGCTAAGGGAAATGGGGCAGTTGCCCACGGCAACACCGTGAGCAACAGAGTGGTGGACAAGCCGAGTCAAACCAGGAGTGAACGAGGTACCAAACGCAGAGCAGGAGAGTAGTCAGAAAGCCAGGGTCAGTATGGAGCAGGATCAAATAGTCAGAAGCTGTAGCTGGGCCAGGAAACCACACGAGAAGAGTCACAAGCAAAGGAGGAACAGGAAAGGCAGGTATAAATAGACAGAGGGCGGGAGCTAGCTCCGTCTGGCCAGGCTGCGATAGGCTCTCCCACTCCTAAGCCTGCCATCCTGAGTGGTGGAAGATGGAGTCAGTCTCAGAGACATAGACTCAGGTGCAGACTGATTACCTATGGGCGTATACACAGAAGTTGTGCCTGGCAGATCCTTTACAGTACCCCCCCTTTTATGAGGGGCCACCGGACCCTTTCTAAGTGGACCTTGTTTATTGGGGAAACAAAGGTGGAACTTCCTGACCAATACCCCAGCGTGAACATCCCGGGCGGGTACCCAAGTCCTCTCCTCAGGCCCGTATCCTCTCCAATGGACCAGGTACTGAAGGGAGCCTTGGACCATCTTGCTGTCCACAATCTTGGCCACCTCGAATTCCACCCCCTCAGGGGTGAGAACGGGAACAGGAGGTTTCCTCGAGGGAGCCAAGGACGGGGAGCAGCGTTTAAGGAGGGAGGCATGAAACACGTTGTGTATTCGAAAAGATGGGGGCAACTCCAGTCGGAAGGAGACAGGATTGAGGACTTCAATGACCTTATACGGCCCAATAAACCGGGGAGCAAACTTCTTGGACGGGACCTTAAGGCGCAAGTTCCTAGACGACAACCACACCAGATCCCCGACCATAAACAAGGGGTTAGCAGAACGTCTTCTATCAGCCTGAGTTTTTTGTACGCTCTAGGATGCCTCTAGGTTCTTCTGAACCTGGGCCCAGACTGTGCACAGTTCCCGATGAACAACCTCTACCTCGGGATTGTTGGAATTACCAGGTGAAACGGAGAACCGTGGATTAAACCCAAAATTACAGAAAAAGGGGGAGACCCCAGACGAGTTACTGACCCGGTTATTAAGGGAAAATTCAGCGAGGGGAATGAATGAGACCGAATCATATTGACAGTCAGACAAAACACCTTAAATATTGTTCTAGAGATTGATTAGTCCTTTCCGTTTGGCCATTAGTTTCAGGATGGAAGGCAGAGGAGAAGGACAGATCAGTCTCCAACTTTTTACAGAAGGCTCTCCAAAACAATGAAACAAATTGTACCCCTCTGTCCGAAACAATATTGACAGGGGCCCCATGGAGACGCAGGATGTGTTTGACAAACAAGGTAGCTAACGTCTTAGCATTGGGTAGTTTCTTGAGGGGCACAAAGTGGCACATCTTACTGAAGCGGTCTACTACAACCCACACCACCGACTTGCCTTGAGATGGAGGCAAATCGGTGATAAAATCCATGGAGATATGGGTCCAAGGTCTCTGGGGAATGGGCAAAGAACGTAGTAAGCCCGCTGGTCGGGACCTGGGAGTCTTGGACCTAGCACAAACCTCACAAGCGGCGACGTAAGCTTTAACGTCTTTAGGCAACCCAGGCCACCAATAGTTTCTGGCAATGAGGTGTTTGGTACCCAGGACGCCTGGAAGACCAGATAGGGCGGAGTCATGATTCTCCCTAAGTACCCTTAGCCGGAATTGCAGGGGAACAAACAGCTTGTCCTCAGGAAGGTTCCCTGGAGCTGAACCTTGATCGGCCGCAATTTCAGAGACTAAATCAGAATCAATAGAAGAAATGATTATACCAGGAGGCAAAATACAAGCAGGATCTTCCTCCGAAGGAGGGCTGGCCATGAAGCTACGCGACAGAGCATCGGCCTTAATATTTTTAGACCCAGCCCTATAGGTAACCAAAAAGTTGAATCTGGTAAAAAATAGCGCCCATCGAGCTTGTCTCGGGTTTAGCCTCCGGGCAGATTCTACGAAAACCAGATTCTTGGGGTCAATGGCCATTCTAAGCTGAATGTGCCTGCTCTAGTCAGAAAGCCAGGGTCAGTATGGAGCAGGATCAAATAGTCAGAAGCTGTAGCTGGGCCAGGAAACCACACGAGAAGAGTCACAAGCAAAGGAGGAACAGGAAAGGCAGATATAAATAGACAGAGGGCGGGAGCTAGCTCCGTCTGGCCAGGCTGTGATAGGCTCTCCCACTCCTAAGCCTGCCATCCTGAGTGGTGGAAGATGGAGTCAGTCTCACAGACATAGAAGCAGGTGCAGACTGATTACCTATGGGCGTGGATACAGAAGCTGTGCCTGGCAGATCCTTAACAGTACCCCCCTTTTATGAGGGGCCACCGGACCCTTTCTAGATGGACCTGGTTTATTGGGGAAACAAAGGTGGAACCTCCTGACCAATACCCCAGCGTGAACATCCCGGACGGGTACCCAAGTCCTCTCCTCAGGTCCATATCCTCTCCAATGGACCAGGTACTGGAGGGAGCCTTGGACCATCTTACTGTCCACAATCTTGGCCACGTCGAATTCTACCCCCTCAGGGGTGAGAACGGGGACAGGAGGTTTCCTCGAGGGAGCCAAGGATGGGGAGCAGCGTTTAAGGAGGGAGGCATGAAACACGTCGTGTACTCAAAAAGATGGGGGCAACTCCAGTCGGAAGGAGACAGGATTGAGGACTTCAATGGCCTTGTACGGCCCTATAAACCGGGGAGCAAACTTCTTGGACGGGACTTTAAGGCGCAAGTTCTTTGACGATAGCCACACCAGATCCCCGACCATAAACAAGGGGTTAGCAGAACGTCTTCTATCTGCCTGAGTTTTTTGTATGCTCTGGGACGCCTCTAGGTTCTTCTGAACCTGGGCCCAGACTCTGCACAGTTCCCGATGAACGACCTCTACCTCGGGATTGTTGGAATTACCAGGTGAAACGGAGGAGAACCGTGGATTAAACCCAAAATTACAGAAAAAGGCGGAGACCCCTGACGAGTTACTGACCCGGATATTAAGGGAAAATTCAGCGAGGGGAATGAATGAGACCCAATCATATTGACAGTCAGAGATAAAACACCTTAAATATTGTTCTAGAGACTGATTAGTCCTCTCGGTTTGGCCATTAGTTTCAGGATGGAAGGCAGAGGAGAAAGACAGATCAATCTCCAACTTTTTACAGAAGGCTCTCCAAAACAAAGAAACAAATTGTACCCCTCTGTCAGAAACAATATTGACAGGGAGCCCATGGAGACGCAGGATGTGTTTGACAAACAAGGTAGCTAACGTCTTAGCATTGGGTAGTTTTTTGAGGGGCACAAAGTGGCACATCTTACTGAAGCGGTCTATTACAACCCACACCACCGACTTGCCTTGAGATGGAGGCAAATCGGTGATAAAATCCATGGAGATATGGGTCCATTTGGTTGGGCTGAACCAACACCGGGGCCGAGATAAAGCACTTCTTAAGGACCTCAAAAGCCTGGACAGCCTCAGGAGGCCAGCGGAGGAGATCAGCACCCTTGCGAGTGAGGTCCGTAAGAGGCTTAGCGATGACCGAGAAGTTAGCAATAAATCTCCTGTAATAATTAGTGAACCCCAAGAAACACTGTAACGCCTTCAGGGAGGCAGGTTGGACCCATTCCGCCACAGCCTGGACCTTGGCGGGGTCCATGCGGAATTCATGAGGAGTGAGGATTTGACCCAAAAATGGTATCTCCTGCACCCCAAACACACATTTTTCGGTCTTCGCAAACAGTTTGTTTTCCCGAAGGACCTGGAGCACCTTCCTGACATGCTCAATGTGGGAGGACCAGTCCTTGGAAAACACAAGTATGTCATCAAGGTACACTACAAGAAATACCCCCAGGTAATCTCTTAAAATCTCATTTATGAAATTCTGGAAGACCGCGGGAGCATTACACAACCCAAAGGGCATGACGAGGTATTCGAAATGACCTTCGGGCGTGTTAAACCCAGTCTTCCACTCATCCCCCTCTTTGATGCGGATAAGGTTATACGCCACCCGTAGATCAAACTTAGAGAACCATTGGGCCCCCTGAACCTGATTAAAGAGATCAGGAATCAAAGGAAGGGGATACTGGTTCCTTACAGTGACCTTATTCAAGTTACGGTAGTCAATGCATGGCCTAAGACCACCATCCTTCTTCCCTACGAAGAAGAAGCCAGCACCTACCGGAGAAGTAGAGGGGCGAATGTAACCCTTGGCCAGGCATTCCTGGATATACTCTCTCATGGCTTCACGTTCGGGACAAGAGAGATTAAATATCCTACCCTTAGGGAGCTTAGCTCTTGGTACCAAATCGATAGCGCAATCGTATTCTCTATGAGGAGGTAACACTTCGGAGGCCTCCTTAGAGAAAACATCAGCGAAGTCCTGAACAAACTCCGGTAGCGTGTTCACCTCCTCAGGGGGAGAAATCACAAGCAAGGAGGAACAGGAAAGGCAGGTATAAATAGACAGAGGGCGGGAGCTAGCTCCGTCTGGCCAGGCTGTGATAGGCTCTCCCACTCCTAAGCCTGCCATCCTGAGTGGTGGAAGATGGAGCCAGTCTCACAGACATAGAAGCAGGTGCAGACTGATTACCTATGGGCGTGGATACAGAAGCTGTGCCTGGCAGATCCTTAACACCTGCATTGGACAAGGCAGTAGAGGACGGCAAGAGGGGTTGCTGGAAGTTGGGCGCCAATCTAGGAAGCCGTCTCTCCTGACGAACCTCATGAGATCTCTCCCTGAGCCTTATATCCACCCGGGTAGCCAGCAGAATCAGGTCGTCCAGGGCAGGTGGTAGATCTCGGGCAGCAAGTTCATCCTTGATCTCGGGCGATAGGCCATGCCAGAAGGAAGCTACCAAGGCCTCATTGTTCCAGGACAGCTCTCCTGCCAGGGTCCGGAAATGGATGGTGTATTCGCCCACGGAGGTGTCCTCTTGGCGCAGGTTGAAGATAGCAGTGTCTGCCGACTAGACTTGTCCTGGCTCCTCAAAAACAGTACGGAACAACTGCACGAACCCCTGGAAGTTTTGAGTCTCAGGTCACTGACGTTCCCAGATTGGGTTCGCCCATGCCAGGGCCTTGCCAGCAAGTAGAGACACGATGAAGGCGATCTTGGTTCCGTCTGAGGGAAATGCTCGGGCGTGCAGAGTAAAATGGATATAGCATTGGTTCAGAAATCCCCTGCACGTACTGGCAGCGAGAACCAAGGATCCGGACCGGAACCGCCAGGAGGTGTAGCATGAGGGTCGGTCGGTTGAGCTTGCATAGAGGCAGGAAGGGAAGCAGCTAGCGCCCCTAGCTGCTGCAACATGGAGTCCACTGCCACAAGAAGTTGATCCTGTCTTGCTCGGAGATCCTGCAGGTCAGCCTGCATGGCTTGGGAGGGTGACATGCCGTTAAATTGACCAGCGGGGTCCATGGCCTGAGCGTACTGTCACGATGCGGGGGGTGGACCCACTGGGCCGTACCACGTAGCGGGATGGCAGCTGGCCAAACAGGTATGGTACAGAGTCTATAGTCCAGAAAGGTTACCTGAGGCAATGTAGACAGTAGCAGGACAGGCTTGGCTGGGACCAGGCAGCAGGTAGGCGACAGGCGTGGAGTAGCAGAGCAGGCGTGGAAATGCAGCACAGCATGACAACAGCTCAACACGGCAGTAGATCAGGATAGTACTGGATAGCACGGGAAACAGGATACAGGATACAGGTACGGGGAACACTGGGAAGCTGGAAGACACTTAGGAGACCATTTGCAAGACAGACTTTGGGAAACAACAACAATGCTCAGGCGAGGATCAGAAGGGCGGAGGCCTTCTTATAGTCCAGGAAATCATGTGAGTTGATGATGATGATTTTCATGCGCGCGCTGGCCCTTTAAGGGCGTTAACGAGCGCGCGTGCACCCTCCGGGAGACAGTCTCGATACCCGGAAATGAGTGGCGGCGCCTCACAGGGAGACGACACAGTACAGCAGCAGGACGTCCATGGCCGCGGTTATCGAGGCGTAAGTTAGAACGACGGACAGTGGCCATAGACGTCACAATTATGCTGGGATTTCGGAAATCAGCCCACTTGGCTCTTATTTGCTGGAATTTCGTAGAATCATTCTGTCTGACAGACATTGATTGTTCCATGGTTGGGCTTGTCCACACGTAGCAGAATTGCTGCATATTTTCCGTCCGGAATTGCGTACGGAAAATATGCAGAATACAGTAGCAGCAAAGTGGGTGAGATTTAACAAATGTCATCCACACGCTGCGTAAAAATGCAGACCAGAAATTGAACTGCGGTGCGTATCCGCAGCATGTCAATTTTGCTGAGGAAAGTGGACTGAATTGATGCGTTTTTCAAAGTAGATGTCACCATATCCTAGCAATGTCAAAAACGCAGAAAAATATGCACCATTTTCTGCAGTAAAAAAAATGCAGGAAATGGTGCATTTTTTCCGCAGCGGAATGTCTGCTACTTTCAACAGAATTGCTGCAGAAATTTTCTGCAGCAATTCCGTTACGTGTGGACAAGCCCTAATAGTTCTATTGGATGGAGTTTGTAATTTCTGTGATAGAAGTAATTTTGGTTTAGCTATGTGTGATCTAGTCACCGTAAGAATGGAATAACAAGTTTGCATCCACCACATGGGGATGATCACTTTATATATCTATCTATATTGCAAATACAGTTCTTGAGCACATAAGATCATGTTACATTATATAAACTGTAGACATGAATTATAAACTGCGTAACCTATGCAAAACCCTCAATCCAAGGTATGTTCACATGTCATCTGGATACCTTCCAAGTAATACAGAAAACCAAAAATAGACAAAAGAAGGCAATATACACAAAATCTAAAAAAAATCTATCATTTTTATTAGACTACAAGTAATATCAATAATACAATAATAATCAATATAAATAGCAGAAAAATAGGACTTGGATTTTATAGCCCATATACTGCATGGAACAGAGAACACACCATATAGAGAAATTATTGAACATGTAAAGGGTGTAACAAAATATTAATAGGTAAATGTACCCCCCCCCCCCTAATTCATATCTAAACTATACTATATGTAATATAAATAAACACAGGAGACATATGATAGCCAGAGGAATAGCAGCCATTTATGCTTATATAGTATAAAATGAAAAAAAAAGCCACAAGGGCTAATGTAAATGGTTCAGCTACATATCATCTCCTTATTAGGAAAAAAGTATAATGGTTAGAAGGAATTGAAAGACTTAGGCCTGATTTACACGAGCGTGTGCGTTTTGCGCGCGCAAAAAACGCTGCGTTTTGCACGCGCAAAAGGCACTTGGCAGCTCCGTGTGTCATCCGTGTATGATGCGCGGCTGCGTGATTTTCGCGCAGCCGCCATCATAGAGATGAGGCTAGTCGACGCCCGTCACTGTCCAAGGTGCTGAAAGAGCTAACTGATCGGCAGTAACTCTTTCAGCACCCTCGACAGTGAATGCCGAACACAATATACACCAACCTGTGAATAAAAAAAGACTTTCATACTTACCAAGAACTTCCTGCTTCCCCCAGTCCGGTCTCCCGGCCGTTGCCTTGGTGACGCGTCCCTCTCTCGTCATCCGGCCCCACCTCCCAGGATGACGCCGCAGTCCATGAGACCGCTGCAGCCTGTGATTGGCTGCAGCCTGTGCTTGGCCTGTGATTGGCTGCAGCTGTCACTTTGACTGAACTGTCATCCCGGGAGGTCGGACCGGAGTTATCGGTAAGTCAGAACGTCTTTTTTTTTTTACAGGTTCATGGATTTTCGGAGCGGAAGTCACTGTCCATGGTGCTGAACCAGTTTAACGCTTTCAGCACCGTGGACAGTGACTGTCTCCTGACGTCGCGTACCCGAACATTTTTTACCGGTTTCGGTCAAAACGAGTTTGGCCGAACCCGGTGAAGTTCGGTGCGCTCATCTCGAATTTGACACTCCGTTTGGATGTTTGTAAACAGAAAAGCACGTGGTGCTTTTCTGTTTACATTCAGGAGTTTGACAGCTCTTGCGCGAATCACGCAGTTCGCACGGAAGTGCTTCCGTGCGGCATGCGTGGTTTTCACGCACCCATTGACTTCAATGGGTGCGTGAGTGCGCGAAAAACGCACGATTATAGAACATGTCGTGAGTTTTTTTCTGCGCACACGCGCTGAGCGCAATTCACGCATCGTCTAAACTGCCCCATTGACTAATATAGGTGCGTACGACATGCGTGCAAAGCACGCGCGTCGCACGCGCGTATAATACGTTCGTGTAAATGAGGCCTTACCCCTAGACATGTTCACCAAATGTGTAGAATTGAGGGCAAAAAAGATCAGTTTGCGGGAATCTATGATCCTGCAAACTGACTGCGCTATTGATTCCATCAAAAACTACGGAACCCTGTCACAACGGTGACAAACGGAAACCTTTAGCAAAGTTTCCATCACCATTTATATCAATGGTGAGGAAAATGGAAGTTTAGGCTGGGTTCACACTGAGTTTTTTGCAGGCAGAAAATCCGCCTCAAAATTCCGTTTGGAATTTTGAGGCAGATTTTGCTCTGCCTGCACGCCGATTTTCGCAGCAATTTTCGCCCGCGGCAATTGAGCACCGCGGGCAAAAAAAGCAGCGAAATACGCTTTCTCTGCCTCCCATTGATGTCAATGGGAGGTCAGAGACGTAAACGCCCGAAGATAGGGCATGTCGCTTCTTTTTCCAGAAAGCCGTTTTTTCCGCTCGCGGGAAAAAAAATGCCTCCGCCTCCAATTGAAATCAATGGGAGGCATTTTCGGACGTCTTTTGGCGCATTTTCTGACGCGGTTTCCGCGTCAAAAAACTCTGTGTGAACTTACCCTTAGGTTTCCGTTTGCCTTTCCGTTGAGGGGTTAACCCGGCAGAAACCTCAGACGGAACCCCTCAACGGAAGGGCAACGGTGATGTGAACACAGCCTCAGTCCTGCCTTTTAAAATAATATGATAACCTCTAGGAGTCTGTGAGAGCCACAGCTCCACTACATGGATCAAAGTCAACTCCATTGGTCTAGCAGCCATAGCAAGAGCTAAAATGCATGCAAGTTCTATACCCAGCGTAAAGACAAAGTGGAGTCACCCAGTTGGCTTAAATATGTCATAAGAGGCTCTATATCCCAAGTGCTTGAGTACTTTGGAAGAATAGGTCTGGATGCAACATCCCTTTTAGAAGCCTTAAGTATATTCTATTCTCCGTCAGCTTAGGAATTCTGATAATAAGAGCGGATCCTATTGATTTTAAAGTGTAAAGGCCGGTTTAAATTTTGGCTGGTGCAACGAGCACCGATCAATGAGACAGCTCGTTGATAAGCGCTCGTTTGCTCCTGTCACAAGGAGCTATGGTCGTTACTCTGATCGCTCATCCCCATACTTTATCATGTCGGCAGCGCATCTCCCTGTTTACACAGGGAGATGTGCTGCTAACAGAGTTTATATTTCAGTTTTTTGCAACGATACGATCAGCAGATGAATGAGCTCGTTCATCTGCAGATTGCTGCCCTGTTTAAACAGGACAATTATCAGCAACGAGCTTTCTATGAACGCTTGTCCGCCTGATAACTGCTCAGTGTGAAAGGGCCTTTAGAGGATATACCTGAATGAATTTTTTAATTCAAGAATTCTAGTGCTGCCCACATATCTAAGGGATCTGTAACTTCTCTATATGTTTCTGTTCTCCAAGTCTGGAACTCAGATATAATGGCTTAATATCTATCACGTGTTCTTGGTCTCAAAGACCAATTAATTAGGTTGTTTGCTTGTGCTGATAACTCTGGAAATAAGAACAGCTGACTCTCACAGCTATCCACATTAGTTGCGGTAGCTCTAATAGAAGGTGTACTGGTCCCTGGAAGCACTCCACTGTTATCCCCAACGGGAGCTTCTCGTCTATTGTCAATGAGTGTATTTTGGGGTACGACGGTTTTGATGGCCATACTAGTACTAACCGTGCTACAAACTCCTCTTCTATCT
Organism: Rhinoderma darwinii; assembly: GCF_050947455.1. Taxonomy (NCBI): domain Eukaryota; kingdom Metazoa; phylum Chordata; class Amphibia; order Anura; family Rhinodermatidae; genus Rhinoderma; species Rhinoderma darwinii. The sequence goes on from NC_134687.1 coordinate 484,862,638, forward strand.
TCTGAGGAGTTTGTGGCAGTAAGGTAGGAGGAGGGTATGCATAAAGATGTATTAAGTCCCTCCATGGGAAGGATAGCGTATCTATCCTCCAAGCTCCTGGGGACCATGTGCGTGCAGCAAATCTCTTTGTCTCTGACACAAATAGATCAGCGTATCTATCCTCCAAGCTCCTGGGGACCATGTGCGTGCAGCAAATCTCTTTGTCTCTGACACAAATAGATCTATCTCCAAGGTCCTGAATTTCTGAAGTAGTAAAGGGGGTTTTACACTGGCCAATTATCTGGCAAATGATCGTTCATAGAATGCTCTTTGCCGATAATTGCCCTGTGTAAACAGGGCAGCAATCAGCAAATGAACGAGCTCGTTCATTTGCTGATCATATCGTTTTAAAAAAGTAAAGTATTATCGTTGTCGGCAGTACATCTCCCTGTGTAAACAGGGAGACGCGCCGCCAACATTAGAAATAATAATGTATGGGGACAAGCGATCGGAGTAACGACAGCTCTACCCCATACATAGCTCCTTGTGACAGGAGTAGACGAGCACCGATCAACGAGCTGTGTCGTTGATTGGCCAAAATCGGCCGGTGTAATAGGGCCTTTACTTGAAGAACTGGTTCTTTAGGGCAACTGTTTTCATGGATAGTCTGTCTGGAGATTACATCTGAAATCTCATTTGTGTGTCCCGGTACATATTGTGCTCTCAAGTCTAACTTCCTGTCTATTGCCCAGGACCAGAACTCCAGTGCCTCTGCCCATAATCTCCTGGATTTGGTACCTTCTATCTTGTTGAGGTATGCCACTGCTGTCTTGTTGTCCATCTGGACCAAAATGGATTGACAGGTCGTCTGTTCCTTTACTAAAGATCTCGACGCTCTCAATTCTAGGATATTGATATGCATCTTTTTCTCTATGACTCACCAAGTGCCTATTATTCAGGAAGTCTTGTGAGTAGGCTCCCAACCACATAAGAGATGCGTCCGATGTTAATTGTTAAGTTCGCTGCTCGGGCGCGAATAAAATTTGGAATAGGGTCTTGCAAGGCTATAATTGCCTCTAATTTTCTTCTGACCAGTATAGGAGTACTGAATATGCTGTTCCAGAGATTTATTTTGCTGAGGAGATCTCCTAACCAAAACTGCATCTTCTGGCAAAGAGTGGGAGCCGTTTTGAACCCCAGTTGTAACACTACAACTCTTCCAATGAGTCTTGCCAGATTTCTTAGTGAGATAAATCCGTGGTGAGAAGTATGCTCACTCTCTCTTTTAAGTCCAACCACTTTTCTGCTGTAACTTGTATTTGAAAAATCTTTGAATCTAGGTGGAAACCTCAGAAAATCAAACTCACTGTGGGCTGAAGAACTGACTTTTCTACATTTATGTGGAATCCTGTGTCTAATAGGGTAAACATCAGCATGTCTCTGTGTGTAGTCAAGAACTCCTTGTTTTGGTGAAAAAAAGTATGTTGTCTAGGTATATTATGCATAGAACACCTTTCCCTCTCAGAAAAGTTATGATAGCTTTCATTACCCTCGTGAATGTATACGGGGCATTTGAGCGGCCAAATACCATTACATTCCAATGGTAAATACAGCTTCTCCACTTGAATTATTGGAGCCCTCTGTGCTTTGGAGCAATATATATAGATTGGAATGCATTCCTGAGGTCTATCTTTAAAAGGAAGAACTCTTTTTGCAGAAAGAGTTTCAAGTCGGCTATATTGTCTAACTGGAAACTCTTTTCCTTTAAGAACCTGTTTAAAGGTTTTACATTGAGGAACGGTCTGACTGATCCGTCCCGTTTTTTGATTGGAAATAAATGGCTAATCCAGCCTTTCTGTTCCGGATGAGCTAGGGAAATCTTCCCCTCTGCTAATCCTGGATCTAGAACAACGTCTAGACTCCAGTCTGTCCTGAATCTGGGTATCTGTCTTTGAAACTGACATTTTTTCAGTGGAAGGCATAAGCCATTTTTTACTATGTTTAAGACCCAATGGTTCTGAGCTAATCATCTGCCAATCTTGCAAATATGTTTTTTATGGAATTAGAGAATCTCGTACCTGACTGTTTTTTCTTGTTATAGGTCCTGGAATAACCACCTTTTGCTGAGTAAGACCCTTGTCCTCTGTTGGATGATCTCCTAAAGTGTCCCTATTCATAATCACGGACCTGCCTTCGGGGCTTGTGGGACCGACCCTCTCTACGAAAATTCAGTTTAAAAGGATACGCAGGTCTCTCAAAATCTGCAAAGGACTTTTTAGGTCTATATCATCCTGCACGTCAATGTGAGCAGTACCTTTGCGCACCTTGACATGCAGTTATGTCTGTGCTTTGACAGTTAACCGCCGTTTGGTGCTACACCGCAGCGGTGGTTAACTGTGCAGGGTGTCTGTCCTGCATTCCCTGTTGCCGATCAGCGGCCCATCGCTGCTGATTTCAGCAGTTAACCCCTTAGGTGCGGCGGTCGATTGCCGCATTTAAGGAGTTTAGAGCAGATCGACAGCCCCTAAATGAAATCACGGAGGCTGGCGATGGTTGCCATGGCAACCAGAGGCAAGACATGGCCTCCGGGCTGCCTTGTACGGAAGTCTATGAGGACCAGCCGGAGGACCAGCCTCTGTAGAAGAGGCTGATGAGCGCTCCTGTGAGAACTAACAGCTCCTGATCTTAGAGAAGCCTGCTGAATACAGCTGGGGTCGGAAAACATTCGGACCCCAGCTGTTTAACCCTTTGATCGCCGCGGTCCAGATCAAAGGGAACTCCCCTCTTTAATCGCGTCACTGGAAACCCGGTGACGTGATCAAAGAGCAGGGAATCCCTCTGCAGTCAGCCCTGGGGACCTAGAAAGGACCCCAGAGCTGTCTAATCAGTTTGCCTGCTGTTAGGGCACACTATGTGCTGCCTTAACAGCAGCCTGTGTCATAGTGACACAGTATGATGTATTAACATACAGGAGTATGCTAATACATTACAAGTAAAAAATAAAGTTATAAATAAAGTTATACCTTAATGGGATTAAAAAGATTAACAAAAAAAACTAAATAAATAAAAAAAGTCATTATTTTGAATAAAATATATTTTATTGCCCCTACGCTAAATAAAAACAAAAAACCTACACATATTAGGTATCTAAACAACCGTAATAACCTGAAGGATTAAACTAACGGTTTATTTAGCAAGAAACGTGAATGGGATCAAAAATAAACAAGAAAAACTATGCAGAGAGTCGCTTTTTCCTATATTCATGCCGTAAAAATATTTTTTTCTACCTACAAACTGTGAAAAAAAATTAATACAATTTCTCCCGCTTAAAACAAGGCCTCATATGGCCACGTCAATGAAAAAATAAAAACGTTATAGCTGCTGAAATGCAGAGAGGTAAAAACTGAAAAATGTAGCTGGTCATTAAGGGCACATTCAGACTTGGCAGAATTTCTGTTGAATTCCGCTGCGGACAGTCCTCAGTGGAATTCTGCAGCAGCCGTTTTTTACATTTGTTTCTATAAATTTTTAGGAAACTTAGTTCAGACGTTGCGGAAAATAACTGTGCGGAATTTAGGCTGCGGTGCAGAATTTTCCCTCCGTAGCATGATCATTATGTTGAGGAGAAGCAGCGGAATTTCACTGCGGATTTCAGCATTTGCATTGCAAAGGCTGAAATCTGTAGCAAGTCCGCTCTGATATCTGCAACGTCTGAATTACCTGTCAAATATGAAAATGTTGATGCTAATTTGCAAAGAATCTACAGCAACATTTTCAGCAGAACAATTCTGCCATGTCTGAACATGGCCTAAGACCCTTTCAGGCCCGGTCATTAAGGGGTTAAAAATAAAAGTTAGAAGTTACATAAACAAAAAATACTTTTCCTATAATTATTTGGTATTGCCGCATTCGTAACGACCCCAACTATAAAACTATAATGTTATTTTTCCCGCAGTGAACACTGCAAAAAAACTATCACTATTTTGTGGTCACCGCCCCTTCCAAAATATACAATAAAAAGTGATCAAAAAGTCGCATGTACACAAAATAGTACCAATAAAAACTTTAACCCGTCCCACAAAAAATAAGCCCTTACACAGCTTTTTGGACTGAAAAATAAAAAAGTTACGGCTCTCAGAATATGGTGACACAAAAAATAACAAATTTTATTAAAAAAAAGAGATTATATTGCGCAAACGCTGCAAAACATAAAACAATTATATACATATGGTATCGCCGTAATCGTACCGACCCGTAGAATAAAGTAAAATTGTAATTTATAGAGCATGGCGAACGCCGTAGAACAGAAGAATTAAAAAACATTGTCAGAAATTATGCTTTTTGGTCACCTTGCTTGCCAAAAAATCTAATAAAAACTGATCAAAAAAACATGTGCCCCAAAATGGTACCAATGAAAACTACAAATTGTCCCGCAACAAATAAGCCCTCACACAGCTCCGGTGGAGAAAAAATAAAAAAGTTCTGGCTCCCAGAATATGGCGATGCAAAATGTAAAGTGTTCCAAAAGCGGATAAGATCGGGCGCCATTTATCAGTGCGACACTGGCCACATATCTGCGTATTATTATTTATTTACCCCATTATTATACCCTCTTATTATGCCCTGATGTACGCCACACAGATTACACATACCCCCACATCATAAACTGAAATACCAGTAAGGGCATGTTCACACGTGGCGGAATTGCAGTGGAATTCTCTAGAGGCCGTTTTTTACATTTGTTTCAATACATTTTTAGGCAAGTTAGTTCAGACATTGCGGAAAACTCCGCTGCAGACCATAGGCTGCGGTGCAGAATTTTCCCTCCGCAACATGCACTGTCTGTTGCGGAGAAGAAGCGGAATTTCACTGCGGATTTCAGCCTTTTAAATGCAAAGACTGAAATCTTTGGCAAGTCCGCTGTTTTCTGCGACGTCTGAATTACCTGTCAAATATGCTAATGTTGGTGCAGATTCATTGCGTAATTGCCCCAAATCTGCACCAACATTTGCAGCGGAAAAACTCTGCCACATGTGAACATGCCCTAAAACTCCAAACAGAACAACTACCAAGCAAAATCTGCGCTCCAAATGGCACTCCCTCTCTTAGTTGCCCTACAGCGTGCCCAAACAGCAGTTTACATCCACAGATATGGCATCGCCATACCTGGGAGAACCTGATTAATATTTTATGAGGTATTTGTCTTCAGTGGCACAAACTGGGCACAACATATTGTGCACTAAAATAGTATATTAGTGGAAAATTGTAATTTTCACTCTGCACCATCCAGTGCGCATTAACCCCTTAGCGCACCACGACTTAATAGCATGTCGTGGTGCGGGGGGGGGGGTGATGTATGGAGTGGGCTCACGTGCTGAGCCCGTGCCATACGCTGCTGGTGTCAGCTGTGTATAACAGCTGACACCCGGGACTAACGGACAGGAACAGCGATCGCGATGTTACAGGAGCCTATAAAAATGACAATATACTACAATACATTAGTATTTCAGTGTATTGTACCAGTATTCTAACGACCGCTAGTTCAAGTTTCCTAGGGGGACTAATAAAATGTGTACAAAAAAAAGTAAATAAAGTTGTTAGTGAAAAAAATGTAATAAACATTTAAAGTCCAAAAGAAAACCCTTTTCTCATTTAAATGAATGTAAAAAAAAATAAAAAATACACAAAATTTGTATCACTGCGTACGTAAAAGTTAGAAATATTACAATATACCATTATTTAACTCGCACGGTGAACGCCGTAAATAATAAAGAATTTAAAATGACAAAATCGCTGGGTCACCTTAGCTTAATAAAAAGCAAAAAGCAGGGAAAGAGAAACTTGATCCAGCGCTGGGTTTAAAAGAAGGTAAAATTCCAACTTTATTCCAAATATATTAAAAAGTCCATATACAAAGGGGTGAATGCATCAGATAGCAGGCAACAAGTTGTATGTACCAAAAAATGATACCAATAAAAACTACAGCTCGTCCCGCAAAAAAATAAGCCCTCACACCTCTCAATCGACCAAAAAATAAAAAAAGTGATGCCTCTCGGAATGTGGTGAAACAAAACAATTTTTTCTTTTAACAAATTGTTTTTATTTTCTAAAAGTAGTAAAATATTTAAAAAAAACTATATCAATTTTATATCACTGTAAATTGAGTCGCAGAAAAAAATTGAAGTTGTAGTTTTAACTGCATGGTGAAAGCCGTAAAAACAAAACCCAAAAAATAATGGAGGAATCGCAGTTTTTTACAATTTCAGTCTGCAAACAATTTTATTTTCAGTTTCAAATGGTGTCAAGAGAAAATACAACTCCTCCCGCAAGAAATAAGCCCTCACACCGCTCTAATGACGGAAAAATAAAAAAGTTATGGCTGATGGAAGGCGGGGAGTGAAAAAAATTAAATACAAAAAATGGATCAGTACAGAAAGGGTTAAATTCATTTCTAATAAAAAAAAAATTATGACCACGTGGGGTATTGCCATACTCGGGAGAAATTGCTTTACAGATGTTGGGCAGCTTTTTCCTCCTTTATTGTTTGTGAAAATGAAAAAATTCAACATTTTAGTGGAAATAATGTTGATATTAATTTTCACAGCCTAATTCTAATAAATTCTGCAAAAGACCTGTAGGGTCTAAATGCTCACTATAGCCCTAGATAGATTCCTTAAGTGGTGTAGCTTCCCAAATGGGGTCACTTTTGGGGGGTTTCCACTGTTTTTGCTTCTCAGGGGCTTTGCAAATGCGACGTAACACTCGAAAACCATTTCAGCTAAATTTGAGCTCCAAAAGCCAAATAGCACTCCTTCCCTTCTAAGCTCCGCTGTGGGTTCAAACAGCAGATTATTACCACATATGGCATATTGCCGTAATCGGGAGAAATTGCTTTACAAATGCTGGGGTGTTTTTTCTCCTTTATTCCTTGTAAAACTTACAAATTTCTAGGATTTTTGAGGAAAAAAAAGTAGATTTTCACAGACTAAGGCCTCATGCACACGACCGTAAAAACTCCCGTTATTACGGGTCGTAATTACGACCCGTAATAACGGGCTCATAGACTTCTATTGGCGACGGGTGCCTTCCCGTTTTCTCACGGGAAGGTGCCCGTGCCGTTGAAAAAGATAGAACATGTCCTATTTCAGGCCGTAATAACGGCACGGACAGTCCATAGAAGTCTATGGAGCTCTCGTAATGACGGGTGGCTACATGTGTGCACCCGTCATTACGGCAGCGTTGCTAAGCGACGTCAGTAAATAGTCACTGTCCAGGGAGCTGAAAGAGTTAACTGATCGGCAGTAACTCTTTCAGCACCCTGGACAATGACTACCGATCAGTATAAACCTGTAAAAAATAAAAATAAAAGACGTTCATACTTACCGACAACTTCCTGCTTCCTCCAGTCCGGTCTCCCGCCCGTTGCCTTGGTGACGCGTCCCTCTCGACATCCGGCCCGACGTCCTGGATGACGTTTCAGGCCATGTGACCGCTGCAGCCAATCACAGGTCAATCACAGGCTGCAGCGGTCACATGGACTGCCGCGTCATCCAGGGATGTCGGGCTGGATGTGAAGAGAGGGACGCGTCACCAAGACAACGGCCGGGTAAGTATGAATGTCTTTAACTTTTATTACAGAAAAGGCTGTCCCTTCTCTCTATCCTGCACTGATAGAGAGAAGGGGCTGCCGATTAGTGCAGTGCTATTTTGCCGCCAAAAACGTGCTCGTAAATACGGGTGGAATACGTGTGACACCGGACCCATATTTACGGGCACGGGTTCGTAAATACTGGTGCAAAACGGGTGGAATACGTGTGACACCGGACCCGTATTTACGCCAGTATTTACGGGTGGGAAAAAATACGGTCGTGTGCATGAGGCCTAATTCAAATACATTTAGCAAAAAAACTATCCGGTCAAAATTCAAACTATTCACCTAGATAAATTCACTGAGGAGTGTAGTTTCCAAAATGGGGTCACTTTTGTTTTTACTGTTTTGGCACCACAAGACCTTTTCAAACCTGACATGGTGCCTAAAATACAGGGTGGGGGGCGTGGCTTGGACATGGCGCTGACCAGACGTGCTGCTTGAGAGCTCCGTTCCTGCACTTCCCTAACCCGCTCATAAGCACATTAATAAGCATCATTTTATCACCCTGATGGGCAGGAAATCCAAGGCCTCCACGGGGACTCCCTACTGTACACGGCAGATGTCTTCAGCCGGCTCTATCCAGAGATTTCTGACCGACGCTGCATCTGGAACATCATCTAAGATGGCGCCGCTGGAGGGGAGGCGAGATGGCGCCGGGACTTCGCTTCCAGAGGGGCTATCATCTGCGGCCGGCGTAGCTGCATCAGGTACCGCTAGTACCTTCCCCTCGATATCGGGCTCTCAGGGGCAGTTTCCCTCCTTGCTGGATGGGATTGAGCCGAGCTCTTCTGGGGCTGAGATGGCGCTGCCTACGCGGTACTGTTCGCCACGTGGTGCCTGTAATGGCGGCCGGGTTTCTCCCTTATCCTCCCCTCATGTGCTGGGGCTTGCAGTGCTGCCTTCTACCTCTCCCAGAGATATGGCTGTTCATCCCTCCTCTCATATTGGTGTTACTGCTGTCCTAGGGGATGATTTACAGGGCCTGAGACGACAGCTATCAGCATTGCCCACTAAACAGGACATGGAGCGTTATGTAAACCGCCTGGAGACGACATAAATCGGAAATACAATCTCTTACTACCAATTTATCTCAATTGTCCGATCAAGTACAGCGGATGGAAAGCGATGTATCCAGTATTACACAGCAACAAGTTTTTCATGCCGATCGATTAGATCAGCACTCTTAGCAGATCCACACATTATTTAATCTTGCTGAGGATCATGAGAATCGGAATCGCCGTAATAATATTCGGCTGTGGGGCATTCCTGAGGATATCTCTCCGGGTCAACTTATTCCTGCTTTACAGTCTCTGTTTAATTCTCTACTTGGGCGCCCTGCTGATGATCCTCTGGAGCTGGATAGAGCACACAGGACTCTAGGTCCGCGCAACCCGGATCCTGATAGGCCTAGAGATGTGCTGTGCTGTGTTCATTTTTTTTCTCTTAAGGAGCAGATCATGAGGAAGGCCCGAGATAAAGGCGAGGTTTTATTACAGGGAGTCAAGATCCAGCTGCTGTCTGATTTGTCCAGGATGACTCTGGACAAACGCCGGGTGCTACGTCCTTTACTGGACGTCTTGAGAGAACATGAGATCTCCTATTCCTGGGGTCACCCCTTTCAGTTGCAGGTTCGCAGGAACGGGGCACTGCTGATTGTTCGGGACCCGGGGGACGTTCCAGATTTCTGTGATGCTCTCCGTTTGCCTAGAGTCTCTCTCCCGGATTGGCCTTATGTTCCCATCCCGCCGCCGCGTCCACGGTCACGCAGGCGAGGTCGTTCTCCTGCTTCTCCTATGAGGCGTCATGATGGGCGTCCTGCGGAGCCGATGTGATGCCCTTTTAATGTCTCTTAATTGCAGCCTGCTGTCGGAGTTTAATTACAATGGTTATTGCATTTATCAGCTGAAGCAATTATATTCGGAGTTACATATGGTCATTACTGAGTGGGTCTGCATTATGTTTCACAGGTGATTGCTGTTGGAGACCTGGTGGTCACTAATAGCGGTCGATTGGCGTTAATATGCCACAATTGTGAATGTATTTTTTCTTATTATTTTTCTTTATTACTAACCTGTTTGTACATTTATGCTGACAATGAATGTATTAAGGGGTGTTCGCTGCCGGGGTTTCTTTAAGGCCCTACTAACAATGTAACTCCTTATTTAATTATTTTTGGGTAACGCACTAAGTGCCTTGGTTTTCCTTTTGTGTTATATCGTTATTTGCTATATAATATTTGCTGGGTTGGGGGGTGCGGGGCGCTGGCTAGACCTTGTCCTGACACTCCTCCTCTTAGGGTTTCACTGGTTATATCCGGTGTATATTGGATTGTTTCTCCTTGATTAGATCAATGAGTGGGTGCTTGTTTCACCCGCTTGTTTGTCCTTGTTGTCGTGTCTCCCTTCCTTGTCTGTCTTGTCCTTCTCTTCATTGTTGTAGCACATTTCTTGATTTGCTAGACATACGTGCGTTGGAAATGGCGCAGCTGAAAGTCTGTACCTTTAATGCTAGAGGGCTTAATGTCCCGGAAAAACGGTCGCAGATATTGTATAACATGCACAAAGAACGTGTAAATATCCTGTTTTTACAGGAGACTCATTTTCAGGTGGGCCACACTCCACAGTTTACAAATCGCTATTATCCAGTATGGTTCCACAGTGCCAACCCGGAATCCAAGTCCAAGGGCGCTAGTATTTGTATACACAAGTCACTCCAGGAAGAATAAAGTAACGTTAAAACCAAGCACACCATTGTTTTTCTTGTGAAATTCTCGATAAGTTAATATCACCAACCATTCCCATTTTATTTAGGTGTATGCATATAAATGGCCCACCCTGTATATTAAAAAAAGGCCCCAAAATCAACTAGGTGGTCATTTGCTTCTGAGGTCTGTCTTTCAGTTCATTAGGACACTAGGGCCACATGTGTGATATTTCTAAAAACTGGAATTTGGAAAATTCACTTCTACTTTCAACTTTTAAACACTGAATGCTGTTTTCGATACTTTGAGGGGTGCAGTTTTCAAAATGGGATGATTTATGGGGACTTTCTAATATATAAGGCCCTCAAAGCCACTTCAGAACTGAACTCGTCCCTGAAAAAATGGCCTTTTGAAATTTTCTTGAAAATATGAGAAATTGTTGCTAAAGTTCTAAGCCTTGTAACGTCCTGGAAAATAAAAGGATGTTAAAAAAACGATGCAAACATAAAGTAGACTTATGGGGGATGTTAATTAGCAACAATTTTGTGTCGTATAACTGCCTGTCTTACAAGCAGATACATTTAAATTGAGAAAAATGCTAATTTTTGCAATTTTTCACAAAATTTTGGTGTTTTTCACAATTAAATACTGAACGCATCGAGAAAATTTTGCCAGTAACATAAAGTCCAATGTGTCACAAGAAAACACTCTCAGAATCCCTTGGATAGGTAAAAGCATTCCGAAGTTATTACCACATAAAGTGAAACATGCCAGATTTGAAAAATGAGGCTCTGTCAGGAAGGTCAAAAGTGGCCAAAGCGAGAAGGGGTTAATATAATCAATGTAAATCCGTATGTAAAACCACTGCATTTCCTCAGCAATATGAGCAGGAAAAACAAACTATTTGGTGCAGATTTCTGTGACAAATTTACCAGGGTTTTTCTTAAAGTGTAACTAAACATTTGACAAACTTCTGACATGTCATAGTGACATGTTAGAAGTTTGGATTGGTGGGGGTCCGAGCACTGAGACCCCCACCGAACAGACACGAAGCCACTCAGCGCTCACACGAGCACTTCAGCAGCTTCGTTCTAGCGATTGGTGGGGGTCTCAGCACTCGGACCACCACCAATCCAAACTTCTGACATGTCATTATGACATGTCAGAAGTTTGTCAAACGTTTAGTTACCCTTTAAGATTCTACTGAAGATTTTCTGTTGCAGAAAATGTGTAGCATATCCTGTCTATGGAACATACCCACAGTTTTACCTGCGGATTTAGTGTTAAACATTGGTTATAGCAAAATATATGTGCACCTACGGATTTCCATCGGTTTTTATTGCGTTTCCACTGCGTAAAAGCTGTAAAAACTGCAACCAAACAAGTCTGTTGCAGAATTTATGCTCCCCTTTGAAGTCTTTGGGCCAAACACATGGCATCGCCACGCAGAACCAGCAGCATGGCACGCTGAAGAATTGAAAGTTGCACCACAGAATACTTTCCGCACAACTTTTCTGCGTTTTTTTCCGCAGCGTGGGCATGAGATTTTTGAAATCTCGTTCACTTTGCTGCTACTATAAATGCTGCGGAATTTCTGCACAGAATTCCATTGCGGAAAATCTGTAGCGTTTACGCTACGTGGGAACGCAGCCTTAGGCCCGGCTCCCATGGGTCAGATATGCTGTGTAAAAATCACGCAGCGTGTCCGACCTGGAACCCGCAGTACATTCTGTCCGAAAAATCGCACCACGCTGTGGTGCGTTTTTTAAGATGTTTTTTTCCGCTGCGGAAAGCAGCGGTAAAAAAAACGCTCATACTTACCTAGGCCATTGTTATGGCAACGTATTCCTCCTGTGCAGTCCGGTCCAGCCTCCCTGGATGATGCTGCAGCCCATGTGACTGCTGCAGCCTGTGATTGGCTGCAGTGGCGGTCACATGGCATGAAACGTCATCCCAGGAGGCCCACCCTCTGACGTCATCCAGGCCGGCCTCCTTTCATCCCATGTGACAGCCGCAACAGCCTGTGATTGGCTGCAGCAATCACATGGGATGCAACATAATCCCAGGAGGCCGGACTGGACGAAGAAACACAGACTTCTGGGTAGGTGAGTTTTTTTCTTTTTCCGTAGTTGAGATTTTTGCGGCGTAACTGCTGCGAATACGCCGCAAACGTCGCAACACTTGGCTTTCTATTGCAGGATTTGCATCCCCATTAAATTCAGTGGGCAATGGAAAATCAACTAAAACGTAGAATAAATTGACATGCTTGCGTATTTAAATTCTGCACCACAGGTCAATTTATTAACGTTTACGCTGCAAGTTTTTTCCGAAGCGTGGGTATGAAATTTTTCAAATTTCATCCACTTTGCTGCTATTGTAAATGCTGCTGAATTTCCGCACAGAATTCCGTTACAGAAATTCTGCAGCGTTTATGCTATGTGGGAACCTGGCCTTAGGCTATATGCACACGTTGCATTTTTTGCTGCGAAAAATACGGATCAAAACCGCAGGAAAACACAGGAAATTCGCAGGTAATAACTGCACCTAATCATGCGTTTTTCGTTGCATTTTTTTGTCTTTACATTTTGATGCGTAAATCGACGTGTTTTCGTGCAGCGGGTTTTGGTGAGTTTTTCTTTACAACTAGACATATACAATTCGCAAGTGGAAACGCAAGACGAATGCTGCAGATTTTAATACGCACCGCAGGTCAATTTACGTGCCAAAAAAACCCACTACGTGTACATGAGATTTCCTGAAATCTCATTTACCTTGCTGGTACTGTATTACGCTGCGGATTTGCCGTGCGCAAATACGCGCGGCAAAACCTAACGTAATATGCATCGTGTGCATTGAGCCTAAGCCTTGTATTTTCATTTACGCAGCGTGTGAATGAGAATTATTCTAATTTCATCTACTTTACTGCTACTGTATAAGGCTACATGCACACGTTGCATATTTTGAAAATATGCAGCAAAACCGCAGGAAAACGCAAGAAATTTGCAGTCAAAAAACGCACCTTAAGGTGCGGTTTTTGATGCTTTTTTCAGTGCGGTTTTTACGTTTTGCTGCGTAAATTGCCGCGTTTTCATGCTGCGGGTTTTGCTACGTATTTCTCCAGACTTAAGGAGATAGAATTTGCAAGCGGAATCGCGGGATGAATGGACATGCCACAGTTTCGAAAATATGCACCACGGATCAATTTACGTCCCGAAATACACTGCAGCGTGGACATGAGATTCCCTGGAATCTCATTGCCTATGCTGGTACTGTATTACACTGCGGTTTTGCCGCACACAAATACGCACAGCAAAACCGCACGTAATAAGGGCCGGCCTTTGGTGGAAGGGGGAGATGCAGGTGGAAGGGGGAGATGCGCTGGCTTCCTTCCCCTGCTTGTTTCAGAAGCGCCCAGGCCCGGCAATTCAGCAGCTGCCTTTCCGCCCAGGCGCTTCTTCTCTCAGTGGTGTCGCTACCACGTCAGGGGCTTCTCCTTGAATGGTATCCACGGTCAGAACGTCGGCAACGCTGTGGACGGGGATGCCGCTTCAGGAGTTGCCCCTGATGTCACTGTCCATATATGGACGGAGACATCAAGCGCTCCGTCCAGTAGCGGAATCCCTGGCCACAGGGGGATTCCGCTCCTTCAGGGAGCTACAGTGGCACTATCTACAGGAAAAGGGGGGTGCTATCTACAAGGGGGCTGTATGGCACTACCTACAAGGGGCTGTGTGGCACTTCCTACGTGGGGGCTTTGTGGCACTACCTACAAGGGGGCTGTGTGGCACTACCTACGAGGGGGCTGTTTGGCACTACCTACGAGGGGGCTGTTTGGCACTACCCACGAGGGGGCTGTGTGGTACTACCTACAAGTGGGATGTGTGTAATTTTACTGTGAGTGGGGGACTGATGGTCATTTTACAGGGGGGGGGGGCTGATCATCACTTTATTGGGGGGCGCTGATGGTCATTTTACTGTGAGTGAGAGGCTGATGGTCATTTTACTGTGAGTGGGGGGCTGATGGTCATTTCACTGTACGTGGCAGGCTGATGGTCATTTTACTGTGAGTGAGAGAGTGATGGTCATTTTACTGTGAGTGGGGGGCTGATGGTCATTTCACTGTACGTGGCAGGCTGATGGTCATTTTACTGTGAGTGAGAGAGTGATGGTCATTTTACTGTGAGTGGGGAGCTGATTGTTTTTTCCAGTAGTGCCTCGAGTACGAAAAGGTTGGAAAACTAAAACTCTGTACTAAGCTACAGGATCACGCTGGCCTACGCAAGGATCCCGTTGCCGTTGTGGAGCAGCTCAGTTCGTCATGGGAACGGTGCCAAGGTGAGTACAATTTTTTTGTTTCGGGGCACTGTCTACAAGGGGGAGGTAGGGGGCTGTATGGCACGGTCTACAGGGAGGAGGTGGGGATTATAGCACTGTCTACAGGGGGGCTGTATGGCACAATCTACAGGGGGCACTATCTACAAGGGTGGGGTTGTGTGTGGCAGCCAGGGGAGGGGGGCATTATACTGAAGGAGGCCACTAAATGGAGATTATACTGTGTAGGGGCACTACAGGGGGAAATATACTGTGTGTGGCACTTAGGGGACGTAATACTGTGTGTGCACAATTAGAGGACAAAATACTGTGTCCATGAAGGGGTTATAATATATTATATTATTAAATATTAATATTATACTGGATGGGGGCACTAAAGGGGCATTATACTGCGGAGGGGGATTGTACTTTTTATGAGGTATTATTTTTATGATGGGATAGGGTGCCAAAAGATAATTTCACGCGTGGCGCCATCTATCCTAAGGCCAGCCCTGCACGTAATACGCATCGTGTGTATTGACCCTTATGCTGTGGATTTTCCACAATGAAATCCATTGCAGAAAATCCGCAGAATTTACTCTAAGTCTGAACTTACCCTAACAGTTGACAATGTACATAATAAAAATGGATTTCATATAAATTGGAACAACCACCTTGAAATACATTAGTTTCACTACAGTTCATATTAACCCCTTCAGGACCCAGCCTGTTTTGGCCTTCAGGACCCAGCCGATTTTTTCAAATCTGACGTGTTAATTTATGTGGTAATAACGTTGGAATGCTTTCACCTATCCAAGCGATTCTGAGACTGTTTTCTCGTGACATATTGTACTTTATGTTAGTGAAAAAATTTGGTCGATAATTTTGGTATTTATTTCTGAAAAACACCAAAATTTAGAAACAATTTGCAAAAATTAGCATTTTTCTAAATTGAAACGTATCTGCTTGTAAAACAGATAGTAATACCACACAAAATAGTTACTAGTTAACATTTCCCATATTTCCCATATTTAGCAGCGATTTCTCATATTTTAAAGAAAATTTTAAAAGGCCATTTTTTCAGGGACCAGTTCAGTTGTGAAGTGGCTTTGAGGGCCTTATATATTAGAAAATCCCCAGAAGTCACCCCATTTTGAAAACTGCACCTCTCAAGGAATTTATCTAGGGGTATAGTTAGCATTTTGACCACACAGTTTTTTTGCAGAATTTAGTGGAATTAGGCAGTGAAAATAAAAATCAACTTTTTTTCTGAAAAAGCATAGAAATGTTAAAGTTTTACAAGGAATAATGGAAAAAAAGCCCCCCAACATTTGTAAAGCATTTTCTCCTGATTACGGCAATACCCCATATGTGGTAATAAACTGCTGATTGGACCCATGGCAGCGCTCAAAAGGGAAGGAGAGCCATTTGGATTTTGGAGCACGGTTTTTGATGGATTGTTTTTCGGTGCCATACCGCGTTTGCAACGCCCTGGATGGACCAAAACAGTGGAAACCCCCCAAGTTATCCCATTTTAGAAACACCCCTCAAGGAATTTTTCTAGGGGTATAATGAGCATTTAGACCCCACGGGTCTTTTGCAGAATTTATTAGAATTAGACCGTGAAAATGAATATCACAATTTTTTTTCCACTAAAATGTTGCATTTTCTCATTTTCACAAGGGATAAAGGAGAAATAAACAACCAATTTTTGTAAAGCAATTTCTCCCGGGTACGGAAATACCCCACATGTGGTCAAAAGTTTTTTTTCATTAGAAATGAATTAACCCTTTCAGGACTGATCCATTTTTTGCTTTCTTATTTTCGTTTTTCACTCCCCGCCTTCCAAGAACCATAACTTTTTTCTTTTTCCGTCAGTAGAGTGGTGTGAGAGCTTATTTCTTGCAGGAGGAATTGTAGAATGTACTGGGAAACTGCAATAAATAGGAAAATATAGGAATATAGGAAAAAAATCTGATTCCATTTTTTGGGGTTTTCGTTTTTACAGCTTTCGCCGTGCGGTAAAACGAAAACTACAGCGATTTTGGCGGTTTAAATTATTTACGCTTTTTACGGTGTTCAACGTGCAAGTTAAATAATGGTATATTGTAATAGTTCGGACTTTTACGGACGTAGCGATATCAATTCTGTTTATTTTTTTACATTACTTTAGAAGAAAAATGGGAAAAGGTTTTTTTTTTTAACTTTAAACTTTTTTCTTTCTCACTACTAATAACTTTAATTCTTCTACACATTTTATTAGTCCCCTTAGGGGACTTGTACCAGCGATCATTGGATCGCGGATACAATATGCTGCGATTCTAATGTATTGCAGTATATTGTTATTTTTACAGGCTTCTGTAACCGCACGATCGTTGTTCCTGTTTGTTAGTCCCGGGTGTCAGCTGTAATACACAGCTGACACCCGCAGCATATGGAGCGGGCTCAGCACGTGAGCCCGCTCTATACATCAACCCCCGCACCATGATGTGCTATTAAGTCATAGTGCGCAAAGGGGTTAACGCACAGTGGATGGTGTGAATGTTGCAATTTTCCACTGATTTGCCATTTTAGTGTATAATATGTCGTGCCCAGTTTGTGCCACTGAAGACAAATACCTCATAAAGCGTTAAGCGGGTTCTCTCGGGTATGGTGATGCAACGCAGATTCTGTGCGGCATTGATGCGGACAGTGGCAGAAGAACTCTGCCACGTCTGGTCATGCCCTTAGACTTGCAGCTTTGATCGCTGCTAGAGTACATTACACTACACACGTAGTGTAATGTACTCTAACTGTCATTGTGACGTGACAGTTACACTGACAGGAAGCCTCGGAGGAGCGGCCGGAGGCTGCTCCTCCGAGGCTTCCGTACATGGCAACCCGGAGGTCATTGTCTGGCCTCCGATTGCCACGACAAGCATCGGCAGCCCCCACAATCACTACGTGGGGGCTGCCGATGTGCTTCAACCCCCTTAAATGTGGCGAACACAATCTGTCGCCGCATTTATGGGGTTAATTGCCTAAATCAGCAGCGATGGTCCGCTGACCAGCAAGACTGGAGTGTCAGCTGTCGGGGACAGCTGACCTCCCGGTTCCCGGACACTGTCCGTTAGGACAGTGTGCGCCGGGAACTATTCCGCAACTGTACGTCCTGATGCGGGAAGCAAGCCCTCTGCAGGACGTACAGTTGCGGAGCAGAGCGTGAAGAGGTTAAAGATGTATTCACATGTGCGATTTTTGTGTTTAAGGCTTTGTTCACATCTGCGTCGGGGCTCCGTTCATGGGTTTCGGCAGAGCTTTCCGTCAGGGGAATCCATGAACGGAATCCAAACTGAAACAAACGGAAACCATAGGTTTCCGTTTGCATCACCATTGATTTGAATGGTGACGGATCTGGTGCAAATGGTTTCCGTTTGTCACCGTTGTGTAAGGGTTCTGTCGTTTTGACGGAATGAATAGCGCAGTAGACTACGGTATTGATTTCATCAAAATAACGGAAACCCTTACACAACGGTGACAAACGGAAACCATTTGCACCAGATCCGTCACCATTCAAATCAATGGTGATGCAAACGGAAACCTATGGTTTCCGTTTGGATTTCGTTTACGTGTTCCCCTTATGAAAAGCTCAGACGGAACTCATGAACGGAGCCCCGACGCAGATGTGAACGAATCCTTAGGCCTCATTCACACGACCGTAGCCATGTGCACGGCCGTGATTTTCGGGTCGGTCGGCCGCGGACTGTCAACCGCGAGCCGCCGGCAAATCGCGGGCCATGCACATGGCCGCGGCCATTATTTTCAATAAGCCCGGACCGCAGAAGACCGCCGTAATAAGACATGTCCGTTCTTTCTGCGGTGCGGGCTCCCGGGCCGTGCACGGACCATAAAAACTACGGTCGTGTGCATGGCCCCATAGAAATGAATGGGGCCGCAATTCTCCCGTGGATTTTCGGGGGAATTGCGGCCGCAAAAGCACGTTCGTGTTCGTGGGGCCTTAGTCTTGGTTCTTGCCACGATTTCCACCAAGTGCTCCAAGAAATTTGTGAAAATGTTGACAAAACAAACAATGAAACCTCAAAATATACACTGCCTATGAATGCACCCTAAAGTGTGGGGAGGGAAGCAATAGATAGTCTCTCATAGGGTGCCATCAAAGCTAAGGCTGGCCCTGTCTAGTGACCACATTAATAAACACACTGATCCCGTAAAAAACAATCATCACAATGGATCTGATGAAAACTGAATCACTTTGAGTCCCACAGATATTAATGGAACCCGTCATGAACGATTATAAACAAAACGTACGCACCAATAAACACAATGTAATAAGACAGTCAAGCTCAGCAGACAAGTGTCCCTAACAGGATGGTGACTACAATCATTAACCCCTTCATGACCGCCAGTACGCCTTTATACTGTGCTGTTTCATAAGCCCAGCACGGGTCTCCAGTTTAACCCCTTAGATGCCCCGATCAATAGTGACTGTGGTATCTAAGTGGTTTCAGAGGGATGGGGCTCCCTATGTCACCCCTGTGATGCAATTGCGGGGTGTCAAACAATCGCATAGTAAAATCCCATAGAGCCATAAAAAGTAGATCAATATAGTTTATAATAAGAAAAATCAAAAATACCAAGTAGAAAAAATGAAAAGCCAGTTTTTTCTCCCCCTCTAAAAAAATGCTTTATTATGAAAAAAAAACCTACAAAAACAAATCTACACGTAACCCTTTCAATGACAGGACTATTTTAGCCCTTAGTGAACAAGCCATTTTTTCATTGTCAGATTCAAAGAGCCATAACTTTTTTATTTTTCCGTCAACATAGCTGAATGAGGACTTGTTTTTGTGCGATAAGTTATATTTTTTAATGGCACCATTTTTAGGTTCATATTGTCTATTCAATAACTTTTATTCTTTCCCAAAAAAATGTAATAAAAAAAAAAACACCAATTCCACCTTTTTTTTTCCCGTTATTGGGAACTTTGCAGTTTGTTAATTAATTTTATTTGACATTAATGAATTATTTTTTTAAGTCCCACCAGGGGACTTTACAATGCGATATTTTGATCGCTTATATAATGCTTTGGTTTACTTAGTATACCAAATAATTATTATTTGTTAGTGTAAAACTGACAGGCGATCCATTAGGTCATGCCTTTCACACGGTTAATAAAAGTTAATCAATAAATTATATGTACCCCAAAATGGTGTCATTAAAAAATACAAGTCCTCACATGGCTATGTTGATGGAGAAATATAAAAATGTTGGCATTTAACAATGGGGGGAAAAAAAAATTCTTGGTCAACAAATGCCCAAAATAGGGTCGTCACTAAAGAGTTAAACTAGCCAAATGAACGATGAAAGAGCATGAGATCAAACCCACATCCAATAATTCATTCTCAGATTTTCCTCTGATGAGAACCATAGGGAGAATTGCTCACATTGTCGCAAAATAGAAACCTGTTATTTCCCAAAGTTTTTTGTATCTGATCACCCGCTTGTGTGAGTCGCAGGGATGAGAACTATCGGCACCTGAGTCTTCAGGTCGTTTTGGATTTGATGGATTTGTTCATTTTGCCTATTTACACATTAGGATTATTACATTGGACACATTTCAGTTTCACATTTCAGATTGGAAACTGCTAGAAAAGAACACGCAGGACAATAGTGATCAAGTACAAGACACGCATCATAAGCGGACAATTCCAGAATGGAGAAAGCGTCTCTCAGCAGCGCTTACCCCGGGCAGTTCATCTATTTCTGTCATGTTGACCCACATTATATGATAGTCCATGGAGGAACGTCTCTCAGCCACTCTGGGTATGACTTGTGGTAAGGAAGTGAGTAGTCCAGTAGTGAGTGCCACTTAGCCCATCCTGGGACTGCACAGATGAGTGCGGGACTAAGCGGGCAGCCGCAGCCTTTATCTGCTGTGGGCGTGGCCGGGACTTCTGAGGTGACTCAGGCGGGAGTTCTCCTGAGGCTGTGGCGTCTTGTGCTGGCAGTGACAATGTCACCCGGATTACCGCACTGTAGTCCTGCCACCCGACTTCCCGGGTCACTGGATACCTTCATTTATCCATGAAGTATATTGAGCCAGTCATTCATAACACTTTTCTTCCCAGATGGAAAGGCTCCTTCGAGTGATAGTACAGTAAATTGTTATAAAACAGAATCCTCATGGCATATATATATATATATAAATGTATACTGTGTGTATTATGTATATATATTTATATGCAACTTTCTAATATATTTTGTGTATCAATTCATTACGGATTTCAAGATCTCCTCTTGTTGTCAGTGAATTGGGACTCCTCGCATGGCCATCTATGCACTGTCTATTAGTCATGGCTTAGTAACTTTATAGTACATTTTTGGTGGGACTCCCTGGGTGTAAGTGTATTTAGTAGACTGACATCACTGAATATAATGTTTATTTATTTTGTATATTTTTCCAAGCTGTATCTTTATTAACCCCTTAGTGACCAGCCTATTTCAGGCCCTAATGACCAAGCTATTTTTTTTATTTTTTTTTCGTTTTTCTATAGTCGCATTTAAAGAGCTATAACTTCTTTATTCTTCCGTCGACATAGCTGTATGAAGACTTGTTTTTTGCGGGATTAGTTGTACTTTTTAATGGCAGTATTAATTGACATGCCGCGGTTGAAGTAACCGCACCGCAGGTCAATTTATGTGCAGTGTTTTCGGCTGATATTTTCCGCAGTGTGGGGACGAGATTTGTTGGAATCTCACCCACACTGCTGCTACTGTAAAACGCTGAAGATTTTCCACAATTAATCCGTTGCGGAAAATCTGCAGTGTTTACATTGTCTCTTTGTTCCTACCCAAGGGCTTTCCTCTGTGGCAAAAATGCACCATTTCCTGCGTTCTTTGCGGCAGAAAACGGTGCATAAATTGCTGCGTTTTTCCCAATGTTAGGAGACATCTCCTATGAAAAACGCAGCAATTCTGGCCACTTTCCGCAGCAGGAATTAACATGCTGCGGTACGAAAAATACGCACCGCAGGTCAATTTCGGCTCGGAATTTGTATGCAGCGTGTGGATGACATTTGTTAATACTGTATCCTGCTGAGTTTTTTCCAGCCGGAAAAAACGCGGCATTTCGGTTACGTGTGGACGAGCCCTTCGGTGGTGTATCATGGGGCACACCTTGGATCATTAGTGTGAGTTTTTTTAATTCTTTTTTCCTGTTTTTCTTTGGAAGCGTTGTATTGGATAACACAATTTATGTTTGATTCATTGATAAAATTGGAGTGTGCGCCTTGGTTTCCTCCTGTATGTGCCCTGGACTTGCTGTATTCTTAAGAGATTGGGCTGCTCCCGCACATACATAGACAGTGCCTGCCAATACAGATATGTTTGGAATAGGAAAATTGGTGTAAATTTATCAATATAATTACGCCACGTTTCCAGTTTTATGGTTGATAGTCAGATTCTGATTCTGCCAATGAATCTCCAGACTGCTACGTAAATCAAACACTATCCCATCCCCCCTCTTTATCCAGGGTGGCCGCATAATCCTAGCGCTGGAAATTGGAATTATAGGAAAATAATAATACTATATCCATATGCTCTCCACAGAAGGACAGGACCGCACTGGATGGCATCAGATGGCTCTCGGCTCTACTGGAGAATTCTGCATGGTTGCCCGTTCATGGATGCCAAGTAATACTACTAGAATTTGTGCAGGGGAAATGTGCAAATTCCAGCAGTTTTTAACCCCAGTTGATCGCCACGGGTGTGGAGCGAGCTGCCGGAAGAAAAGTTGGTTTTTCAACACAGTCTGAATAAGATAATTCTCTTCCTTACTTGCAGCAAGTTCGGGTTATGCAAGGAAAAAAGTGACGTCATTTTCTCATAAAAAAACAATCAGATTCCTGCTGTCATTTCTCAGAGATCCTTTGGTAAATGAAAGTAATATCCTGATTGGTTGCTGGGGATAATTTCTTCACTTTCCACTAGTTTTTATAAGTTTCCGTCAATATGTTCTCAGTGCAGGGGTGACCTTCCTTTCCCAGTCTGGCAGTGAATTCTATCCTTGGTCGATGGTGTTGAGCACTTACGTGTTTCTACATTCAGCCATATTTTCACTGTCTTACCTCTAGACACTTGAACATTCAAGTAGGCGCACTTAAAAAGTGTTATTAAAATACTTTCCTTGGAGTACTTATGCATGCCAACGCTAAAGGCTTTCATACAAATCATTGCAATGCTGCAAATATTACAAAGCTCAAAAGATATGAACGATTATTGCTATTGCAAATTTGGATTTCAAGAGCGAAGGACAAAAGATTGCATAAGGCCATGTTCCGCTAGCAATGCACGTGAGTGGGGTATTTTATGCCCTATTCATACGCTTTGGAAAACAAATCTTTGCAGAATAATGACCGCACCATAGATTTTAAAATCTGCAGCATGATCATTATTAACACGGATTCCGCTCTGAAAAGCTCCATTGAACTTTAGTGACGCTAAGGCTCTGTTCACATTTGCGTTGTGTCATTCCGTTGTTCTGCTCTGTCAGAGGAGCAGAACAAGGGGATAATGGAACCAACGGTTCCATTGCACAACAGACACTACCGGTTGCTGATGGAACCCATTGACTTTAAGGGTATGTTCACACAGCTTATTTTCAGCCTCCAAACATCTGCCCATTGATTTCAATGGGAAATACGGCGTTCTGTTCCGACTGGCCGTTTTTTTACGCGGCCCTTATGAAAAACAGCCGCATAAAAAAACGCCCGCGAAAAAAAAGTGCATGTCACTTTTTCAGCCGTTTTTCATTGACTCTATAGAAAAACAGCTCAAAAATGGCCGTACAAAAACGCTAAAAAGTTGCTAAAGAAAGTCTGAAAATCAGGAGCTGTTTTCCCTTGAAAACAACTCTGTATTTTCCGATGTTTTTTGTTAAGCGGGTGAACATAGCCTAATAGGTTCCGTCAGCTTTCTGACAGGTGTCTGTGGTTTTACCATTTTTCCTGACAATATAGCACAGCATGCTGCGCTATTGTCTCCGGAAATCTCCGGTAATCCCTGCCGTATCTGCAACGGAGTCCCCTAATTGAGCATCCGACGCAGATGTGAACGAAGCCTAATTTGTATTTGTTTAGTAAACTCTGACATGTGAACATACCATCAGGGTCAGTTCACACATTGCGTAAATACGGTAGCAGTAAAGTGGATGAGATAAAACACCACACATCCACACGCTGCGTAAATACTGAGCAGAAAAAAAACACTCAGAAATTGACCTGCGGTGCGGAATTTTATTCCGCAACATGTCAATTGTATTTACGTAAACGCTGCTTATTTGTTGTTGGTTTTCCATATTGAATTCAATGGGGAGGTAAATCCCACAACAAATAGCAGTTGTTGAGGTTTTTTATGCGGCGGGTTCAAATCGATTCTGCCGCAAAAAACGCAACTCAGGAAAAAAAAAACTCATACCCAGAAGTCTGTGTTCCTCCCTCCAGCGTGGCCTGCTAGGTTGACGTTTCATCCCACGTGACCGCTGCAGCCAACCACTGGCTGCAGCGGTCTCTTGGTTTGAAATGTCATCCCAGGAGGCCGGCCTGCTAGCAGCTTTCCGCAGAGGACATTCCGGGCAAAAAACTGCACCACAGTTTGGTGCGCTTTTTCACCCGGAGTTCCCTGCAGTGCGCAGAGCGGATACGTTGCGTGCTTTTACGCAGCTTATCCGCCCCGTGTGAACTCAACCTTAGGTTTATGTCCAAACATAGCAAAGAATTTCCACTGCAGATTTTGCAGTCGATTTCATCCTATGCGTGATATCTGTGGAGAGAAAAAAAAACATCCATGGTGATGATGCTTGAATAACTAAATATTAACAAACCATTCCTGACAATGTAATGAATTCTCAGCATATTCAGCTAACTAGTGAGGTGTGAGGTGACAGCAAGAGGTTCAGGTTCAGTGAAAGGCAATAAAAAGCAAAGGTTTCATCACAGTATTAGGACATATTTCATAGGGAAGTATTTACTTGAGACGACAATTCTGGAGCATCTTTTCTTAGAACTCTGTGTTGTGCTGTTCCTCTGTAAGGCTAGGATCACACACGCAGTTTTAATGTTGTTTCTAGGTAAAAAAAATTTAGCCTAAGCCTTTACCTGCAAAATTGTGTAGCCATACACCGCATTCCAAATTATTATGCAAATGTTATTCAATCAAAAAAAACTTAGCAGGCCAAGTTACATGTTAACATAGGGCCCCTTCTTTGAGATCACCTTCACAATTCTTGCATCCATTGAATTTGTGAGTATTTGGACAGTTTCTGCTTGAATATCTTTGCAGGATGTCAGAATAGCCTCCCAGAGCTTCTGTTTTGATGTGAACAGCCTCCCACCCTCATAGATATTTTGCTTGAGGATGCTCCAAAGGTTCTCAATAGGGTTGAGGTCAGGGGAACATGGGGGCCACACCATGAGTTTCTCTCCTTTTATGCCCATAGCAGCCAATGACACAGAGGTATTCTTTGCAGCATGAAATGGTGCATTGTCATGCATGAAGATAATTTTGCTACGGAAGCCACGGTTCTTCTTTTTGTACCACGGAAGAAAGTGGTCAGTCATAAACTCTACGTACTTTGCAGAGGTCATTTTCACACCGTCAGGGACCCTAAAGGGGCCTACCAAATCTCTCCCCATGATTGCAGCCCAAAACATGACTCCGCCACCTCCTTGCTGACGTCGCAGCCTTGTTGAGACATGGTGGCCATTCACCAACCATCCAATACTCCATCCATCTGGACCATCCAGGGTTGCACGGCACTCTTCAGTAAACAACACGGTTTTAAAATTAGTCTTCATGTATTTCTGAGCCCACTGCAACCGTTTCTGCTTGTGAGCATTGTTTAGGGGTGGCCAAATAATAACTTTATGCACACTTGCAAACCTCTGGAGGATCCTACACCTTGAGGTTCGCGGGACTCCAGAGGCACCAGCTGCTTCAAATACCTGTTTGCTGCTTTGCAATGGCATTTTAGCAGCTGCTCTCCTAATCCTATTAATTTGTCTGGCAGAAACCTTCCTCATTATGCCTTTATCTGAACAAACCCGTCTGTGCTCTGAATCAGCCACAAATCTTTTCACAGTACGATGATCACGCTTAAGTTTTCTTGAAATATCCAATGTTTTCATACCTTGTCCAAGGTATTGCACTATTTCACGCTTTTCGGCAGCAGAGAGATCCTTTTTCTTTCCCATATTGCTTGAAACCTGTGGACTGCTTAATAATGTGGAACGTCCTTCTTAAGTAGTTTTCCTTTGATTGGGCACACCTGGCAAACTAATTATCACAGGTGTCTGAGATTGATTACAATGATCCAAAGAGCCCTAAGACACAATACCATCCATGAGTTTAATTTAAAAACTAATAATTAAATGTTTATGACACTTAAATCCAATGTGCATAATAATTTGGAACACGGTGTAAAGGGTGGATTTAATGGGCGCACGATTTTTCAGATTAAGGGCCATTTTACCCACAACAACACAGTGCCGCTCCGTGTGGCCTTACCCTTAGATACTGCTTTCAATCGCGAACGCAGCATCTAAGGCATTAGAGGGTGCGATCCCCTGCGATAGCCCATTGCCCCCCCTTCAACACAATCGCGGGGTGCTAATGGTTGTCATGGCAGTCTGCTCCTATTAAGCCCTGAAAAAATGTAGAAAAAAAAATATTAAATGTTCACAAAAACGTTTTTTTTCCTAATTTAAAAAAGAAAAAGTTCTGGTATCACCGCGTACGTAAAAGTCCAAACTATTAAAGTATAACACTATTTAACCCACGCGGTGAACGCCCTAATTAAAAACAGCCAAATGTTTTTTTTAAGTCACTTTAGCTCCCCCAAAAAATTGGAGTGAAAAGTGATCAAAAAGTTGCATGTAAAATCGGTTATACCACACAGGTGGAAAACGGCAGTCCCTCCACTGTTAGTTGAGTGGTTTCAGGAGGTTGCCTTAATACAGCGAATGGAGCACCTTCTGGCTCATTCCTCGGCTGCTTCTATAAGCTACAAGGACACTTGGTCTCAATGGCTTACGTTCCTCTCTTCTTCCACCTACCGTACTGCAGTGACTTGAGACACAATACCTGTCCTCTTCCATGAGACTTCGGCCTTATTCACATGGACGTGTCCGTTTTGCGCGCGCACGGTAGACTTAGATACAGGGCAAAAGAAAAACAAGACCTATTAAAAAGGCACCCGGCTCAGTAAAGTCACAATTTAATTATCAAAAGTTTATTAATATATATTAAATTTAAAATTATGCAATCTTGCACAAAAACCTACAAACATACAGTATAAGATTACTGTCTGCTGTGGCCCTGTATCTAAGCATCTTACATAACCACATGGTAAGCTTAGATATAGGGCCCATATGTGAAACCGTCTGTTGGACCCTGTATCTAAGCCTACCACATGGTAGGCTTAGATACAAGGCTCCAGCAGGCTGTAGTCTTATACTGTATAAGATTACTGTCTGCTGGGGCCCTGTATCTAAGCATCTTACCATAACCACATGGTAACCACATGGTAAGCTTAGATACAGGGCCCATATGTAAAACTGTCTGTTGGACCCTGTATCTAAGCCTATCACATGGTAGGCTTAGATACAAGGCTCCAGCAGACAGTAATCTTATAATGTATAAGATTACTGTCTGCTGGACCCTGTATCTAAGCCTACATTGTGGTAGGCTTAGATACAGGGTCCAACAGACAGTATAACACGTGGGCCCTGTATCTAAGCCTAACACATGTGTTACTAATCGTTTTTGTTGTGTTTGTGGTTTTTTACAGGTTCGGTCATTGGACTACGTCGGATTCGAGGACTACTGCGATGACTGATTTTTTTATTATCAATAAAATGGTTAATGAGGGTTTTGTGTTTTTATTTTTATTTCAATCAAATATTTTTTCTATGTCTTTGTTTTTTTTTTTAAACTATATTACTACTGCCTTAGTAATGGCCGCTGGCTGATTGACAGCGACCATTACAGCGACCGGTGCAGAGGCAAACACTAACCCCCATTATTACCCCAGTACCCACTGCCACCAGGGGTGCTGGGAAGACTCAGGTACGATCCAGCACCCGACCATCTGTAGTGATGGTCGGGTAATGGGGTGGCTGCAGGCTGGTATTATCGGCCAAAACCAGCGGCCCTTTCCGCCCTCCCCCCCCCCCCCCCCCGGTAACGCTTGCCTGCTGCTGTTTTATTGTATCTGGCTGGCTATGAAAAATGTGGGGGACCCCACCTCATTTAAAAAAATAATAATAATAATAATTGGAAAGAACGATGTGGGGTCCTCCTCAATTTTAATAACCAGCCAGATACAACACATCAGCAGCCTAGCATTACCAGGGTGGGTTCGTGCCCAGCTCTTCCCAGTACCCCTGGTGGCGGTGGGTACCAGGGTAATAATGGAGGTTAGTGTTAGCCTGTGCACCTGCTAACATTAAGCCCCGCCTTAGTAATGGATGTCGTCAATCAGCCAGCAGCTATTACTAAGGTGGTAATAATAATTTTTAAAATACTACAAGGACATAGAAAAAATATTTTATTGAAATAAAAAAAAACACACACAACCCCCATTAACCATTTTATTGAGAATAAAAAAACGCTGTCATTGAAGTAGTCCTCGAACCCGACGTAGTCCAACAACCAAACCTGTAAAAAAACACAAGAAAATAATTAGTAACATAAAAAAGCTGAACAATTATTATACTTACCTTTCCTGGTCCAGCGCTGGAGCCACAATGTCAGCGAGCTGGGCCCTACATCTAATCCTATCATGTGTGATACTGTCTGCTGAGCCCCTGTATCTAATCCTATCTATAGTTTATAGGGTCGTAGTGTTATAGATATGCTGTCTCCTATACACACACATACACATATATATACACACGCACATTTTTTTTGGGGGGACACATATGTATTAGGGCTATTTCTCCTGACGTTTTAAGTCCTTAGTGACGCCCCTGGCTGCTAGTGCTGCATTGTTGGGTCACTTAAGAGACCCAGCGATGCAACTGAAAGCTGCAGGCCGTCAGCCATGTTTGCTGGGGGGGGCCCAATGAGAACTTTTGCATCAGGGCCCATGAGCCTTTAGCTACGCCCCTGGCGCTTACCTATTATTGCCACTGCATTTTAGGATGTATGGGAAGCTGAATTGTTGTATTTTTATTTCCTTTTCAAGCAATGCTCCTTTCCATTATTCTTCTTCAGACTGCCGTCGTATTTTGTGCTTCTCATAGGCTGTGATGTTCACCCTTCTGTTTGGGCTGTGACCTTATTTGTCATGTTCTTCTTATTATGGGGACCCATCTTCCCCAATTGTGTTTGTATTGTTTGTATTAAAACCAATAAAAATTTTGAATATGAAAAAAAAGTCGCATGTACCCCAAAATGGTACCAATAAAAACTACAGCTCGCCCTGCAAAAAATAAGCCATGAGACCACTAAATCGACAGAAAAATAGAAGAAAAAATAAGTTATGTTTCTCAGAATGTGGTGGCACAAAACATTTTTAACAAATGGTTTTCTTTATAAAAAAACAAAACAATATAAATTTGGTATCACCGTAATCGTATCAACCCGTAGAATAAGGTGAACATGTAATTTTTAACGCTAGATGGACGCCATAAAAACAAAACCCAAAAAACAATGGCGCAATCATTTATTTTTTTGCCCATTTCACCCCACAATTTATTTTTTTCAGTTTCCCAGTACATTATATGGTACATTAAATGGTGCCATGAAAAACAGCAACTTGTTCCGCAAAAAACAAGCCCTCATACGGCTATGTTGACCAAAAATTTTTAAAAGTTATGGCTTTTGGAAGGCAGGGAGGAGAAAACTAAAATGGAAAAACAAAAATTGGCTGCGTCGTTAAGGGGTTAAAGTCTAGTTTATATATTTTTTCTGGCCTTTTTCCATAGTCTTCTGTACAGGACTTCAAAAACGTCAGGAAAAATTTATGTACCAAATGCAACAAAACAACAAAGGCCACAAAAAACGCATGTAAAGAAAAATCATGAAAATGCTTGGAACACATGGCGTTTTCTTACTAGTGTTTTAAAACACTGAAAAAAAGTTTTTTGTGAAGAAGGCCTAAGGCTGGGTCCCCACAAAGCATAAACGCTGCGGAATTTCCGCAAAGGAATTCTGTGACAGATTTACCTGCAGAAAAAAAAAGACACAGAAAAGTTGTGTGGAAATATGCAGCATCTCCTGCCTGTGGAAACATATATGTTCCCACACACAGGATACGCTACAGATTTTCTGCAACATCAAATCTGCAGCAGAATCTAGAAAACCCCCCGAAGAAACGCAGGTAAATCTGTCACAGAAATCCGCACCAAATAGTGAATTTTTGGTGCGCATATTGCTGCGGAAACGCTGTGGTTTTACCTGCTGATTTAGTGTCAAGCATAGAAAACTATATGTGCATTTACAGTAGCCTCAGAGTTCCATTGTGGAAATTCCAAAGCATTTACAGTAGCATCAGAGTTCCATTGTGGAAATTCCGCAGCATTTACGCTACATGGAAATCCAGCCTAAGAGTAGGAACACACTAGGCGTAAACACTGTGGATTTTCGGCAACAGATTTAATAGTGGAAAATCTGCAGCGTATTACAGTAGCAGCAGTGTGGGTAAGATTTCAATAAATCGCATACCCACACAGCGGAAAAATACAGACAAAAACGCTCAAAAATTGACCTGAGGTGCGTTTTTTTTTTAGCCGCAGCATGTCAATGCTGCAGAATCGCTGCTATCGTGCTGCAGGCTTTCTCCATTGAATTCAATAGGGGGCTTAAACCCGCGACAAACTGGTGTGGGTTGCGACGTTTGCAGTGGAATTGCAGCAAAACCGCCGCAAAAATCACAAGTAAGAAAAAAAAAAACTTTATACTTATCCAGAGTTCCCAGCTTCTTCTCCAGTCCAGCCTCCCGGGATAATGTTTTATCCCATGTGACCGCTGCAGCCAATCACAGGCTGCAGCGGTCACATGGCCTGCAACGTCATCCCAGGAGGCCAGACTACACACAGAAGAGAGGGAGGGGGTAAGTATGAATTGGTTTTTTTTTCCGGCGCTGCCTTCTGCAGCGAAAATTCCGCCCGAAAAAATGCAATGCGGTTTTTCAGACGGAATTCCCTGCGGTTTTCAGGGTGGATACGCTGTGTAGCTTGACGCAGCGTATCCTCTGTGAACACGCTGTGTGTGTTCCTACCCTAAAGGTGATCACCCTGGACTATAAAAAGGGCTCCGTCCTTTCACTCATTGCCTGAGGGTTGTTGTGTTTACCTATGTTAGTCTTAGCAAATGGTCCCTTAGTGTTATCCTGTTCCCGTTGTTCCCGTGCCCTGCTACCTGCTACCTGTATCCCGTACTATATTTGTTCCGGTGTCCGGTGTGACAGGACTACCTAAGCTTCCGATCATGTAAGGTTATGTTCCCACGGGTCGGTTACGCTGCTTAAAAGCACACAGCGTATCAGACCTAGAACCCGCTGGGAATTCCACCTGAAAAAAAGGCACGAAATTGTGGTGCTGTTTTCGGGCAGAATCCACTGCTTGGGAGAAAAAAAAATCTACCCTTACCCTCTGCTGTTGTCTGGGCGACGCGTCTATTCTCCGTGCATCCTAGCAGTTTCCTCCTGGGATGATGCTGCAGCCCATGTGACCGCTTCAGCCAATGATTGGCTACAGCAGTCACGAGATGAAACATCATCCCAGGAGGCCAGCCTGGAGGGAGAACAGAAGAAACTGTCGCTATGAGGGTATGTTAACACAGGCTATTTTCAGCCGTTTTTCGGGCCGTAAACGTCCTAAAAAATGGCCGAAAAATTGGAAGCAGAACGCCTCCAAACATCTGCCCATTGAATTCAATGGGAAAAACGGCGTTATGTTCCGACGGGCCGTTTTTTTACGCGGCCGTTTTGAAAAAAAGTGCATGTCACTTCTTGAACCGTTTTTGGAGCCGTTTTTTCATTGACTCTATAGAAAAACAGCTCCAAAAACGGCCATAAAAAATGCAGCGAAAACACTAGTTAAAGAGGCTCTGTCACCAGATTTTGCAACCCCTATCTGCTATTGCAGCAGATCGGCGCTGCAATGTAGATTACAGTAACGTTTTTATTTTTAAAAAACGAGCATTTTTGGCCAAGTTATGACCATTTTTGTATTTATGCAAATGAGGCTTGCAAATTATTATGCCTCGTTTTACTTCTGAAAATAGGGCTACAATACGTCGGCAAACATCTGCCCATTCATTTGAATGGGTTTGCCGACGTACTGTGCCGACGACCTGTCATTTACGAGTCGTCGTTTGACAGCTGTCAAATGACGACGCGTAAAATGACTGCCTCGTCAATGAAAACAGCTCCAAAAACGGACGTAAAAAACGCAGCGAAAAACGCGAGTTGCTCAAAAAACGTCTGAAAATCAGGGGCTGTTTTCCCTTGAAAACAGCTCCGTATTTTCAGACGTTTTTGGTCACTACGTGTGCACATACCCTTAGGCCCCATGCACACGACCGTAAAAAACACAAAAATGGACCCATTCACTTTCATTGAACGCGGACACCTTTCCGTAGCGCTACGGATGGGTGTCCGTGCCGTGGAAATGTTCCGAAAATTATGGAACATGTCCGTTCTTTTGCAAATGCGGCTGTCAGTCGGCGGCCGGCCGTGCCCTCAATCGCGGACCGTGATTGCCGGCACGGTCGTGTGAATGGGGCCTAAATGCTCAAGAATTTCTGTACAGAATTCCGTTGCGGAAATTCCGTTGCGGAAATTCCGCAGCGTTTACACTACGTGGGAACCCCGCCTAAGAGGTTGATTTCAGATTACCTTATACTGCTTTTAGACAATGCAGCTTGGCTGGAGTTTCTAACTCAGCCTTAGAAGAAAAGCTAAAAAGCTGCCAATGTAGAAAATAGTTCAACTTCTAAGGATGTGAATTCAACACCGGTTTGTGTATGAGGAAGTAGCATTTGCTTTCAGAAACAAAATCTTGCCTGATTACAATATGCGTTCTGTTTGCCCAGCTTTATAAAATACACCTGAAGAAGGAAATGTTTTTACATACAATTATTTGTCTTGGACTTTTTCCACTTTTGTTATCTATTGTGTTTAAGCTGAACACTGACAACATCAATTGGAAATCCCATATTTCTAAATATATTTATAAACATATTTTACCTCAAGCTTCCTGAATTGGGAGTGTCTGGTTGTATGATGCTGTAATTTAGAACAATAAAGGTGAATGTTTTTTTATACTTTGTAATAAATTTAATTTGTAATTAAACTTATTAGGCCAATGAAAAATAACCTCCAGTGATATTGTAAAGGATTTACCAGACACAGCTTCTGTGTCGACGCCCGTGATTAATCATTCTGCATCTGCTCCTAGGTCTGATAGAGTGACTCGATCTGCTACCACTCAGGCTGGTAGGCTGAGGAGTGGGAGAACCTATCACAGCCTGGCCAGATGGAGCTAGCTCCCGCCCTCGGTCTATTTATACCTTCATTTCCTGCTTTTCCTTTGCCTGTGATTCTGTCTGGTTTCCTGGCTCTGCTGTTCCTGCTAGTACTATTGACCTTTGCTTCATTTTGACCCTTGCTTTACTGACTACTCTCCTGCTCTGCGTTTGGTACCTCGTACACTCCTGGTTTGACTCGGCTCGTTCACTACTCTTGTTGCTCACGGTGTTGCCGTGGGCAACTGCCCCATTTCCCTTAGCTTCTGTGTACCCTCGTCTGTTTGTCTGTCGTGCACTTATTGAGCGTAGGGACCGTCGCCCAGTTGTACGCCGTCGCCTAGGACGATCTGTGCAAGTAGGCAGGGACTGAGTGGCGGGTAGATTAGGGCTCACCTGTCTGTCTCCCTACCCCGAAATTACAGATACATTGGCTGTTTACATAGTAGTGCAGTAGTGTATCACAGCAGATACAAGAGCTGTAATTTTACGACAGTTGGGGAGCCATATGTTTCAGACCAGTGATCTACATACTACAACCCTAGAGCCGATTCCAGCTTTTCTGCTGCCTGAGGCGAAAATTTAAATGGCGCCCCCCCCCCCCAGATCTTGATTGACATTACCCTGGATGTTCTACATCACTACCAGCCTCCTCCAACTCTTGTGGATGTGCCATTGCGCATGGTGCAGTGATGAAGCCGGGCAGGGTACACCTCGCTGCACAGTGCTTTCCCAAGTAGTACAACGGGAATGGCGCATCCAAGAGAGTTGGAGGAGACTGGCAGTGATGTATAACAGCCAGGTGGATGTCAATCAAGCATGGAAAGGTGGGTTTGGAGGCAGCACTATGTGAGGCAGGACTAGGTGTATATATTATCTTAAGTTACAAATCAGCCATGCAATGGTAGACCTACCATACAGTACAATGTTTTCTAAGCTACACTAAGCTGTGAGAATTTTCCATTGTCTCAAATACGAATTTCCTATGTTTACAAGTTTATAAAAATTTCATGCTGACAGCGTGATTTTTGGTTGGTTTCACTAGTGACTAAGGCTGATAACTTTCTACAGTATAGTTGCTTTGTAATAAATTGTGCAATATCTAGGTAGTAGTAAAGCTTTCTGACTAACACACTGTGCAGTAGGATTCATAATATATTCATTGCAAAGTTTCACTCCTTTAAGTCCTCACTTATTGACACGTGTTCATTTCATGTTATTATATAGAGCAGGGGTACTCCCCTAGTTTTAGTAAAGGTACGCTTACCCTAGTCGGCAGTCAGGTGAATGTCTGAGCAGAAATCCAAAAGTAGAGATGTTGTCTTGTTAACATTTGGGGAACTATTTATCAAGATTTATTATTTTTGATTTTTGGTGGGATAATCAGACTAGACCCCTAAATAACTTAAGACCCTAGATCCCTAAAAACCTATTCGGGCCCCAGACCAGACCCCTAAACTTATTCAGACCCCAAAACAGACTGCTAAACTAATTCAGTCACCAAACCAGTTCCCTAAAATAATTTAGAACCCAAACTATAGCCCTAAAATGTATTCCGATCCCAGACGAGACCCCTAAAATTAATTCAGTCTGCATGCCAGGCCCCTAAAATTAATTAATACCCCAGACTAGACCCTAAAATGTATTCAAACCCCAGACCAGACCCCTAAAATTAATTAGCCCTCTAACTAATTTAGACCCAAGACCCGACAAATCAAAGAGAAAATTATCTGCTAATCATTCCCTTCACTTTCAGGCACCACCGCACACATAAATGGCATGGATAGCAGATGAATAGCATGCAAGCAGTTAACAGATGAATAGACAGTAGACAAGAATTTTACAGCAATCACTAACCCTATCTAAATACTATCCCACAGAAGGGTAAGACAACGGCTTGGCAACAGATCAAACGCACAGGAAAGCCAAACAAATCAGTGAAACTACTGATCCCTGGATACAAATAAAACCTCATTACAAAAATCCAGATCTTTCAGAGGAGCAACAAGTCCCACAGTACAAACAAACACATAGACAAGAACAAAGTCACCAAAAAGAATATGGAAACATTTAATACATGCCAGAAACAGTATAACCAGCACCTGAGTAATTCAGGCTTGAAGTATATATAGGCCCAAGAAAAGTACTCCACCCGAAATTAATCAGGCAAAACTAAATGATGACCAAATCTAGACTCAGACCAAAGGCATTGACCAAAACACAGAGATAACATAAATCATTGATTAGCAAAAGTCCTGCTACTAATTGTAACAGTATTATCATTCACATCATAACAAAGTCTTGTATCGTATTTGCAATACATTTATAGGTATTTATTCACACTGTTTTTGTGTATTTTGTGCAAGAAAAAACATTTAATTGAAAAAACAATTCTAGCTAAAGGGTCCCATCACAGATAACTCCTTACATATTGAAGCCGCAGGCTCAGCTCTCCGCACCTCGGCAAATGGCTGATCAGACATTTCCCCTGCAGCGGGGGCTAGTGGCCATAGAGATGGAAAGCTTGAGTGTGCCAGAGCGGGAGCTACTCTCACAGAGCAGCTCTCAGCTCTGGCTGATAAAGAGGGGTCTCTAGTGGGTAACCCGTCTATGATGTCTATATACTCTAACAGGACATATGGACGGGTTGTCTCATACCTCTCAATCGTCGTGGATTTAGCGGGACTGTACCGGATTCTGGGCGGTGTCTGGCTGTCCCGAGCTGCGGATGGTATGTCCTGGTGTCAACTGTATCTGTGTCCTCAGGATGCAGATAGAGTTGTGTATATATATATTCATATAGAAGGATTGTGCGAACACAATCCAAAGTATGTACTACCACTAACTGTGTGATTGGTTATGTATATTCACACTATAAAACAAAGATTTCTTTATTGAT
Source organism: Rhinoderma darwinii (assembly GCF_050947455.1). Classification (NCBI taxonomy): domain Eukaryota; kingdom Metazoa; phylum Chordata; class Amphibia; order Anura; family Rhinodermatidae; genus Rhinoderma; species Rhinoderma darwinii. The sequence continues at coordinate 484,898,707 of NC_134687.1, forward strand.
ATACGTTAAAACTTTTTATTAACCCTACAAAGGACAGGCATTTGTGAATTAAAAAATAAATCCATGGACTGCCTTAACCAATTGTAAAAATTATATTCTCGAATAGTATTGATGGGCAAATCTGTAGAGGGGACCGAGATATTCAATATATTCCCTTATGAATAGGAGGACTAATATTCCAGCAGACACAAATTATTAGACATTCATCCTTTTTAAGATGTATAGGATAACGTTACTGACGATTCAATGTATATTTGAATTCATTTATTTCCTATTATTCACATACAGATATGTTAATAAAGGTGTAGTCAGGGCTGCACTGTCCATGAGGTGAGATTAGGATCTTGCCTCAGGTGGCGGCCTGCTGCCACTCTGAGGGGGCAGCGGCGGCTCTTAAACCAGACGCCGCCACCCCTCCTGCATTATAATTCTACCTGCGTCTATAGGACGCAGATACAATTACATGCATTAATGCTGAATTGCAGGGCACGGCGATTCAGCGCTTTCAATGACGTAAGCGACGTGAATAAACCTCATTCATAAATGAATAAATCTCATTTGTTTCACAAGAGTCCTTCTTAGTTTTAATATTACTAATATGTTGCAGAACTCTTCGTCTAAAATGTTGGGTTGTTGTTCCGACGTATGGAAGGGAACAAGAGCATTGTGCGACATAGATAATTCCTTCTGTCTTACAGTTGATAAATTCTCTGATGTCATATATTCGTCTGTCCACTGGATTATCAAAAGTTTTCTTTTGGGCCATCAGATCTTGTTCATAGGCCTTATATTCGCCACATCTAAAGAAACCTTTAGATCTAATTGGGAGCCAAGTTAAAAAAAAATAGGGAAATATTGAATGAACTACAAACAGAACGGTTTTGTTGGTGATGTTTTTATTCTTTTGTCTTCAGTTTTTTTGAGTCAGTGGCGCTATTTTTTTGCAAACACAGCAACGGATTGGTATGGCACTTGTTTAAGGCAGTTAGTGGCGTTTTTCTCCCATAGACCTTCAAAGGTTTTTTCACCTGATCCAAAAAATTGCATGTGTCAATGTATGTAGCTTTATGGCATTTTTGTGGCATTTTTTTAAAGAATAAATCATGTGTTGCAAAGAGGAATCTTTTAATCATATGATCTTTAAATTAAATGATTTACAATGTGAAATATGCCACACAAAAAAGGATGTGAAAACATATACATACTATTTTGAAAACACGCCACAAAAAAACATAATAAATAATGTATTATAAAAAAAAACAACTGGCTATTTGTATGTTTTTTTAAAATCAAAAACAAAACGCTACACAAAAAGTGTTTGCGTGAAGGAAACCTTACACCAGTGTTCATGCACTAGTTTTTAAACATAATTCAGGTATTACAAGTCAAGGAGGTTGAGGAAAAAGACAGAGCGGGCTTACAGCCTTATATCTATCTATACACATAGGGGGGAATTTATCAAGACTGGCGTTTCATATGCCAGTCTTAATCTAATGTAAGATGCGTGCCCCTTAATAAATTAGGCGCATTTCTGGCTGTTCGTTGCCAGAAAGTGAATTTTATGGTGTAAACTATAGTCAATTTGTTGGACTACGAGCTGGAGTAGATTTGCCCCATAAATTTACGCCAGTTTCTTGTGTAAAATATAGTAAATTTTTTGGGCCGCAAAAGGTTAAATATTTGCGCAAATTGCGATGTTTGAGGTATTTGCGACTTTTCTATGCCAGAAAGAATAATACATTTCTCCCTATAGGGCCTCATTTATAAAAACAAATAAAAACGTATTGCCCATATTAACCTATCAGAGCGTATATTGTTTTATAATTATGACGTTTTAAAAAGGCATTGTTCCTAGATGTATTGATTTTATGTCATTGATCGCCAGAAACCCTGTACAGTATTTAATTTTCTGACTCACATATTTAAATAAATACAAAACTAAAAAAACAATAAAAACTTGTTGAACTAGATTTATATGAAGTAAAACATAAAATGCATGGAAAGTCCCTATCAACAAGGCTCATGACTTTTAGTTTCTTATTTGCACATGAACACGTATAAATATCTTTGCCAAACACCTCCCATTTTCTATCAATTTCTATAATTTACATAACTATGTTTAAGGTTAAAAGGGTTGTCCATTTTAAGCAAATGAATTAGTTATTTTCTGTATAAAATAGTCAAAAGTAAAACTGCACTGTCAAAATAATCCCTCTAGAATAGATGATGTTTGTTATCTCTATTATAATAATAATAATCTTTATTTATATAGCACGAACATATTGCACAGCACTCTATAAGTCAGAGGGAACATGTACAGACAATATCAGACATTAAATAGTGACTATAACTAATTACCAATTCAATCAAGAGAAGTGAAGACCCTGCTCGCAAGAGCTTACAATCTATGAGGAAATAAAGGAGACACAAAATGTAAAAAATGCTTGTTTTGTACAATGGACCTGCCATCTTTTATACACATTGGATAGTGCTATAAAGAATAGAATTTGCCATAGAGAGATTCAAATTTGAAATGGGCCTCAGATACAATTTATCCAGTATATGTTAAAGGATGGGTTCTACCTCCATTTCCAATATTACCTGATGAATGAGCAAGAAGTAAGCAGTTGAGGTTTGAGCTATTAGGCGAGGTAGAGGAGTTTTGTCGTTGATTGTGTATATAAATGGAGTTCTTAGAGCACATTCTGTGGGTATAATCAAGCAGCTAATAGGTCTTCTACTTGCGTGGCCAGTGCTATAATTGAACTAGGCGTTCCTGGTTGGTTCATCTTACCTACATAAAATTCTAATATAGATTTAAAGATCTCCTGATCTGTAGATTTTATTTAGTAGCAAAGATTGGGTGACAACCTCATTTTTTCTGATGAGTCAACGGTAGAAATATTGTCTATAAACAATATATGTGTGTCCTGTGCTTGACAGCTGCCCAAATGTTGACCCATTTTCTTCAGCCCATTAGAGCTGTCACAAGCTGTTATAGTCAGGTTCAGGCTCACAACAGATTGCATTCATTAATAATAATTGTTTCTGATGGCTCATATATTAGCCTTTGTCCTGCTGTCAACTCTGTAAAAACAAAGGATTAACTGGTGGACTTGGGTATGTTAGGTTTACCTTATGTGAAAAGTCGGTAGCTGTTGTTTTTCAATAAAAAATTAAAGTGCGTTTTGCATGAAATGCAGAAATATATTTCCCAACTATTTTACCGGTACAGAAGTATAGTTACCAACGTAGAAATCTAATAAAAGATACAGTTATTAAGCTATAACATGAATAATAACAATAGTTCAAAAAGTGATTTGAAATAATTTCTCATTAAATAGTTTGCAGTATTGTTAACATGCAGTAAGGCCATGTTCACACGCAGAAGATTAGCTGCAGATATTCTGTGTGAAAGCCGTGACAAAAAAATGCAACTAAAGTACAGTACAATGCCCCATATACATGCTGCAGAAAAATGCTGCCGGGATTTGAGGAAATGCTGTGGAAAGCTCTCAGGAGGTTCTCATAAAAATAGCATAAATTTGGCGCATGTTATGAATTACAATTCTTCTTGTAAATGTATTCTATATAATAGAGTGTCCTGTACCTGTGCCCATCTCCTGGTCATGACAACCTGTATGGCTATGTTCACACATGAAATAAAAATTACGCAGTGGAACTGGCCTAAAAATTTGTACCAATATCCACAATGAAATACGCATGTATTGTTGTTGACTTTAGTGCGGAAGTTAGCTGCAGATTTTGATTTTTTCTGCCACATTTCCGTAACAGTTAGGGTAGGAACACACACAGAATGTTCAGGGCGGATACGCTGCATCAAGCTGCGCAGCGTATCCGCCCTGAGCACTGCAGGGAATGCGATCTGAAAAATCACACCACATTGTGGTGAATTTTTACGGTGGAATTTCCGCTGCGTAAACAGCACCGGAAAAATAAAAAATAAATGTTCATACTTACCCCTCCCTCTTCTCTGCACGTAGTCTGGCCTCCTACGATGACGTTGCAGGCCATGCAGCCTGTGATAGACTGCAGCGGTCACATGGGCTGAAACGTCATCCCAGGTGGCCGGACTGGAGAAGAAGCAGGGAACTTTGGGTAAGTATAACTTTTTTTTCTTACTTGCGATTTTTGCAGTAGAATCGCTGTGATTCTGACACAAATTTCATAAAACAAACCACTTTGTTGAGGGTTTAAGCACCCCATTGAATTCAATGGGAAAACCCGCAACAGAAGAGCTGTGATACATGCTGCGGTTGAGGAAACCGCAATGCAGATCAATTAATGTGCATGATTTAAAAATTCGCAGCATATCTACAATCTACAGCAGATTTTTTACACTGTGAGTGAATGGGGTTTGGTAAAAACCCCATTCACTAACATTGTACTGTACTTTGTTGCAGAATTTCGGTGTGGAGTCCGCAGCTGAAATTCTGCAACAAATATGTGTGAACGTAGCCTATTTCTGTCCTGAAATATAATTTTATTTCTTTTTTGGCAATTTTACATGTGTTAAATCAATGAGCAGATTAAAATGATTAAAAATACTATTTTAGTTCTGATTTCCAATGAATTTTGCATATACTTTGTGGCCTTGTCCAACAGTAATGAAAATGATTCTTCTTGATATCAACACATTGCTAAAAAAAGATGGAAACCAGACAAGGGAGTGTATCCAAAAACAAAATTTACAGGACGAATACAAACCAGTATGTTACATTTTCAGGGTTCTATATGTTTATATAAATAAAGCTAAATATACAGATGACATGTGGTGGTGCCCTATTCTTATTACTATATTATTATAATTTCTACTATGTGTTCAATAGGCCTGTTTCTTAGGCCTTATTTACACGAATGTGTTAAACATCAGTGTTTCGGCTGTTAAAACAGCGGCCGTCCCACGGACCTATGTAATTCAATGTGGCCGTTCACACAGCCGTTGTTTCAACGGACCGCGTGAAGGGTCCGTGAGAAAATAGGACATGTCCTATTTTTTCACGCTTCACGCTTCCCTCCATAGACTCTGATCTAAGGGGGATGTGTGACATCGCGTCCCGCACGGATGCACCTCGGGCGTGAAAAACTGCAGTTTTTCACTTCCGAGATGCGCAACGCTCATGTGAATCCGGCCTTAGTTGCATCTGATTCCTGGATAGCTAGTTAACCACTTCAACAGGTAAGTTTTCCTAGAGTCCAACAAATTTGCCAAGTAATGTACCATGTACTTATATGCAGCACATGTAGGCAGATGTGGTTTTAGGAATGTCGGAAACGTGAATGACAACTCCTGTGGGTCTATGACAGATAGGAATCAGAATGAAAATGATAGATAGATAGATAGATAGATAGATAGATAGATAGATAGATAGATAGATAGATAGATAGATAGATAGATAGATATTTCATTTCTTCCAGATCTCTGATAAACAGAAAATATCAAGTATCACCTGTGTTTTACCTTGGATCCACAATTTCGGGGTATCGGACCATCTTTATCACATTGTTATGATTTGCTTCTTATGGTATCTTATTCAATTGCATTAAATAATACTTTATATATGAATATATCTGCCCCAAAAAAATTTTTGGGAGATAAAAAAATAAATAAAAAATTTTTGCGAAAAATTCTTTTTTTTAAGGATATTGTGCACACCATGCGTTTTGTACAGCGTTTTTCATGCGTTTTTAGAAATATATTTTTTTTTTTTTGCTATCTTCCCAGGGGTAACATTACCATAATCATCATAATCCTTTCTGGATATGTATGATGACTGTCTTCCCTTTTTATTTTGCCATTTTTTTATCTATAAATGGCTACCTTAAGTCTCTATCAACTGCTCTCATTTATATGCGCATCTTCAACGCAACATATTTTTGACTCTTAAAGTTACTAGTCTATATCTCACAGTGCAGTTATGATTGGTGACTGGGTGTATTCCCTGTCATCTCCATTAAATTGCATTTTTTTTGGTATCTTCTAAGTTCCCTTTATGCTGTACATGGACGCAACCGACTGTGTGCACGGTTCCTAGAATAAAGTTTTCATTTTGACAATAAGATTATACAAACATGGCCGCTGTTGGCCTTGTATGCTGTACTAAGATGGCCTCCGCCTGCCTCATAGTGGTACTGCGCATGCACAAAAGTGCGCTGTAGCAAGAGACTACTCTGTCATAGATAGTCGCCACCCCACTTTTCAGGCGCCGGAACTACAACCCGAACACATGGATCCGAGGTAAACACAAGGCTCATGTTTTTAATTTGTTATATGATGTGCACCTGCACTTTTTTTAAAGTTGTTCACTAATTATCATTTTTCTGCTGTAAACTGGATGGCCCGGATTGATCTGAGGACCATCATATATACACAATGGCACTTCTTTGTATTTTATAACTTTTACTGATGCAACATCTTTGTATCTTTGTACTTATTTATGTTTTATGTTAAATCACTTGCCTAATGAGACCAGTTGTGTGGTCTCCATATATAGCACATGCTTTTACACTGTTTGTATGCTTGAGAAAGGCTCCATGTAAAGAGCCGAAACGTCGCACAGGGGCTAATAAAAAGCCGTTTTTTCCCATCACAAATTGGAGTGCTGTCTCTTATTGGACGAATAGATAGATAGATAGATAGAGCTATCTAAATGTATGGATAGATAGCTCTATATCTATATATATATATATAGCAACAAAAGAAAACAGCAGCACTCACTAGAAAAGATGCACAGGTGCCAAGCAAGCCATCCAGATCCAAGGACTAGGTAGTATATAAAAGTAGAGATCTTGCAGCACTCAAAGTGGTGAAAATAAAGTGGTTTATTCAGCCAACAAACAGCGACGTTTCTGTCCAACAATAGGACCTTTATCAAGCATGCTTGATAAAGGTCCTATTGTTGGACAGAAACGTCGCTGTTTGTTGGCTGAATAAACCACTTTATTTTCACCACTTTGAGTGCTGCAAGATCTCTACTTTTTTATATATATATATATATATATATAGCAGAAGAAAATTTGCAGCACTCCAACATGAAAAAAATGGTGGTTTATTCAATCCAAACTAACAGCAACGTTTCAATCCTACAATAGGATCTTTATCAAGCCTTGATAAAGATCCTATTGTAGGATTGAAACGTTGCTGTTAGTTTGGATTGAATAAACCACCATTTTTTTCATGTTGGAGTGCTGCAAATTTTCTTCTGCTATATATTATTATACGTCCTAGGATCGGGACGTTTTGCTGGGCACCTGGTCGATTATTCATTAGTGAGTGCTGCTGTCTTCTTGTGTGCTATATATATATATATATATATATATATATATATATATATATATCTATCTATCTATCTATATATATATATAGATATATATATATACACACACTCAGGGGTGTAGCTAAAGGCTCATGGGCCCCGATGCAAAGATTCTTCTTGCCCCCCCCTAACTTCTAACGGCCGACGGCCCGCAGCTGTCACCTACATTGCTGGGTCTCCTAAGTGACCCAACTATGCAGCACTAGCAGCCAGGGGCATCACCAAGGTCTTAAATAGCCCCAATACATATACCCCCCAAAAAAATGTGTGTGCGTGTACGTATATGTGTATATAAGAGACAGCATATCTATATCAACCCGACCCTATAGCTATGGATAGGATTAGATACAGTGGCTCTGCAGACACTATCATACATGAAAGGATTAGATATAAGGCCCAGCAGACAGTATCACACATGATGGGATTAGATACAGTAGCTCAGCAATCAGTATCACACATGAAAGGATTAGATATAAGGCCCAGCAGACAGTATCACACATGATGGGATTAGATACAGTAGCTCAGCAGACAGTATCACACATTAAAGGATTTGACATAAGGCCCAGCAGACAGTATCACACATGATAGGATTAGATACAGTAGCTCAGCAGTCAGTATCACACATGAAAGGATTAGATATAAGGCCCAGCAGACAGTATCACACATGATGGGATTAGATACAGTAGCTCAGCAGTCAGTATCACACATGAAAGGATTAGATATAAGGCCCAGCAGACAGTATCACACATGATGGGATTAGATACAGTAGCTCAGCAGACAGTATCACACATTAAAGGATTTGACATAAGGCCCAGCAGACAGTATCACACATGATAGGATTAGATACAGTAGCTCAGCAGAAGAGTATCACACATAAGATTAAATACAGTGGCTCAGCAGACAGCATCACACATTTATAGGATTAGATACAGTAGTTCAGCAGACAGTATCACACATGATAGGATTAGATATAGGGCCCAGCTTGCTGACATTGCGGCTCCAGCGCTGGACCCAGGAAAGGTAAGAATAATAATTGTTTTTCTTTTTTATGTTTTAATTATTTTTTTGTGTTTGTGTTTTTTTACAAGTTCGGTTGTTGGACTACCTCGGATTCCAGGACATCTTCGATGATGATTTTTTTTTTTTTTTTCAATAAAATGGATAACAAGGGTTGTGTGGGATTATTATTTCAATAAAATATTTTTCCTATGTCTGTATTTTTCTAAACTTTATTACTACCACCTTAGTAATGGCCGCTGGCTGGTTGACATCGTCCATCACGAAGGCGGGGCTTAGTGTTAGACATGAAGAGGCTAACACTAACCCCCATTATTACCCCAGTACCCACCGCCACCATGGGTATCGGGAAGAGCCGGGTACGATACAGTACCCGACCATCTGTAGTGATGGTTGGGCACTGGGGCGGCCGCAGGTTGGTATTATTAGGCTGGGAAAGCCCAAAAACAGTGGCCCTTCCCACCCTGGTAATGCTAGGCTGCTGCTGCTGTGTTGTATCTGGCTGGTTATAAAAATGGGAGAACCCACATTGTTCTTTCCAATTATTTTTTTATTTTTTCTTAAATGACGTGGGGTCCCCCCCCATTTTCCATAACCAGCCAGATACAACACAGCATTACCCTGGGGTCCCTGGCATTACCAGGGTGGGAAGGACCACTGTTTTTGGGCTTTCCCAGCCTAATAATACCAGCCTGCGCCCCCCCCCCCCCCCAGTGCCCGACCATCACTACAAATGGTCAGGTACTGGATCGTGCGGCAATTAGTGTGAGAAAGTGACCGGAATGAAGGGGAAGTAGCGCTCGTACCAGCGCTGCACCCCCTTCAAAACTGCTGATTGGCGGGGGTTCCGGGAGTCAGACCCCGACCCATCAACTCCAGCAGACAGTGTATTAAACTTACCCTCCTCTTCGGCCGCAGCAGAAGTCCTGACTCCATCCAGGGTCGGGATGTTGTCCGCAGCGCAAAGCGTTGTGACGTCATGCGCTTCGCACAGCGCTGTGATGTCAGGACCTCCGCTGCGCTCCGGAAGAAGGAATGTAAGTACTGTCAGTTACTATAGTAACGGGGGCCCGTCTAGTTTATTACATAGGCCCCCGTTACTATAGTAACTTTTCATTGATGTGGTGCGGGGGGCCGTGGGCCCCCCTGGCTTCGGGGCCCGGTTGCAATATGGCTAACAATTAATGAAAACCCCAAATTTAGTGTCTCAGAAAATTAGATTATATAAGCCCAATTTTAAAAATTATTTTTAATACCGAAATGTGGGCCTACTGAAAAGTATGTACAGTATATGCACTCAATACTTGGTCGGGGCTCCTTTGCATGACTTACTACATCAATATGGCGTGGCATGGAGGCGATCAGCCTGTGGCACTGCTGAGGTGTTATGGAAGCCCAGGTTGCTTTGATAGCGGCCTTCAGCTCGTCTGCATTGTTGGGTCTGGTGTCTCTCATCTTCCTCTTGACAATACCCCATAGATTCTCTATATAACACAGTGGACCAAAACCAGCAGATGACATGGCTCCCCAAACCATCACTGACTGTGGAAACTTTACACTGGACCGCAAGCAACTTGGATTGACGCCTCTCCACTCGTCCCCCAGACTCTGGGACCTTGATTTCCAAATGAAATGCAACATTTACTTTCATCTGAAAACAGGACTTTGGACACTGAGCAGCAGTGTTGGTCCACTGTGTTATATCAAGTCCAGAGTCAGCGCAGCCGTCTACCAGGATATTTTCGAGCACTTCATGCGTCTCTGCTGACAAGCTTTATGGAGATGCTGATTTCATATTCCAGCAGGACTTGGCACCTGCCCACACTGCCAATAGTACCAATACCTGGCTTAATAACCACAGTATCACTGCGCTTGATCGGCCAGCAAACTGGCCTGACCTAAAACCCATAGAGAATCTATGGGGTATTATCAAGAGGAACATGAGAGACACCAGACCCAACAATGCAGACAAGCTGAAGGCCACTATCAAAGCAACCTGAGCTTCCATAACACCTCAGCAGTGCCACAGGCTGATCGCCTCCATGCCACGCCGCATTGATGCAGTAATTCATGCAAAAGGAGCCCCGACCAAGTATTGAGGGCATATACTGGACATACTTTTCAGTAGGCCAATATTTTGGTATTAAAAATAATTTTTGAAATTGGGTTTATATAATATGGGGTATTTTACACCCCATTCACATGCAGCGGTAAAAATCAGCACAGAATATCGAACACGCTGCGTATTTTAAAGTCCACAGCCTGTTTATTATTTACAAGGATTCCGTGCTGAAAATCCACATGGAAAAGCTGCGTTTGATTCCACATCCGTGGCAGAAATCTGAGTGTGAGACTTGTATTTGTGCTGCGAATTCTATATAAAACCCTCGTTGTCTTTGCCTATGGCAACTCCTGATCGTGTGACCCTAGATAAAACACGCACATTCACTTGCGGATCTGAAAAAATCTGCAGCAGTTGAATATACCATAAACTTCACCTGCTCGGAAGTGCTGTATGTATATCAGACGTTTCTTCTGCTCTTCAACTAGTATGTGATTTGGGAAGAAAATGCCTTGTTCCACGTTGGGGTGGTAAATACAGACTGATGGATGGCAGAATTGTACCATACAGATCAGTACAGTTAGAGAGGAGAGAGAAGAGAGACACATGACAGCTCCACTTTGACCTGTCATGTGTCAGAGCGGAAGTGTGTTCAGGCGGCACCACATCACGTGACCCCTGCTCATCCCCAGCCTTTGATCTTCCTCCTAAAATCATGGCGAGAAGATGCAGAGTGACGGCTCCACGTGCACTGCTGGTGCTGCTGCTGGCGGCCTGGAGCATCCCGCAATGCTGCTGCTCCCTGCACACCAAGGGCTCCTTATCCCTGGACCAGATCACCTTCTATAAGGTAGTGGCACTGCATACAGATCTCTGCCATTTCATGCCCACGTACATGCAGTCATAGGATACAGAAAGCATTTATTTATCAGATCTAATGCCATCCATTATTTCTATTTACTGACACTTGCATTCCATGCCTGCTATTCTCTGCATAGCGCAATGACCTATTTACTGAACATCGATGTTTACTATTGATGTTTATTTCCTCCAATATTTTGTTTTTATTTGAATGATCATAACAAGTGATGATTTCATTGACCATGCAACTTGTCTTGAGTACACAAAGCGTTAATACGCAATAAACATGCCCCCCCCCCCTCCCCCATAAACAAATTGCAGCAAATAGGAGGTGACAGTCCAGGCTGTGCTGTCATTCTCTGACCAATCCTATAAACCCAAGTGTTATGTTCCTCCAACCTGATTGGTGGATTATGTAGCAGCACTTTCTGTGGGAATCTAGAATTCCCTGCACATCTGTGTTGTGGTCAGTCCCTGCCCATAGACTGTCGCGGTCCTAGTTATTAACATTTTCTCATTCATGTTCTTACCCATGAAATCTCTATACATCATACAAGGAACGTTTCATTTAGTGTTTAGATCTCTGTTGTCTCTCTGTAGTTTGTGTCTGTTTCGCTTCTTAGATGCCACAGCATTGCCAAGAACTGGCGACCCTAATAACATGTGGTATTTTAGCTATTTCTTCTTAATAAAAATAATTCTAGACCACATGTTAGCCCCAGGGGTAAATGGATGGGATGGCATACTCGTACGTAGTGTTTGATGACCACACACTGTCTTAATAAAAGGATTAAACTCCAAATGGAAGTTCTGGTTACGATTTATTTGCCATGGGAAAATACCTTTATATCTTTTTTCTAAATTACCGTGCGAAAGAAGATAAGAACAGAAGCGGACAAATCCCATGACCCAGGCAAATTCAATTACCCAGTGAAAGGGTTATTTCCATCTTCATGAATGCGGCTATTAAGCTCAACCTGTAATTTTTGCAAATACCTTTCTTTATCCCAGCGATGTCGTTTTCGTGATATCCGTGTTCCATGTCGCTGTCAGTCCCTCTTTGTTTATTGCTCTTTGTCTAGGATCCGGCCACCGCTGTTTTCCTATAGCGGTGGCCGCGCATGCGCAATGATATCCTCTCCATCCTTAGGAGAGAATGTCATTGTAATTGTGAACGCGCATATCAGCGCATGCGCATTAGATGCCGGCCCCCCCACCCCGCTCGTGTGGATATATCAGTGGTTGGCTTTAGATACTAGAGTTATTACAGGTGGAGGGGGGGAGTGTTGCTGCAAGGGGGGAGTTGGCTTGCTGCGAGGGGGGATATGGGTTACAGGGAAGGGTGGCGGGGGTTGCAGTGAGGAGTGGCGTGGGTGCCTTGAAAGTAAAGGTGCTAGTATAAAACTATCTAGGGAATTAGGGGGGGGGGGGCTAGTCTCAACCACGCTTACCATGCCTGGTTGAGACGATCGTTCTCCCGATGCTGCTAGAACTACATTATCTAGCAACGTCGGGAGCACACACACTGCAGAGCGACTTGATTGACATCGAGCCGCACATACCTCCTTTTATAAAAGATAACCAGCACTAGCTGAGTTATCAAGATTGAAAAAAAGGTAGTTCGGGAAGGAACTTTTTATTTTTTTTTAACCAGAATAGATTTATAATTCAATTTCGGATTAGTATGCATTATAAATAAAAATAAATTACTCAATTTGGGAATAAACCTTTAAGCATAGGAGTTATCCGGAGAGATAAAATTGATGAGCTATCCTCAGGATAGGCCATCAATATCTGATTAGAGGGGGTCCGCCCGCCAATCAGCTGTTTTCTGTTTTAAATGGGCCGCGGTACTCATGCTCAATACTCATAGTATTACTGCCTTCTTCCATACTTGAATAGGAGCAGGCTGTATTAGGGTATGTTCAAACGCACTAATTACGGACGTAATTCGGGCGTTTTTGCCCCGAATTACGTCCGAAAAATGAGCCTCGATAGCGTTGACAAACATCTGCCCATTGAAAGCAATGGGCTGACGTTTGTCTGTTCACACGAGGCGTATATTTACGCGCCGCTGTCAAATGACGGCGCGTAAATTGGCGCCTGCGTCAAAGAAGTGACCTGTCACTTCTTTGGGCGTAATTGGAGCCGTTATTCATTGACTCCAATGAAAAGCAGCGCCAATTACGTCCATAATGGACGCGGCGTTCAAGTGCCTGCACATGCCGTTACAGCTGAAATTACGGGGATGTTTCCTCCTGAAAACATCCCCGTAATTTCAGCCGTTACGGACGCTGTCGTGTGAACATACCCTTACTGTGAACCCCCGCTACAAGTGTTTTGGCATTTTGCAGTATGGAGCAGCGCTTGCACAAGCTCTGTGGACCCTTTAAAACCGCTAATTGTCGGGGGTGCCGACAGTCGGAACCCCACCAATCAGATATTGATGACCTATCCTGAGAATAGGTCATCAATTTTGTCTCTCTGGATAACCCCTTTAGTGTCAGTTCACACAGAGGCATTGTTTTTTTTTTTCCCGAGCAGCTCTTGGCTGCTCAGGGGGAAAAAATGCAGCATGTTCCTTCTTCTTATGGCTTCCACCTATGACCTCCCATTAAAATCAATGGGAGGCAGAAAAATCCTGCAGCGCTCGTTTCGGAGCGTTTTTTTTGGCGGCATTTTTTGCCCATGGTCCTTGCATTAGATTCAATGGCTACAGGCAAAATACGCCACGAATAATGCGGAAAAAAAAAAGCGTTAGAACAACGCTGGCAGTTCAATGTTATTAACTTTTCTTTTTTTTTTTTTTAGCATTACTTCAGGGAAAATATATATACATTTTTTCAACTTTTAATATTTTTTTTGTACATTTAAAAAAAAAACTTTAACTGTATTTTACTTTTTTTATTAGTCCCCCTTGGGGACTTGAACCAGCGAGGCTGCCATAACAACCATCACCCACCCCCGATCGCATCGCGTGGGGGGGGCAATGGCACGTCAGATGGGGCCGTGGCCCTTATTTTAACGCCTTAAATGCAGCGGCCTCGATTGACAGCGGCATTTAAGTAGTTGAACGGGCAGAATCGAATTGTTCTTCGATTGCGTCCGTTGCGCTGGGGTGTCAGCTGTAACATACAGCTGATACCCGCTCGACCCGTGAGCACACTCTATACTACCCCTTAGCGGCTGGCACGTACAAGTACGTGACATGTCGCCAAGGGGTTAAGGCCTTGTTCACACAACGTATTTTTCCACTGGAAAAATATGACATGTATTCTATCGATCTACCGCTGCCCATTTCGGGACAGACCCTCAGATTTCTTGTGTACTTTGGCAGTTTACAGCCGTGTTTTTCAAACGCAGAATAACTCCAATTAATGGGGATAATTTGCCCGTGGCTTCCGACGCAGCTTTTGTGGCAGAATACGCGTCAAGAAGTTACATGCCATTTTTATTTTCTGCGAGGCGATTTGCTATTTCGCTCGCTGAAAATTCCACCCTATCTGAACAATGGTGCGGTTTCTCCTTGATATCATTGACTTTAAACTTTTCCTACCCCATACTAAGAGGTCTATGTCTACACTCTGGGCACGCCAAATTTATTCATGGCCCAGCTAGTAGTGCAAATTGTGTACTGTTAATTAAACACAGAGTTGCAGTTTAAAGTACATATTGAAAAAAGCAATAAGCTTGTGTGACCTTTGTGTAAATTGGCAGAGTTCTTGTGGTTGATGTTTCAACCAGCATGTGGTTAAATCCCTCTAATAAAAAGTTCAGTGCACCTATAAGACAGAGACCACATTTATGATGTTTGATGGTGCCGTCGTTGTTGTTCACGTCATGGAAAAGGTGTCCTGGGTATTGGTAATAAAACTACAGGGAGATGATTAGTTAAATTGAGTCAACTTGGTTTTTACAGGACACTTACACTTTTGCAACAATTTTTTTCTTTTATTTTGTTATTATTGGCCAAACAAAAAAATTATGCCACTTTGCCTTTATTAAAAATATTCTTACATTGTGTTGTCTACAAGTGTCATGCAGACCTATGTGTCTTCATTGTGACAAACTACAAACCCTTTGTATTTGTAGTCTGATCCTGCTCTCATTTTTCCTTTTTTTTAAATCTGTCCTGCATGTTAGCAAAATGTTAGTGTCAGACTACACATGGTTTCTTTGTAGTCTGTAACCACGGAGACACAAAAGTCTGCATAAAATGCCATACATACAAAACAGAAGATTTTAATAAAAATTATTTTTAAAGTTTATTTTATTTTTTTAATAGATACATAGGAGCAATAAAAAAAAATTGATGCAAAGCTGTACATACTCTGATGCCTGATCACTAACTGAGACACTGTGGTAAGAAACTGAAAAGGAAGAAAAAAAATCATGATTAGAGACATATGTATGAAAGTGTAGTAACAAAAAATTATTTTTTTAAAAAAAAGAACGAGATAATTGCGTTTTCTCTTTCCAGTAAAGACAGCAATCATTGACATAACATATATTTCCATAAATTATGACATCTTATCTTTCATTGCAGGTTATTCCAAAGATGAAGTTTGTGTTGGTAAAGTTTGATACTCAGTATCCATATGGAGAAAAGCAGGATGAGTTCAAACAGTTAGCAGAAAGTTCATCTTCCAGTAAAGAACTTCTGGTGGCTGACATTGGGATCTCCGGTAACTCTAATGTTGTTTATGTATCTAAGGGCTTATTCAGACGAACGTATAATACGTCCGTGCTACGCGCGTGATTTTCACGCGTGTCGCACGGACCTATGTTAGTCAGTGGGGCCGTTCACACTGTCAGTGATTATCACGCAGCGTATGTCCGCTGCGTAAAACTCACGTCATGTCCTATATTTGCCCGTTTTTCGCGCATCACGCACCCATTGAAGTCAATGGGTGCGAGAAAACCGCGCACGGCACCCGGACGCACTTCCGTGTGCCGCGCGGGATGCACGCTACAGTAGTCAAAACTATGAATGAAAACAGAAAAGCACCACGTGCTTTTCTGTTTACAAACATACAAACAAAGTGTCATAATGATGGCGGCTGCGCGAAACTCACGCAGCCACGCATCATATGCTGCTGACACACGGAGCTTTTATGGACCTTTTGCGCGCGCAAAACGCACACGCTCGTGTGAATCCGGCCTAACACAAATGTTACTAATGTTGCAAAGCTTTCTCTAGTATAGAATTGCATTCAATTGGTGTCAGGGAGATACGTGATGCAAAGGGATACAATGATATTTAATCCATTATTTTATATATTTTCATATATTTATTTATTTATCCTAATGGCTAATAAAATTAAAATAAATAAATTTGCTAGTTACATGTTGTTACTAATGCAACCAGCGTGGTCACCGATATTAGATAATTGCTGATGACGTCTGGCTCCTGCATGTTGCGGCAAAATAGCTGCCGAAGTCTCATGTACCGAAGGTACAGTTTGTGGCGATACGCGTGGGGCTGCACGTCTTTCCTTCTACCACTTTATTTTTTGGTAACATTTCTGTACCAGGCACTTTTTGATGTTGTATCATTGTTGCAATGTGATATTTCTTATGTTATTTTAGAGCTTTTTTATGCACTTGCATTTATTTGCATAGTCCTCTATTAAGCTTATACGTTTGTTCACTAAACACTTTGGATAGTACTTTTCATGGAGATTTTTCATTTATGCCTTAGGCCTAGTTCACACTGAGTTTTTAGCAGACAGAAATTTCTGGCTGGAAAAATCAGCTCAGTTTTTTTTTTTTTTTTTTTGCATCACACACATTTTTTGCAGACTTTTTTTATTTTTTATTTTTTTACCTCTTTCTTCAACAGGCACAGGAAAAAATGTGTCAAAAACCACCGCGGCTGTTCACTGCGTTTTTTGGCGTCTACATTGATTTAAATGGGGTTTTTTAGGCAGAAAACGCTCGCGGGGAAAAAATGCCTCCCATTGAAATCAATAGGAAGCGTTTTCGGCGCGGTTTTCGACACTATTTCCGCGTCAAAAAACTGTGTGAACAGGGCCTTTGGCTTGTTAGGGGGTTGACCTGTGTGGGAATAACTGACATTTGTGGTATTTTTTAATGAATTTTACTGGTCGTCTTCTTTTTTTCTGTCACCCCATTAAAATAAATGATATTTTTGCCTATTATCTGTGCGCACGACTGCATTTTTCACACACTTCTGTTTTCTGTAAACATTTTTGCCTTTTTCATGTGTGGCAATGAGTGCACCAGGTCTTACATTTGTGGTGCCCGCCCTTTTGGTTGCGTTGTCTCTCATGCACTAAAGGGATCTCCAGATGCTCAGAGCCTCAGGCTTTGAACGATGCTGCTAATGAATGATGTCATCTGGAAAAGCTGCATTTTCCCCCAGCCGTTGTGGATGAGAATTCCTCATCTTTGATTGGGGGCAAATTGAGACAGAAAGTAGTATACAATCTGTACTCTAGATAATTTGAAACTAAGATTAACTATAAAACCAAACCCTTGTTACATGCATATGAAATAGTTGTTTTTTTTTCCTCTTGTTAATTTAGATTTGCACATACATAAACTGCATTCAACTGTTCACTAGTATTGTTACTGTGTTGTTTTATAACTGTAGATCCAATGTGAGTCAGCTGGACAAGGCTGTGATGGTGCGCCAACTGTAGACAGCTTGAGTCTCTGCCAAAGGTGTAACTATTTCCTTGTGCTCAACAATAGAAGCCTAACAGATGTCAAATAGAACTACAAAGCTTGCTAACTGTCTTTTGTTTGCAGTTGCTAGTTTTTTTTTCTAGTTGCGTGAGGATTTGCATAGGACTGTGTCCACTTATTGCCATTTATAGGATTCTTTCATGCACCAACTTGTTGCAATGTGGGAACTGTAGTTTAGAGTAGATGCCCTAGAATACCAGCTATGAAGTGGAAGAGACTACAGTATATGTTGTCAGTTTGAGTAATGCTTTGATACGTTCTACATTCTTTTAGGATTTTTAAATATTTTAGGTCATGTCCACACTACAGGTTTAGCTAGATTTACTAGACCGTAGTTATAAGCTTCTATGGGACAGATGTATGCCAAAAGAGTGTCATGTTGGCATACATCTGGCAGGAAAAGTTGTGAATAACAAAGGTATAGTTCATTATTTTCAGGAATTCCGCGGAGAAAAGCTGCGTTCGGATCCGCTAGCATATCTGGGGACTCAATCCTACCCTTCTTTGTTCGATAGGTGTGGCGTCCATGGCCATGGGCCGTTGGGTTTACTCACCTCCCGACGCCTGCAGCCATGGATCTGTGAGCGCTGGCCCCCATCTCCTTCCTAGGAGACGCCAGCGCTCCCTTCCGCCCGGTCCGCTGTGTCCCGTAGAGTGCGTGCGCACGCTCGTGCCTGCTCTTAAAGGGCCAGCGCGTGCACATGAAAACCATCATCATCATCATCAACCCATATGATTTCCTGGACTATAAGAAGGCCCCAGCCCTTCTGATACTTGCCTGAGCGTTGTTAGTATATCCCAAGTCTGTCTTGCAAATGGTCCTTTAGTGTTTCTCATTCCAGTTGTTACCCGTGCCCTGTTACCTGTTCCTGTATCCCGTGCTGTGTTCTTGTTCCTGTGCCTACTAGTGTTGGAGTCGTGTCCTACTGCACCTGCTGTCGTTTGCCACATCCAGTGTCTTCTGCCACATCTTGTACTGTCTGGCGCAACCTGCTGCACCAACCTCCATCCGTGCTGAAGCCCCAGCCACTGTCTGGACTAGTTCAGGTACCCGAATGTTACAAACTGCTATAGACTTTTGTATAGACTGAGACCTGGTCAGCTGCCTCTCCGCTATGGCGGAGCGGCCTAGTGGGTCCACATACCCTGTGACCGTGACAGTACGCTCAGGCCATGGAACCCGCTGGCCAGCCCAAGACCGCAGTCCAGAAGATACAGTTGGAGATGCATGACCTACGCAAACGTCAGGATCAACTCCTTGAGGCTGTAAATTCTATCATGGTCCGTCTGGATCAACTCACTGTTCCACCTCTGGTTGCTGTACCACTGCCTGTTGCTGCTCCTGTTTGTTCTGGATCCACAGTTCCCCTGCATCTTCCTTCTTGCTATGACGGTGATCCCAGAGCATGTAGAGGATTTATTAACCAATGCACGGTTCATTTTAGGCTACGGATCATCTCTTCCCCACCGAGGAGGGCAAAGTAGCATTTATCATCTCCCTTCTTGCTGACAAGACCCTCGCATGGGCGAACCCATTCTTGGAGCAACAAGGACCTGTATCCTTGGACCTAGCCTTGTTCCTGCAGTCCTTTCGTGACGTGTTCGAGGAGCCGGGTCGAACATCCTCTGCCGCAGCCACTCTGTTGACCCTCAAGCAAGAGGGTTCCACAGTAGGGGAGTATGCTATCTCCTTCCGTACCCTGGCAGCAGAGCTGGCCTGGAACAATGAGGGACTGGTGGCGACCGTCTGGCAGAGACTGTCCTCTCACATCAAGGACAAACTGGCGGCCCGCGACCTTCCTTCTACCTTGGATGCCCTCATCCTGTTAGCCACTCGGGTTGACATGAGAATCCAGGAGCGCATTCAAGAGGTTTGACAGGAGAGCCGGGGCCACAGACCAGCACCTCGGTCCAGAGACCACTATTGCCTTCCCCTAGTGTGCTACCTGAAGAACCCATGCAGGTAGACAGAGTACGGTTGTCTGAACAAGAGAAGCAGCGCAGACGCTCCTCTGGACTATGTATGTATTGTGGCCTTAAGGGTCATTTTGTGTGCCAATGCCCGCAGAAACCGGGAAGCTCCAGTACCTAGGGTTGGTTGGAGAGGCAACGCTAGGTGGGATGTCTCCAAACGTTAAAACCTCTTCCAAATTATCGATTCCTGTGGCCATCGTCTCTGGAAAGACGTCACATCCCTCCTCCGCCTATCTTGACTCCGGAACAGCTGCTAATTTCATCCAGCAGGATATAGTGGATCGTTTACATCTACCCACAGTTCTTCTGGAAAGACACCTGGCTGTTGCCTCTGTGAATGCTCTACCTTTGCCCGATCCGATTGTGTTCATCACGGAGCCGTTGACACTATGGGTTGGAGCTCTTCACTCTGAGCAGATCGCCTTCCTTGTACTTCCTAAGGCTATCAATCCTATCCTGCTGGGTCTGCCATGGCTTCGCCTACACGCCCCGGTTCTTGACTGGAGTTTCGGAGAGATTCTTCGATGGGGTTCCAGATGCCATAGCCATTGCCTGTCACAAATTCGTCCTGTTATGCCCCCTCTGCCTCAGTCACTCTCCGATCTACCATCTCCGTATTCCAGTTTTGCAGATGTCTTCTGCAAGCGAGAGGCTGAGATGTTGCCTCCACACCGGAATTATGACTCTCCCATTGAACTGGTTACAAATGCTTCTCTTCCCTGTGGACGGGTATATCCTCTCTCCTTGCCAGAGACTTTATCTATGTCAGCCTATATCAAGGAGAATTTGGAGAGGGGTTTTATACGAAAATCTTCCTCCCCGGCTGGGGCCGGCTTCTTCTTCGTTAAGAAGAGAGACGGATCTCTTCGACCCTGCATTCACTACCGTGGTCTCAACCAGATCACGGTCAAGAACAAATACCCGTTGCCACTTATATCCGTGCTGTTTGATCGCTTACGAGGAGCCAAAAATGTTTCTAAGCTAGACCTGCGGGGGGTTTATAACCTAATCTGGATTTGCCGAGGTGATGAATGGAAGACTGCATTTAACACCCGTGACGGGCACTACGAATACCTAGTGATGCCCTTCGGACTGTGTAACGCTCCCGCAGTCTTTCAGGAATTCATCAATGATATCTTCCGAGATCTCCTCTAAATTTGTGTTGTAGTTTATCTCGGTGATATTTTGATTTTCTCCCCAGATCTGAGGACCCATCGGAGGCATGTCCGTCAGGTTCTTCTGCGACTAAGGGAGAATCGCTTATATGCCAAGTTGGAGAAGTGCATCTTTGAAAAGAGGTCTTTGACCTTTCTGGGCTGCATCATCTCGGATCAAGGTCTTAAGATGGATCCTGAGAAACTAAAGTCTGGCCTGAGGACCATACAGCGGTTCCTGGGATTCGCTAATTTCTACCGGCAGTTTATTTCAAACTTCTCATCTCTGACGGCTCCCATCTCTACCCTTACCAAGAAGGGTGTGAACGCCAAGGTGTGGACTCCAGAGGCAGAGTCCTCAAGAAAGCCTTCACTTCAGCCTCGATCCTCCATCGTCCTGACGTATCTCGGCAGTTCTCATTGGAGGTGGATGCTCCTCTTTTGGTGCAGGTGCACTTCTGTTCCAGAGGAGCTCCAAAGGAAAGGCAGTAGTATGAGGCTATTACGCAAGACTTTTTTTTCTTCTGCAGAGCGCAATTACTCTATTGGGGATCGGGAGCTACTGGCCATCAAATTGGCTCTGGAGGAGTGGAGACATCTTCTAGAGGCCGCAGCTCACCCCATCTTGGTCTACACCGACCACAAGAACCTTACCTACCTTCAGTTCACTCAACGACTAAATCCCCGTCAAGCCAGGTGGTCGCTGTTCTTCACCCGTTTCCAATTTGTGCTCCACTACCGTCCTGCTGACTAGAATGTGAGGGCCGATGCCCTGTCCAGGTCATTTGAGACGGATGACACCGTGGAGTCCCTTCAAACTATCATAGACCCGTCCTGCATTGTCACTGCTAATCCTTTGCAGGTTAGAGACATCCCTCCGGGGAGGACTTTTGTTCGGTTGGCAGACAGGAGAAGAATTCTCCGCTGGGGGGATAGTTCTAAACTGGCTGGTGTTCGTAAAACCCGAGACGTGATTGCTCGTCACTTCTGGTGGCCCACGCTACCTAAAGATGTTCTGGACTTTGTCTCTTCTTGCACGGTGTGTGCTTCTAACAAGGTTACTCACTCCAAGCCTGCCGGCCTGCTTCAACCTCTGCCTGTACCCAATGCCTCCTGGCAGCACATTGCGATGGACTTTGTCACAGGCCTTCCTCCCTCAGCAGGATATAACACTGTCTGGGTGATGGTGGACCGGTTCTCAAAGATGGCACATTTTATCCCGCTGACCGGCCTACCTTCTGCTCCCCGACTGGCGAGTCTCTTCATTCAGCACATCTTTCGCTTGCATGGCTTGCCCCTTCACATTGTGTCCGACCAGGTGGTTCAATTTACCTCAAAGTTCTGGAGAGCCCTCTGTAAACTCCTGGATGTGAGATTGGACTTTTCCTCAGCTTATCACCCCCAGTCCAATGAGCAAGTCGAAAGGATCAACCAGATCATGGAGAATAATCTCTGCCACTTCATCTCTTTACAGCACGATAACTGGGTACAGCTTCTTCAATGGGCCGAGTTCTCGTACAATAACCACACAAGTGAGTCCACCACTTCCAACATCCTAGAGTCCCTCTTCCTGTTTCGACTACATCTTAGGTACCCGCTGCTGACTCTGCAGTTGGGGACTTTCTGCAAATCTGGCAACAGACACATACCTCTATTTTGCTGGCAGTCGATCGCATGAAGCGAAAAGTGGATACAAAAAGAAGAGAGCCGCCTCAGTATCTTCCGGGTACCAAAGTCTGGCTGTCCTCTCGTTTGAGGGTGCCTTCATACAAGTTTGCTCCCAGGTTCCTTGGTCCCTTTGAGATTCTGCAACAGATAAACCCTGTCTCCTATAAGCTGCGGCTGCCTCCTACCCTCAGAATCCCCAACTCCTTTCATGTGTCCCTCCTGAAACCAGTGGTCCTGAACCATTACAGCAAGACATCTAGTTCCACAGTTGCTCCCATGGTTCTTCTGATGTGTTCGAGGTGAGGGAGATCCTGGACTGCAAAAGGGTAGGAGGAAGGACTTTCTATTTGGTGGACTGGAGTGGTTTTTCTCCTGGGAGCCGGAAGAGAACCCCAGTGCTCCTGCTCTCATTAAGAAATTCCTCTCTCGCTCTGGCCCCAAGAAGAAGGGACGTAAGAGGGGGGGATACTGTAGCGTCCATTGCCGCGGGCCATCCGGTTTACTCACCTCCCGACGCCCGCAGCCATGGATCTGTGAGCCTGGTCCCCATCTCCTTCCTAGGAGACGCCAGTGCTCCCTTCCGCTCTGGTCCGCTGTGCATGCTCGTGCCCGCTCTTAAAGGGCGCACATGAAAATCATCATCATCAACCCATATGATTTCTTGGACTATACGAAGGCCCCAGCCCTTCTGATCCTTGCCTGGGCATTGTTAGTATATCCCAAGTCTGTCTTGCAAATGGTCCCTTTAGTGTTTCCCGATCCAGTTGTTAGCCGTGCCCTGTTACCTGTTCCTGTATCCCGTGCTGTTTTTGTTCCTGTGCCGACTAGTGTTGGAGTCGTGTCCTACTGCACCTGCTGTCTTCTGCCACATCCAGTGTCTTCTCCACGTCCAGTGTCTTCTGCCACATCTTGTAGTGTCTGGCGCAACCTGCTGCACCGACCTCCATCCGTGCTGAGGACACAGCCACTGTGTGGACTAGTTCAGGTACCCGAGTGTTACAAACTGCTATAGACTTTTGTATAGACTGAGACCTGGTCAGCTGCCTCTCTTCAACTGCAGAGCGCCCTTGTGGGTCCACATACCCTGTGACCGTGACAATAGGTTCACGTTTGCAGCTAAAAAGTGCTGCTCTGTACATGGAGTTATGATGATGGATGCCGCCATAAGGCCAGGATTACACACAGTATTGATGCCATTTTTGTGGCGGTTTTTGGCTCCGTTTTTTGACAAGTGGATCCAAAATTAAGGAAAGGTATAAAGAAAAAACTTATGTATCTCCTTTTTTTTTTTGTGCCCACTCCTATGTTTGGCTCAAAAAACTGAATCAAAACTGTGTGTGTGTGACACTTGCCTAAAGGCAGAAGAAGTGAAAGGATGCAGACTTTGGCGTGTGCAGCAGCGTTCATGTCACGGGCTGTGTGTAGGCAGTCCTCTACAGGAAACATGAAGCAGCATGGAGGACATTCAGTGACAACTGTAGAATAAACAGGACTATGCAGATTTGCAAAATTTGTACTTTGTTGGGGGGGCTATACACGCATCCTTATGTTATTCCAATTATGCCTTGAATGCTCAGATACATTATTGATGAGCTTTGAATCTATTAAACTGTTTACAGGTGGATTTTATACATTTATATCAGTGGTCTACCCTGCTTGTATGGAAGCAGGAAAATATATCCCTATAAAGCACTGCTATTTCTTTTAATGGGATACCATCTATCCCCCTCTCCCCTTTGCTTCACATTTACACACTACTTTAATGGTGATCACATCAAAAAATCTTAAATTATTAGTCCGATGATAATCTGACCTGTAGGATCATTGTGAATGGCTCATTCACAACGTAACAATTATCGTTATGATTATGACATTTCCAAGAGTTTGCCCTGGGTAAATGTATAAAAAGATACAATCATAGCACCCGTCATGCTGGTAAAGAGGAATGTGGGACTCAGGACCCCCGTACTAGTGATGGGTTGGGGGCAGCAAACTAACATTTAGAAACAATTTGCGTGGGTAGCTGATAAATATTAATTGTGGGAAACCTCCTTAAATTAAGAAATCAAGTTTACCCATGAAGAACTTCCATTCCAACGACAGTCTTAGCTTTCTAAATTGGAGACACTGGATTTCCAAATGTCTAATCCAATAGAGCAGATGTTTAACGCTAGCCAGTGTGAAAGTCTGTTTCTTAATGGGATTATTACTTTCGGGGGAGATTTTATGGTAAGATTAACAAATACAATAATGTTCTTGACCCTATGTAACGGCTGAGTAACACTTGTACAATTTTAGGAGTTGTATTAAGGATATTGTAAGACTAAAATAACTAGCCAGATTATCAACCTCCAGCAAGACACATTTCTAAAAAGGTCATCCCTCCTCAGAAGATATTGAATATAGTTTGTTATTCTGTCCCCAAGAACTCCCAGCAGAGGAAGTTTTACATAGTTAGGATCTTTGTGTTCAAGCCGATTACTCACACTTCACATGTTTGACTGGTTAACAGTCCTGAATTGTTCTGAACTTGTCTAACCTTGCTGCATGTTCACTTTGACTTCGTGTTCATTTTTAAAGGATCCATATTGGATATGATATGATTCATTACAAAACAGATCAAAATGATTCTAACAGATCCCATTGTACTCCCGGTCTAGTCACAATATCTTCAAAACAGCAGGTCTTGTGGGGTGGTTGTAAGCTACCAAAAGAGGTCCAAGGAAGGACAACCGGTGGACCGGCGATACGTACCTAGGCGGCCAAGGCTCATTCGTGCGCGTGGGGGAGTAATGGCTAGCCCGTCCGGTCTGATCCTTCAGAAGAGCTAAAGTAGCACAAATTGCTGAAAAAGTTAATGAGGGCAAAGTAAGGTGATAATACACACAGGGCATAACAGCCTGCTGCGTTTGGAGCTGCGTAGCCACAGACTGGTTAGAGGGCCCATGCTGACCACTGTCTATCATCAAAAGCGCCTACAACGGGCACGTGAGCATCAGAACTGGACCATAGGGCAATGGAAGATGGTGGCCTGTTATGTTGAATCACGTCCTGGCATTAATGTGGATGTTACTTTAAACCCTTCCCGACATTTGACGTATCCATACGCCCAAGTCGGGTAGGGGGAAGTACGGAATTGGCTCACGGAATGAACCCGATCCATACTATGCGGGTGTCGGCTGTATGTTACAGCCAAAACTTCAAAGTAACGAGTGGGATCGTTAAAAATAAAAAAAAGTAAAAATTTGTAAAATAAAGTGGTGTTTTTTGTAAAAAATATTAAAAGTAAAAAAAAAACCTTTTCCCATTTTCCCCCTAGAGCATAGTAAAAAAATAAAAAATAAACATAATTGGTACAATATATCATTATTTAACCCGCGCGGTGTACACCGTAAATAAATAAAAATAAAAAATGTAAACGCCAGAATCTCTCTTTTTTTTTTTTTTTTTTTGTCACCTCCCCTCCCACAATAAATTTAATAAAAAGTGATCAAAACGTTGCAAAAATAAAAAAGTTATGGCTCTCAGAATTTGGTGACACAAAATACATTTTATTTTTTACACTTAGGTTTTTACTTGTAAAATATAGAAAAAACTATATATATTTGATATCGCCGTAATCGTATTGACCCACAGAATAAAGTTAACATGTTTTAATTGCACAGTGAATTCTGTAAAAACAAAGCGCAAAAAACAATGGAGGAATCGCTGTTTTTTTTCATTTTCCACCCCACAAATAATTGTTTTTCCTAGCACATTATATGGCACAATAAATGGTGCTACGAAAAACTACAACTCGTCCTGCAAAAATCAAGCCCTCATAGTACTATATCGACGGAAAAATTAAAAAGTTATGGCTTTTGGAATGTGGGGAGGAAAAAACGAAAATGAAAATCTGAAAAATGGTTACGGCGGGAAGGGGTTAACATACTAGCTACTTCAACATTATTGCAGACCAATAGGAGTGGCCTCTTACAGCAGTATAACCCCCCATGCCACACTGCAAACATGATTCAGGAATAGTTTGAGGAACTAGCATCCGGGATATGCTGGAAGTCCATTCCATCTTGCAATTTACGGGACTTAAAGGATGCCGTCTTGGTGCCAGATACCACAGGACACCTTCAGAGCTCTTGTGGAGTCCATGCCTCAATGGGTCAGAGCTGTTTTGGTGGCACGAGGAGGACCGTCACAATATTAGGCAGGTGGATTTAATGTTATGGCTGATAGGTATGGTGCCGTATGTATGAATTCAGGAAGAATACACTACAGTAACCGCATATTATAACACAAACAGCGAAATATTTTTGTGCCATTTAGTATATGACTCAGCAGACCTATCATGATAATATGCTGACCTTAAATAGGACCGCATATTCTCGTGACAGATCTGCTTTAGGCACACTTACCTTCCTTAACTTGCTTCCAGTGCTTATTCTGTATTGTTCTTTTACAGATTATGGAGATAAACTTAACATGGAGTTGGGTGAGAGGTACAAGCTGGATAAGGAACAATTTCCATATTTTTATCTGTTTGTAAATGGTGATATCGAAAACCCAATTCTTTACACTGGAGTGGTTAAGACCAGCGCTATCCAGCATTGGTTGAAGACTCATGGAGTATATTTAGGCATGCCTGGATGCCTGGAGGACTATGATATGTTAGCCGGAGAGTTCATGAAGTCCACTTCTCAAGAAGAGAAGAATGAGCTCCTGAAGAAAGCTCAGACTATGTTGGCCAGTGTTGGAGAGCTGGAGAAACCGTCTGGAGAGCAATATATGAAGATCATGAGCAAAATCCTGGACCAAGGGGAGAATTTTGCTAACGGCGAGTTTGAACGCATTACAAAACTGATTGGAAAGAACAAGATGAGCGAGTCCAAGAAAGAGGATCTACAAAAGAGGCTCAATATTCTCAGCAGCTTCCAGAGAAAATATCAAGACAAAGAAGAGCTTTGAAAACAGACTAAACATATTTATTCTAACAGTACTTCTCAAGTGTTAAAGTTAACTGTAGAAGAAGCATTCTGACATGACCCATCACAGTTCGTTTACATCTATTCCTACCATGGAAAAGTGTTGTTATCCACCCAGGTTTTGATATAAAATGTGTTCTTGTTTATTGGACAACATAACCGGTGTCTATTTTATTCTAAACTTTTAGCAATACAGTATTATATTCCATTAAATGGAACCATGCTGGTGTCTCGTTCAAGGAGTTTTCGAAATTTAAAGGGTAACTAAACGTTCAAAAAACCTCTTACGTGTCATAGTGACATGTCAGAAGTTTGGATTGGTGGGGGTCCAAGCACTAAGACCCCACCAATCACTAAAACCAAGCGGCAGAAGTTCTCGTATGAGGGCTCAGCCGCTTCGTTTCTGTTCGGCTTTTTCCGGAAATCAATTTAGCGGTGTACGGACTCAATAAAAAGTCTATGAGCCCGTACACCGATACATCGGCTTTCTGGAAAAAGCCGAACAGAAACGAAGCGGCTCAACGCTCACACATGCACTTCTGACGCTTCGTTTTAGCGATTGGGGGATGTTTCAGTGCTCGGAACCCCATCAATCAAAACTTCTGACATGTCACTGTATGTCAGAAGGTTGTTGAACGTTTAGTTACCCTTTAAGAGATAATCTCCCCTGCCTCATAATAGCTTGTTGATATAATATATGGTGCCTTAATAGAATTTTTAAGTTTTAAAGGGCTTTTCTGAATTTATAAAAAAAATCTTGCCATGGAGAGAATGCAGTAAAACAATAAGAGACCTTACGCACCTGACAGATCCCCTGGCATTCTAGCGCAGCCAATCAGGTTCTCCCCACCGCTGTTTGTTGACATGCCTGCCGAGATGACATGCTCATATAACCATGTGGCTGCTGCAGCCAATCACTGGCCTCTGCAGTTCCGTGTAGTAAACCACTGAGGCCAGTGATTGGCTGCAGCAGTCACGTGGCTATACGTGCACCCAAGTCAACAAACAGAGGCGAGGCGTACTGGAACCGGAATGCCGTGGGATCTGTCGTGTGTAATGGCTTTTTTTATTTTATTGACCCCCTTGACGATATTTTTTCTGAACTCTAAAAAAACAAAACATCAAGCCATATGAAAGGTTGGTGTGGATTATCCAATTACCTACAATTAAAGGGATCTTCTAGTTTAGATAAACCATTTACATATATTCTATTAGGGAATTCTGAGTTAATAGAGGGGTGTCCCCAGTTCAGAATTCCCATCTATTAGCCAATGCAGAGCAATTACAAAAAACCTCTCTTGTTCTGGAGGACCTGTCCTGTCCTGCATTACACAGACAACCCATTAATTTGACATGAGCACTCTGTAATGCCCAATTTCCCCTCTGGTGGTGCTGCAGGGAAATTGAACACTTCCTGTCGTTCTTCCTGACAGCTCATAGCTGATCGCTGGGGTCACAGCAGGAGGATACTTTATGATCTGCGTATTGTCAAGGGACCCTTCTATCATACAGGGATTGTCCAAAGCAGACAACCACTTTGAGAAACTTGAAGTTTCTTCTGCTGAACAGCTGTACGTACCGGCAGAAGTGACTGTCTCCCAAGCTATTTCATTTAAACACATACTATACTTTTAGGAGATAGCTGCATGCCATTTGCTGAAATGTTACAGATGTTTCAATGCACTATAAATGTATCATAGAAGAGACACCATCAATGTAGTACTGTACCCAGCAATCGCTGTACGTATAAACACCTGTAGCTTTTAAGGGTATGTGTACACGTAGTGTTTTTGGGGCTGTAAACGGCCCGAAAAACTGCTAAAAAATCGGAAGCAGAATGTCTCCAAACATCTGCCCATTGATTTCAATAAAAAATACGGCGTTCTGTTCTGACGGAACGTTTTTTACACAGCTGTTTTTCAAAACGGCCTTGTAAAAATACACCCGCAAAAAAGAAGTGCGTGTCACTTCTTGAGACGTTTTTGGAGCCGTTGAAAAACTGCTCCAGAAACGGCCGTAAAATACGCTGTGAAAAAACACGAGTTTGATTAAAAAACGGTTGAAAATCAGGAGCTGTTTTCCCTTGAAAACAGCTCTGTGTATTTTCAGACATTTTTTTGCTAAGAGTGGGAACATACACTCACTACTGTTTTATACTTTTGTTTTTTTTAATGATTTATAATATATCATAATTTCAATTGCATTGGGCCAACCTACCAGCCTTTTACCTGTGATGCAGTAATAATCTAAGTTTACTTGAGTTTTCCCATGTCTCTTGCAATATATTCTGTTTCTTCCATTGTTTCATTGTTTGTCTGTACACGTAATTGTAGCCAGGATTGTACTTCAATATGTGCAAAGAACCGTCCTGTATTAAATTTTTCGTGTTCATTACCTATTTTACCTGGTTACACTCATTGTCCACAAAATAATAATCTTTATAATGGCTGAAGACCATATGTACAAGGCTCCTGTGTCACTTTTTCCACCATATACAATTCTTACAGAAAAAATGCAACTTAACTATCAATATCTTCAGACACTTTTCGACTTTAAAAAATAAAGCAGAGTGCATTGAACACCACTCTGTTTTCTGCCGCATTGTGTAAATAGGATTTTTTTTTAAAATCCCATTCACTAGAGTTTAATTTCTTCCATAAAATATCTACTTACAATGAAACAAAAGGAGAGAAGACCCTGCTGGTTATGGATTAGGGTATATAGAAATTGATTGTGGTCACTCCACTCTCCCAGACATATGTCGCACTCTGCATTCACACAGGTTATTAGACTGCTACAATCAATATTTATTTCCTGTTGCTTAAATAGCACCAACGTATTCTGCAGCACTGCACAGAGATTGCCACCACTCACATCAGTTCCTGTCCCCAAAACGCATTCACATTGATAAACTATGTGTTGATGGTAAGTAGAAATTGCAATGAACAAGATTATATATAGGATCGTTTTTAGAACAAAGAAAGGTCTCGGTGTCTTTGACCAGCTCTAGAACGCTCATGTAGACTAGATTTCTAGATGCATTTAAAAATGTAATATGGAGTCCTTAAAGCGACCCTCCGTGCTCAGGACAAAATTATAAATGTGATCTGGTATATGGAGTAATATTACCTGGCCACCTCCAGTTGTACCCCTCTGCTGTGGATCTGCCGTTCAAGGGTCCTCTCTGTGTTGTCTCAAAATGACCACAAAGCTTCTCAGACTGAGCCTAAAACACTCCCTCCATTCATGGATTGGACAGAAATGCTCACGTGAGCAGCTCTGGCTAATCCGAGAATAGTGGGAGTGTCCCAGACTCATAGACTAAGAAGCGCTGCAGCCATTTTGGGACAGCACAGAGGGGACCCTAAAACGGCGTATTCATGGCAGAGCTGCACAGCTGAAGGGCAGCAGGTGATACTACTCCTTTTAGACCATCATATTTAAAATGTTCTCCCAGGACCGGAGGGTTGGTTTAATAGTCAGAACCTTTATTATTTTTATATTTTATTTGCTATAAGCACTAATTATAAAGCAAAACGTACGCTAGACCAGAGATGTACAGTCACAGAGATCAAACCCTACAGGGCAGAAGTTGGGCAAAAGCTGCATATACTAGTCCTTCCTCATAAATTAGAAATATCATCAAAAAGTTAATTTATTTCAGTAATTCAATTCTCTCATATATTATATAGATTCATAACACACAGAGTGATCCATTTCCAGCATTTGTTCTTTTAACTCCTTCCCGACATTTGACGTATCCATACGCCAAATTCGGGTAGGGGAAGTACGGAACGGGCTCACGGAGTGAACCCGCTCCATAAGATGCCGGTGTCGGCTGTATGTTACAGCCGACACTTCAGAGTAACGAGCGGCATCAAGCTCGAGCGCGATCCCGCTCGTTTAACTCGTTAAATGCTGCAGTCAATAGCGACCGCAGCATTTAAATCATTAAAGGGGGTCGCCCCCCCGCTTTCTAACAGCTCATCACGCCCCCTGCAACGCAATCGCGGGGGGAGATGGTTGCTATGTCAGCCTGGGGGCCTAATAAAGGCCACCAGGTCCTCCAACTTTGTGCTCCTATTAAGCGCTGCCTCTGGCAGGGCTTAATAGAAGCCTGTCAGAATCACGATATACTGCAATGCAGTATAGGAGCCTGGACCGCAGAAAGAACGGACATGTCTTATTACGGCCGTGTTCTGCGGTCCAGGCTCATAGAAAGTAATGCACGCGGCCATGCACATGGCTACAGTCGTGTGCATGAGGCCTTAGGCCTGATGCACATCCTTAATTACGGACCCAGGTAATTACAGATTAAATTGCGGACCCATTAATTTCTTTTGACCACGGACACCCTTCTGTATATATTTATGGATGTGTGTCTGCGCCATAGAAATGATCTGCAAAATATAGAATATGTCCTATTCTTGTCTGCTATTGCAGAACGGACTCGCCCATAGAAGTCTATGGGCGCTTCCGCAATTGCAGGTGCCTACGGATGTGCATCCGTATTTGCGGAGCCGTATTTGAGGACAGTAAAAATCCTTTGTTCGTGTGCATGATGTTTAACGTAGGATAGCTAATAGACACATCTAGCTAGGAGCATCTTCCACGTCACTTCATCCATTGAAGACTGTTATAACTTGTCACATATAGGACACGTTACTTAGTGTGTGTGACTTCCGTTAGATTTGTTGGCGCCTCTGTTGTTAATCTGTTGATCCTTTAAACTCCAAAGGGGTCTGTGACCTTTTAGTGTATAACAAGTAGACTTTTGACAGCATATATCGAAACGTGTCACGTATTACTGAACTGTTGTAAGCCTCCTGCTTGTGGTAGTATGTATTTATTCTAAGGAGAGATTGTTAATTGCAGAAATTGTATTTTTTTTGTGCTCTTGACATATAAATCAATCAGAATAAAATAAAGTATCAATGGCCATAACCGCAGCTTGTTATGTAAATTAGGTGCGCAGATTATGGTAGTATGGAGTTGCATCATCTATAATTACCTGGTATAAAAAGAGAGGATGATAGCTTATTTTTAGCTTGTTCAGTGCTGCTATCTAAGGCCCAGTCCACACTGAGTTTTTTGGCGCTCATTTTGACTCGAAAAAACTTCCAAAATCTTGATTTCAATGGGAGGCGGAGGCGTTTTTTGTTTTTTTTCAGGCGGCTTTTAGCCGCCCGCGGGGAAAAAAGACGGCATGTCCTTTCTTCCCTGTGACCTCGCCTAGAGCTATACAGTGATTTTTTGTTGCGTAATTTGTGTGTCACGCTACAAAAAGCCTCCATGTAGCCTCCACCTATATGCCTAAATGTCTGTAGCAGAGTTCAGTCAACAGTAGAGATGAGCTAGTTGCAGGGGCTTCGGATTGAGCAATGCAATTCTCATATATTAACCATGGTACAGATTCCGTAGCTTTGGGGGATGCAGATGTCGCGGATGTGACCAGGACCTTTAGCCAAGAAAGCCTACAGATGCCATGTCACTTTATGCTTTAATCTGTGAAAAATCATGAAGAATCTGCACACTCGTGCTTGTCCTTTTAGGGCCCTTTTACACCGGCCAATTATCAGGCAAACAAGCGTTCACCGAACGCTCGTTCCCGATAATTGCCCTGTGCAGCGATCAGCCGATGAACGAGCAAACGCTCATTCATCGGCTGATTGTATTATTTTAAATGCCCAAAATACTATCGTTATCGGCAGAACATCTCTGCTGCCGACATGATAGAAATGTATGGTTGACGAGTGGTCGAAGTAACAAGCGCTCGTCCCCATACATAGCTCCTTGTGAAAGGAGCAATTGAGCGCGGTTTACACGGCCCAGGCCGGGCCGTTTAAAAGTACCCCCACTGATAGGGTAGATCGCTCATAAAGCAATCTGCATGATCATAGAGATCGCTGTTCTGCTATACAATCACAATTTGCACAGTCCTTTCTATTGCCCCCGCTTTGATACTTATGATCAGTGTTTAGCTTCCTGTCAATAGAATCTGGAAAGGTGAGTAAACTACTGGACACTCGGTATGGAACATTAGCCCCTTTTCTGTCCTAGATTACCAGATACGCTGACATCTACTGCACTGCCCTAGACCATCAGGGATGTTTACATTGATCCATTCAATAGACTCAAGCTGAACTTTTGCTCCAGGGATCATGGGTTTTTAGATACCTTTGATTGGTTAAAACAGATTTAAAAGGGGTTGTATGAAATAAAATAAAAAAAGGTTTGCTTTTTTATTCCATTACAACACCACTCTTCTCCATGGGCTGTGTTTTTTATTGCAGTTTTGTCCCTTTCAGTTGAATGGGGTTGAGACACAGCCAATAAACAAGGGTGACACTGTTTCGGAAACAAAAAGCAGACCATTTTTCTATGATGGATACATTCAGGAGGCAGTGATACATGTGCCCGGGTGCCGTTCACACCAATTGTGCGAGATTTCATCATCCATAAGATTTCTGTAATGTCGGGGTAGGGAGACAGACAGGTGAGCCCTAATCTACCTGCCACTCAGTCCCTGCCTACTTTCAATGACCCGCCCTAGGCGACGGGGTACAACTGGGCGACGGTCCCTACACTCAATAGGTGCACGACAGACAAACAGACAAGGGTACAAAGAAGCCGGGGAAATGGGGAAGTTGCCCACGGGAACACCGTGAGCAACAAGCGAGGTGAACGAGCCGAGTCAAACCAGGAGTTGAGCAAGGTACAAAAATGCAGAGCAGAAGAGTGGTCAGTAAAGCCAAGGTCAATAACAAGCAGAGGGTCAGTAGTTCAAGAAGCTGCAGCAGGGCCAGGAAACCAGCAGAGAAGAATCACAAGCAAAGGAGGAACAGGAAAGGCAGGTATAAATAGACAGAGGGCGGGAGCTAGCTCCGTCTGGCCAGGCTGTGATAGGCTCTCCCACTCCTAAGCCTGCCATCCTGAGTGGTGGAAGATGGAGTCAGTCTCACAGACATAGAAGCAGGTGCAGACTGATTACCTATGGGCGTTGACACAGAAGCTGTGTCTGGCAGATCCTTTACAGTACCCCCCCCCCTTTTATGAGGGGCCACCGGACCCTTTCATGGTGGACCTGGTTTATTGGGGAAACGAAGGTGGAACCTCCTGACCAATACCCCAGCGTGAACATCCCGGGCAGGTACCCAAGTCCTCTCCTCAGGCCCATATCCTCTCCAATGGACCAGGTACTGGAGGGAGCCTTTGACCATCCTGCTGTCCACAATCTTGGCCACCTCAAATTCTACACCCTCAGGGGTGAGAACAGGGACCGGAGGTTTCCTCGAGGGAGCCAAGGACGGGGAGCAGCGTTTAAGGAGGGAGGCATGAAAAACGTTGTGTACTCGAAAAGACGGGGGCAACTCCAGTCGGAAGGAGACAGGGTTGAGGACTTCAATGACCTTGTACGGCCCTATAAACCGGGGAGCAAACTTCTTGGACGGGACTTTAAAGCGCAAATTTTTTGACGATAGCCACACCAGATCCCCGACCACAAACAAGGGGTTAGCAGAACGTCTTCTATCTGCCTGAGTCTTTTGTATGCTCTGGGACGCCTCTAGGTTCTTCTGAACCTGGGCCCAGACTGTGCACAGTTCCTGATGAACGACCTCTACCTCGGGATTGTTGGAACTACCAGGTGAAACGGAGGAGAACCGTGGATTAAACCCAAAATTACAGAAAAAGGGGGAGACCCCTGACGAGTTACTGACCCGGTTATTAAGGGAAAATTCGGCGAGGGGAATGAATGAGACCCAATCATATTGACAGTCAGAGATAAAACACCTTAAATATTGTTCTAGAGACTGATTAGTCCTCTCAGTTTGGCCATTAGTTTCAGGATGGAAGGCAGAGGAGAAGGACAGATCAATCTCCAACTTTTTACAGAAGGCTCTCCAAAATAATGAAACAAATTGTACCCCTCTGTCAGAAACAATATTGACAGGGACCCCATGGAGACGCAGGATGTGTTTGACAAACAACGTAGCTAACGTCTTAGCATTGGGTAGTTTCTTGAGGGGCACAAAGTGGCACATCTTACTGAAGCGGTCTACTACAACCCACACCACCGACTTGCCTTGAGATGGAGGCAAATCGGTGATAAAATCCATGGAGATATGGGTCCAAGGTCTCTGGAGAATGGGCAAAGAACATATTAAGCCCGCTGGTCGGGACCTGGGAGTCTTGGACCTAGCACAAACTTCACAAGCGGCGATGTAGGCCTTAACGTCTTTAGGCAACCCAGGCCACCAATAGTATCTGGCAATGAGGTGCTTGGTACCCAGGATGCCTGGATGACCAGATAGTTCGGAGTCATGATTTTCCCTAAAAACCCTTAGCCGGAATTGCAGGGAAACAAACAGCTTGTTCTCAGGAAAGTTCCCGGGAGCTGAACCTTGATCAGCCGCAATTTCAGAGACTAAATCAGAATCAATAGAGGAAATGATTATACCTGGAGGCAAAACACAAGCAGGATCTTCCTCCGAAGGAGGGCTGGCCATGAAGCTACGCGACAGTGCATCAGCCTTAATATTTTTAGACCCAGCCCTATAGGTGACCAAAAAGTTGAATCTGGTAAAAAATAACGCCCATCGAGCTTGTGTCGGGTTTAGCCTCCGGGCAGATTCTAGGAAAACCAGATTCTTGTGGTCGGTAAGGACCGTTACCTGGTGCCTAGCCCCCTCCAGGAAGTGGCGCCACTCTTCAAATGCCCATTTAATGGCTAAGAGTTCGCGGTTGCCAATATCATAGTTACTCTCAGTGGGCGAAAACTTCCTGGAGAAGTAGGCACAGGGACGGAGATGGGTGAGGGACCTGGTACCCTGGGACAAGACAGCCCCCACTTCCACCTCGGACGCGTCAACCTCCACGTTAAATGGCTCCATTTGGTTGGGCTGAACCAGCACAGGGGCCGAGATAAAGCACTTCTTAAGGACCTCAAAAGCCTGGACAGCCTGAGGAGGCCAGTGGAGGAGATCAGCACCTTTGCGAGTGAGATCCGTAAGAGGCTTAGCGATGACCGAGAAGTTCGCAATAAATCTCCTGTAATAATTAGCGAACCCCAGGAAGCACTGTAACGCCTTCAGGGAGGCAGGTTTGACCCATTCCGCCAAAGCCTGGACCTTGGCGGGGTCCATGCGGAATTCATGAGGAGTGAGGATTTGACCCAAAAATTGTATCTCCTGCACCCCAAACACACATTTTTCGGTCTTAGCAAACAGTTTGTTTTCCCGAAGGGCCTGGAGCACCTTCCTAACATGCTCAATGTGGGAGGACCAGTCCTTGGAAAACACAAGTATGTCATCAAGGTACACTACAAGAAATACCCCCAGGTAGTCTCTTAAAATCTCATTTATGAAATTCTGGAGGACCGCGGAAGCATTACACAACCCAAAGGGCATGACGAGGTATTCGAAATGACCTTCGGGCGTGTTAAACGCAGTCTTCCACTCATCCCCCTCTTTGATGCGGATAAGGTTATAAGCCCCCCGTAGATCAAACTTAGAGAACCATTGTTCCCCCTGAACCTGATTGAAGAGATCAGGAATCAAAGGAAGGGGGTACTGGTTCCTTACAGTGACCTTATTCAAGTTTCGCTAGTCAATGCATGGCCTAAGACCACCATCCTTCTTCCCTACGAAGAAGAAGCCAGCACCTACCGGAGAAGTAGAGGGGCGAATGTAACCCTTGGCCAGGCATTCCTGGATATACTCTCTCATGGCTTCACGTTCGGGACAAGAGAGATTAAATATCCTACCCTTAGGGAGCTTAGCTCCTGGTACCAAATCAATTGCGCAATCGTATTCTCTATGAGGAGGTAACACTTCGGAGGCCTCTTTAGAGAAAACATCAGCGAAGTCCTGAACAAACTTAGGTAGAGTGTTCACCTCCTCAAGGGGAGAAATAGAATTAACAGAAAAACATGAAGTCATGCATTCATTACCCCATTTGGTAAGATCCCCAGTATTCCAGTCAAACGTGGGATTATGCAACTGCAACCAGGGAAGGCCTAAAACCAAATCCGACGATAATCCCTGCATCACCAGTACAGAGCACTGCTCCAAATGCATGGAGCCAACAAGGAGTTCAAAAACAGGGGTATGCTGTGTAAAATAACCATTAGCAAGAGGAGTGGAGTCGATACCCACTACCGGGACAGGTTTAGGCAAATCAATCAATGGCATAGCTAGAGACATAGCAAATTCCACAGACATAATATTATCAGAAGACCCTGAATCCACGAAGGCACTGCCGGTAGCAGACCTACCACTAAAACAGACCTGCAAGGGAAGCAATATTTTATTAGGTTTCATATTTACGTGAAATACCTGTGCGCCCAAGTGACCTCCCCGATGGTCACTTAGGCGCGGAAGTTCCTCCGACTCTTTTTTCTTACGCCTAGGACATTTGTTCACTTGATGCTTGTCATCCCCACAGTAGAAGCAGAGACCATTCTTCCTGCGGAACTCTCTACGTTGTTGTGGGGACACGGAGGCCCCGAGTTGCAAAGGTACCTCCGAGTCTTCCGTGGAAGAACGAAGCAACGGAACCTCGGGAGGCATCATGGGGGAGTCAGAGGAGAAAACACAAAAACATTCAAGTCGTCGTTCCCTGAGACGACGGTCAAGTCGTACCGCTAAAGCCATAACCTGATCTAGGGAGTCAGAAGAGGGATAGCTAACTAGCAGGTCTTTCAGGGCGTTCGACAGACCCAATCTAAACTGGCACCTTAAGGCAGGGTCATTCCACCGAGAAGCTACACACCACTTCCTAAAGTCAGAACAATACTCCTCAACAGGTCTCTCACCCGGACGTAAGGTCACCAGCTGACTCTCGGCAAAGGCAGTCTTGTCAGTCTCGTCATAAATGAGCCCGAGAGCAGAAAAGAAAAGATCAACGGAGGAAAGTTCAGGGGCGTCAGGAGCCAAGGAGAAGGCCCATTCTTGGGGCCCGCCCTGGAGCCGGGACGTAATTATACCCACCCGCTGGCTCTCAGAACCAGAGGAGTGGGGCTTTAAGCGAAAATAGAGCCTACAACTCTCCCGAAAGGAGGAAAAAGTCTTCCGGTCCCCTGAGAACCGGTCAGGCAACTTGAGGTGGGGTTCAAGAGGTGAGGTGAGGGGCATCAGGCTGGTTGTCCCTCTGAGCCAGGGCCTGGACTTGTAGGGAGAGGCCCTGCATTTGCTGAGCCAGGGTCTCAAGGGGGTCCATAGTAGTGTCAGGGACCAGGGTAGACTAGGTATATGGGCTTGTGATTATGTAATGTCGGGGTAGGGAGACAGACAGGTGAGCCCTAATCTACACGCCACTCAGTCCCTGCCTACTTTCAACGACCCGCCCTAGGCGACGGGGTACAACTGGGCGACGGTCCCTACACTCAATAGGTGCACGACAGACAAACAGACAAGGGTACAAAGAAGCCTGGGAAATGGGGAAGTTGCCCACGGGAACACCGTGAGCAACAAGCGAGGTGAACGAGCCGAGTCAAACCAGGAGATGAGCGAGGTACAAAAACGCAGAGCAGAAGAGTGGTCAGTAAAGCCAAGGTCAATAACAAGCAGAGAGTCAGTAGTTCAAGAAGTTGCAGCAGGGCCAGGAAACCAGCAGAGAAGAATCACAAGCAAAGGAGGAACAGGAAAGGCAGGTATAAATAGACAGAGGGCGGGAGCTAGCTCCGTCTGGCCAGGCTGTGATAGGATCTCCCACTCCTAAGCCTGCCATCCTGAGTGGTGGAAGATGGAGTCAGTCTCACAGACATAGAAGCAGGTGCAGACTTATTACCTATGGGCGTTGACACGCAAGCTGTGTCTGGCAGATCCTTTACAATTTCATATAACAACACTAAGCCATCGGCAGAGAAGTCTTGACTCATGACTAATACAGACTTCTAGTAGCATGATTTATATACACCATATGATAAAGGTATGTAGACAACCCTCATAATTGAGTTCAGGTGTTTCAGCTGCACACATTGCAAACACGTGTATAAAACTAAGCACACAGCCATGTACTCTCCATAGACAAATACACCGTGTTCCAAATTATTATGCACATTGGATTTAAGTGTCATAAACATTTAATTATTAGTTTTTCAATTAAACTCATGGATGGTATTGTGTCTTAGGGCTCTTTGGATCATTGTAATCAATCTCAGACACCTGTGAGAATTCGTTTTCCAGGTGTGCCCAATCAAAGGAAAACTACTTAAGAAGGACGTTCCACATTATTAAGCAGGCCACAGGTTTCAAGCAATATGGGAAAGAAAAAGGATCTCTCTGTTGCCGAAAAGCGTGAAATAGTGCAATAACTTGGACAAGGTATGAAAACATTGGATCTTTCAAGAAAACGTAAGCGTGATCATCATACTGTGAAAAGATTTGTGGCTGATTCAGAGCACAGACGGGTTTGTTCAGATAAAGGCATAATGAGGAAGGTTTCTGCCACACAAATTAATAGGATTAGAAGAGCAGCTGCTAAAATGCCATTGCAAAGCAGCAAACAGGTATTTGAAGCCGCTGGTGCCTCTGGAGTCCCGCGAACCTCAAGGTGTAGGATCCTCCAGAGGTTTGCAAGTGTGCATAAAGCTATTATTCGGCCACCCCTAAACAATGCTCACAAGCAGAAACGGTTGCAGTGGGCTCACAAATACATAAAGACTAATTTTAAAACCGTGTTGTTTACTGATGAGTGCAGTGCAACCCTGGATGGTCCAGATGGATGTAGTAGTGGATGGTTGGTGAATGGCCACCATGTCCCAACAAGGCTGCGACGTCAGCAAGGAGGTGGCGGAGTCATGTTTTGGGCTGGAATCATGGGGAGAGAGCTGGTAGGCCCCTCTAGGGTCCCTGACGGTGTGAAAATGACGTCTGCAAAGTACGTAGAGTTTATGACTGACCACTTTCTTCCGTGGAACAAAAAGAAGAACCGTGCCTTCCGTAGCAAAATTATCTTCATGCATGACAATGCACCATCTCATGCTGCAAAGAATACCTCTGTGTCATTGGCTGCTATGGGCATAAAAGGAGAGAAACTCATGGTGTGGCCCCCATGTTCCCCTGACCTCAACCCTATTGAGAACCTTTGGAGCATCCTCAAGCAAAATATCTATGAGGATGGGAGGCAGTTCACATCAAACAGAAGCTCTGGGAGGCTATTCTGATATCCTGCAAAGATATTCAAGCAGAAACTATCCAAATACTCACAAATTCAATGGATGCAAGAATTGTGAAGGTGATCTCAAAGAAGGGGTCCTATGTTAACATGTAACTTGGCCTGTTAACTTTTTTTTTAATGAAAGAGCTTTTGATTTCTGTAAATATGACCTCCTGATGCTGCAAATTCAACAAATTACCATTTTAGTTCTCTTTACAACCTTTAAAGTGTTTTGATCTCTGTTGTGCATAATAATTTGAAACAGTGCATTTTGAGTTTTTTACTTCTAAAAAAAAATCTGTTATCATTAGGAGATTTGTTCAATAAAATTCGCATTATACTCCAACGGTTGATGGCTTGAAGATTATACTGACTGTCATTTGCATCGACTATTTAGGAAAATCAGCGAAAAATAACATTTGCATAATAATTTGGAAGGCAGGTATATTGGTAGTAGTAGTAGTGGTGGTGGTGGTGGTAGTAGTAGTGGTAGTAGTGGTCGTACTGAAGAGCTAAGTGACTTTAAACTTTGGCACTATCCTAGGATTCTACCTTTGCCACAAGTGAGTACTCAAAATTTCTGATCTAGCAGATGTCAGCAGCTTCAGTACTGGGCCAAGTGTGGGATTGGTGCCAGCAGGAGATTGTAGCTGGCAAGGCAGTAGAGTCAGAGATATTGATATTCAGCAGCAGTCGGGCATACCTGCTTTCACAGCCTTGAAAGTCAAGGTGGAAACTGAGTCATTGTCTGAGGCTAAGTGTCAAATCACTTTCAATGTAAAGTCACACCCCAAATTTACACATGCAAGTTATGTGGAGTTTTTGGCCGGAATTTTTGGGTGGAAAAGGTGGCAACTCTTGTGCTGGTACTTCATGATATAAATATTACATTTTATAAAAACCTATGCAATATACCATTAGCGGATATCCCCAGCTTGTGACTGATTTTGAGCTGACAGATTCACTTTAAAGGCACCTTTTGAAAAGTTATTTTTTTCTAATAAAAATGTGTATCCGTATGTTTTGTGCAACCTTCTATTTACTTTTTATGAAAAAATATTTTTACTTTTAGAGATAAAGCTGCTTTGTATCCTGTATACAGAGCAGCTGTATCTTGCGCTGAGACCTGAATCTGTCAGATCAGTGATACTGACGGGTTCAGTGTCAGTGGGTTCTGCATATCTCTGACACGCAGGATCTACGGAAGTTATGAACTTAGATGTGATAGGTAACAGCTCGATCTCCATGTTAGGGAGATGCAGGACCCGCAGACACTGAACACGTCAGTGCCGCTAACCTGACAAATACAGGATTCAGCGCTAAATACAGCTTCTCTGTATACAGTATACAAAGCAGCTGTATCTTAAAAAGTAAAAATATTTTTTAATAAAAAGTAAATACAAAGTTGCACCAAACATACGAATACACATTTTTATTAAAAGAAAAGTTTTCAAAGGTGTTCATAGCCTTTAAGGTCTTGGGGACCTGAAAAAACATTACAATAGTGAGCGTTACTGAGGTAATATTTCATTTCTGTATGCTGATCACCTCAGGTCAGATATGAAAACCTTCAATTACTTGCAGTTTCCATTACAAAGGAAGGAGACTTTGTTTTTTATTTTACGGATTTAGTCATTGTTGACCTAGTTGAAGTTATTTCCCTCCAGCAAAGAAGAAATATGCAAAAAGTAATGTCCGGTCCATAGACTATAAGGATACATTCATGATGAATGGAAAAGATGGGTACGTATGGTCACCACTATGTATGAAATAAATCTATATGGGGTGCTGCACTAACATGCAAAAACTATGCATACTGGGGGAGAGGAAAAGTCACATGTACAAAATTGAGCACACCCAAAATAATAAGAAAGGGATACGAAAAAACAGGACTGAAAAGAACAAACTTTATTATACACTACATACAAAATATAAAACCATTTAAAAAAACAGAAAGAATCAGCAAACCTGTAAAAATGAAACAAGAGGTAAACCACAGACAGAAATCTCAAATAGGATTCCAAATGGGACAATATGAGCAAATATCAAAAGAATACAATATAATAGCCATATAAATGTATTATGTGCAACTAGTAAACCTGGAAGGTATCCATATGCTGAACCACACAAGAATACAAAGTGCAGGAGTGCTTGATAATATCCAGTGTCGGACTGGAGTACCTTGGGCCCACCAGAGGAAATAATTATTGGGGCCCCCCCGTCCGCTATATTGAAATAATGCGACCACTCTTAATTGTGTAGTAAAACGTGTGTAGTAAACCAAAGACCAATATTACCAACACATAGTTACCATATAATGGTAGTCACCAATCCTACACAAGCGCTCTGCGGACCATATAACTTAAAGGAGTCTTCCCATCTTAGACATTTATGCCATATCCACAGGAAATGCCAAAAATGTCTGATAGATGCGGGTCCCAGCTCTGGTACCCACAGCTATATCTATAACTGGTCGCAGAATCCAGACAGAGTTACGGAAACAGTTGGCTGTTTCCATAAGAACCATACAACAGAATGGAGAGAACTTCATGCACGCGTGACCCTCACTCCACTGGTCTCCAACTGAATTCTGCGGTCAGTTCTAGATATAGCTGCGGATACCAGAGCTGGGACCCGCATTTATCGGACATTTTTGCCATTTCCTGTGGATATGCCATAAATGTCTAAGATGGGAAAACTCCATTAATACAATACAGTGAAATACAGTGATTCGCCGGTGATGTCTTCTCGGATTGGAGTCGCTCACTTTTCCTTTTCTTCTTCATCCAGCCCAGATTGCCTTGATGCCTTCTCCCAACTACAAATTGCCTCTGCCCGAATTTGAAGCACAAACCTATTTGGCTTCTCACTTTTGTAGCACCTCCCCACCCTCACCTTCTAAAGTGCCCCACACTATAATAGTACCCCCTTCAGGCCCCACAATAATAGTGCCACACACAGTCCCATGTAGATAGTGCCACACATAGCCCCCCTCTCGTAGTTAGTGCCACACACAGCACCTTCTCTTGTAGATAGTGCCACACACAGCCCCCCTCTTGCAGATAGTGCCACACACAGCTCCCTCTTATAGATAGTGCCACACACAGCCCCCTCCTGTAGATAGTGCCACACACAGCTCCCTCCTGTAGATAGTGCCACACACAGCCCCCCTCTTGTAGATAATGCCACACACAGC
The DNA here is from genome assembly GCF_050947455.1 of Rhinoderma darwinii. Lineage (NCBI taxonomy): Eukaryota > Metazoa > Chordata > Amphibia > Anura > Rhinodermatidae > Rhinoderma > Rhinoderma darwinii. The sequence continues at coordinate 484,942,821 of NC_134687.1, forward strand.
CCTCCTCTTGTAGACAGTGCCACACACAGCCCTCCTCTTGTAGACAGTGCCACACAGCCCCCTCGTATAGTGCCACACAACCCCCTAGTAGATAGTACCACACAGCTCCCACTATTAGATAGTGCCCCACAGCCCTCCCCCTGTATAGTGCCACACAGCCCTCTCCCTGTATAGTGCCAGACAGCCCCCCCTGGTAGATAGCGCTTCACAGCCCTCCCCCTGTATAGTGCCGCACAGTCCCCCTAGTAGGTAGTACCACACGGCCCCCCCCCCTAGTAGCTAGTGCCACACAGCGCTCCTCAGGGGCTTTGCTAGGGACTTAAAAGATCAGGGGCACAAGCACGGAGACCTATATTTACCCCCCCCCCTCCCCAAAAAATATATTTATTTTACATATATATCGTAGATATCATATCTATAAGACTGAGGCTGGATTCACACGAGCATGTTACGTCCGTAAAGGATGGAACGTATTTCGGCCGCAAGTCCCGGACCGAACACACTGCAGGGAGCTGGGCTCCTAACATCATAGTTATGTATGATGCTAGGAGTCCCTGCCTCGCTGCAGGACAACTGTCCCGTAATGTAATCATGTTTTCAGTACAGGACAGTATTTCCATGGAGAGGCAGGGACTCCTAGCGTCATACATAAGTATGATGCTAGGAGCCGGCTCCCTACAGTGTGTTCGGTCCGGGACATGAGGCCGAAATACGTTCCGTCCTTTACGGACGTAACATGCTCGTGTGAATCCAGCCTAAGGCTCCTATAGCTACACCGCTGGATAGAATTTGATGCATTGTCTCAGCATACAGTATCATACATGATAGGCTTGGATACATGGCCCCAGTAGACAGTATAACACATGATAGACTTAGGGCTCATTCAGACGAGCGTGAATCTCGTCCGTGTGATGTGCGTTGAAATAATGCACAGAACACTGACCTATTGATTTCAATGGGGCTATTCACACGTGCGTGAGTTTTCACACAGAGAGTGACTGTTGTGTGAAACTCACTGCATGTCCTATATTAGTGCATTTTCGCGCACCTAGTCGCCCATTGAAGTCAATGGGTGTGTGAAAATCACGGACAGCACACACGACATCCATGTGCTGGCCATGTTTCACGCATCAATTACATTGAAAAAAAAAAAGTGTTTGCAAGTGCGTAAAAAACACATGCCACATGCAAAGCACACTGTTGTAAAACGCAATGCACATGACCAGATTTACGTGCGTAAATCTGTCACGCTCGTGTGAATGTAGCCTTAGATACAAGGCCCAAACAGTAAGTATCCTTGTATTATCACTCAGTGGCAAGTTTGGCGTTTCTGGAGCAAAAAGCAAAGTTAGGTCTCGGGGCTCTAATCAAAGACACCTGTAGGGAACAAGTTATGTCTCTGGGCTCTAATCAAAGACACCTGTAGAGCGTTCCCCACACAATGCCCCCTGTATATAGTGTCATAAGACCCTGTATGGTTCCACACACAGTCCCCCTGCCATACATCCCCCTTGTAGACCGTGCCATGCAGTCCCCTGTAGGTAGTCCCACATACCCACGTTGTCTCAGCAGACAGTATCACACATGATAGGCTTAGATAAATGGCCCATCAGACAGTATCACACATTATAGACTTAGATACAGGGTCCCAGCAGTAAGTATCCTTGTACTAACATATACCCACCCGCCCCAAAAAATGTGTGTGTGTATGTATGTATGTATGTGTGTATGTATATATATATATATATATATATATATATATATATATATATATACAGTGAAGGAAATAAGTATTTGATCCCTTGCTGATTTTGTAAGTTTGCCCACTGTCAAAGACATGAACAGTCTAGAAATTTTAGGCTAGGTTAATTTTACCAGTGAGAGATAGATTATATTAAAAAAATTAAAAAAAATCACATTGTCAAAATTATACATATTTTTTTGCATTGTGCACAGAGAAATAAGTATTTGATCCCTTTGGCAAACAAGACTTAATACTTGGTGGCAAAACCCTTGTTGGCAAGCACAGCAGTCAGACGTTTTTTGTAGTTGATGATGAGGTTTGCACACATGTTAGATGGAATTTTGGCCCACTCCTCTTTGCAGATCATCTGTAAATCATTAAGATTTCGAGGCTGTCGCTTGGCAACTCGGATCTTCAGCTCCCTCCATAAGTTTTCGATGGGATTAAGGTCTGGAGACTGGCTAGGCCACTCCATGACCTTAATGTGCTTCTTTTTGAGCCACTCCTTTGTTGCCTTGACTGTATGTTTCAGATCATTGTCGTGCTGGAAGACCCAGCCACGAGCCATTTTTAATGTCCTGGTGGAGGGAAGGAGGTTGTCACTCAGGATTTGACGGTACATGGCTCCATCCATTCTCCTATTGATGCGGTGAAGTAGTCCTGTGCCCTTAGCAGAGAAACACCCCTAAAACATAATGTTTCCACCTCCATGCTTGACCGTGGGGACGGTGTTCTTTGAGTCATAGGCATAATTTCTCTTCCTCCAAACACGGCGAGTTGAGTTAATGCCAAAGAGCTCAATTTTAGTCTCATCTGACCACAGCACCTTCTCCCAATCACTCTCAAAATCATCCAGATGTTCATTTGCAAACTTCAGACGGGCCTGTACATGTGCCTTCTTGAGCAGGGGGAACTTGCGGGCACTGCAGGATTTTAATCCATTACGGCGTAATGTGTTACCAATGGTTTTCTTGGTGACTGTGGTCCCAGCTGCCTTGAGATCATTAACAAGTTCCCCCCGTGTAGTTTTCGGCTGAGCTCTCACCTTCCTCAGGATCAAGGATACCCCACGAGGTGAGATTTTGCATGGAACCCCAGATCGATGTCGATTGACAGTCATTTTGTATGTCTTCCATTTTCTTACTATTGCACCACCAGTTGTCTCCTTCTCACCCAGCGTCTTACTTATGGTTTTGTAGCCCATTCCAGCCTTCTGCAGGTCTATGATCTTCTCCCTGACATCCTTAGAAAGCTCTTTGGTCTTGCCCATGTTGTAGAGGTTAGAGTCAGACTGATTAATTGAGTCTGTGGACAGGAGCCTTTTATACAGGTGACCATGTAAGACAGCTGTCTTTAATGCAGGGACCAAGTTGATTTGGAGCGTGTAACTGGTCTGGAGGAGGCTGAACTCTTAATGGTTGGTAGGGGATCAAATACTTATTTCTCTGTGCACAATGCAAATAAATATATATAATTTTGACTATGTGATGTTCTTTTTTTTTTATATATATATAATCTATCTCTCACTGGTAAAATCAACCTAGCCTAAAAATTCTAGACTGTTCATGTCTTTGACAGTGGGCAAACATACACAATCAGCAAGGGATCAAATACTTATTTCCTCCACTGTATATATAACAACACAAAAATTTGAACATCACATTCCAACAAAATGAAACAAAACGTGTATACAGGTGCAAGTATGCCTGTGACTGCAAATTATACAGCACACAAGAAAATGGAGACAGCACACTGCGAACACTAATGTCACCTATGCCTCTAAATATAAATAAATACACATTACTGCTAAATCTACTTACAATAGGGAGGTTCTTAGCGCGCATTTTTATCAAATTGTGTTTGCAGATTGCTGTCTGCATTTTTTTGTGTGCTGTATATTTGCAGTCACAGGCGTTTGTGCACCTGTATACAGTTTTAGTTTAATTTTGTTGGAATGTGCTGTTCAAATTTTTGTGTTGATTATGTGATTCATATATGTAGGGTTAGTGACTGTCTCCATTTTTGATCTTGCACTACTCCCATTCTGCCCTGGGTGATTTTAATTAGTTTAATGCTGGTTCCTACCATCCCCAGATATATATGTAGGCTTATTCCCAGTTCTGGGTGTATGTGCAGCGTAGGTTCCAACCTCATAGAGGTCGCCTTGTCGTGGCAGGTAGGCTTACACAATTTGATCAAAATGTGCACTAAGAACCTCCCTATTGTAAGTAGATTTAGCAGTAATGCATATTTATTTACATTTAGTGGCTTAGGTGGCATTAGTGTTTGCAGAGTGTTGTCACCATTTTCTTGTGTGCTGTATATATATGTGTATAGAGACAGCATGTCTGTAGAACTCTGACCATATAGCTATGAAGAGGATTAGATACAGTGGCTCAGCAGACTGTATCACACATAATAGGATTAGATACAGTGGCTCGGCAGACAGTATCACACATGATAGGTATAGATATAGGGCCCAGCTCCCTGACATTGCGGCTCCAGCGATGGACCCAGGAAAGGTAAGATAAAAATTGTTTTGCTTTTTTTGTGTGTTTGTGTTTGTATTTTTTTACAGGTTCGGTCATTGGACTACATCGGATTCGAGGACTACTTCGATGATTTTTTTTTTATTCTAAATTAAATGGTTAATGAGGGTTGTGTGGGTTTTTCTTTTGTTTCTATAAAATATTAATTTTATGTCCTTGTGTTATTTTAAACTTTATTACTACAGATGGTCGGGTACTGGATCGTACCAGGCTCTTCCCAGTACCCCTGGTGGCGGTGGGTACCGGGGTAATAATAGGAGTTAGTGCTAGCCTCTGCACCAGCTAACACTAAGCCCCGCCTTAGTAGTGGACACTGTCAATCAGCAAACGACCATTACTAAAGCGAAGTAGTCCTCGAATCCGACATAGCCCAACAACCAAACCTTTAAAAAAACACAAACGCACAAAAAAAAAAACATTAGTAACACATGTGGTAGGCTTAGATACAGGGCTCATGTGTGATACTGTCTGTTAGACCATGAATCTAAGCCTAAAACATGGTAGGCTTAGATACATGGCCCCAGCAGACAGTTATCTGATACTGTATAAGATTACAGTCTGCTGGGGCCCTGTATCTAAGCCTACTATGTGGTAAGCTTAAATACAGGGTCCATCAGACAGGATCAGACATGGGCCATGTATCTAAGAATAGCATGTGGTAGGCTTAGATATAGGGTTCATGTGTGACACGGTCTGTTAGACCCTGTATCTAAGCTTACCACAAGGTAGGCTTAGATACAGGACCACAGCAGACAGTAATCTTATACTTTATACGATTACTGTCTGCTGGAGCCCTGTATCTAAGCCTAACGAGGAAGGCTTAGATACAGGGTCCATGTGTGATACTGTCTGTTAGACCCTGTATCTAAGCCTACCACAAGGCAGGCTTAGATACAGGACCTCAGCAGGCAGTATTGTTACACTCACCCTCCTCTTCGGCTCCGGGTGCAACGGATGTCCCGACGCCATCTAGCGCTGTGACGTCATCCGCGGTGCATAGCCTCGTGACGTCATGACGCGAGAAGACGTCAGGACTTCCGCTGCGCTCGGGAATCAAGATGGGTAAGTATGTGTCGTTACTATAGTAACAGGGGCCCGTGTATTTTATTACATAGGCCCAAGTTACTATAGTAACTTTTATAAATGCGGTGCGGGCGGCCGCGTCGAAATTGCGACCCGAATGTGGCAGGCACTAGGCCAAAGATCCGGGGCTAGCGACGCCCCTGGTAAGCAGCGGGGCATGCAGACAATGTCTCTCTGTTCCGCTGCCGGATAAAAGCAGCTGACTGCCTGGGCCCCCCGCAGGATCCTCCGCTCCTCCGGTGGGCCAGTCCAATGCTGATAATATCTATACCCCAATAAGGGGAAACAATAGCCACACAAATATGAAAAAATTTATATATATATATAATTTGCTTGATGAACCTATCTGCAATAGGCTGGTACAGCACTGGCCACTCGTCGTCACAAGCAGTACGGTCCTAGGCACAAAAAGCGGAAGCTATTGGAAAATTTCATATTTCATATGCCTCTGCTTTTTGTGCCTAGGACCTTACGTCTTGTGATGACGAGTGGCCAGTGCTGTACCAGCCTATTGCAGATAGGTTCACCAAGCAAATATATATACATTTTTTCATATTTGTGTGGCTGTAGTTTCCCCTCATTGGGGTATAGATATTATCTTGCACTTTTGCACTTTATATTCTTGTGTGGTTCAGCACGTGGTTACCTTCCAGTTGCACATTTACCTTTACTAGTTGCACATAATACATTTATACAGCTATTATATTGTATACTTTTGATATTTGCTCATATTGTCCCATTTGGAATCCTATTTGAGATTTCTGTCTGTGGTTTGCTTCTTCTGGTTTCATTTTTACCGGTTTGCTGATTCTGTCTGTTTTTTAAATGGTTTTATATTTTGTATGTAGTGTATAATAAAGTTTGGTCTTTTCATTCCTGTTTTTCATATCCCTTTCTTATTATTTTGGGTGCGCACAATTTTGTACATGTGCCTTTTCCCCTCTCCCACCTTCTTGATGAATAAGGCCCCATGCACACGACCATAGTTTTCATCCATAATTACAGATGAAATTGCGGACCCATTCATTTTATATTTACGGATGTGTGTCTGGGCCATAGAAATGATCTGCAAAATGTAGAACATGTCCTATTCTTGTCCGCAATTGTGGCACGTACTCGCCCATAGAAGTCTATGGGGGCTTCTGCAATTGCGGACGGCTACGGATGTTTATCCGTAGCCGTCAGATCCGTATTTGCAGACAGTAAAAACCCTTGCGATCGTGTACATGAGTCCTAAATGTACTGTAGCTGGTTGCACACTTAAAATGTCTGCCCCGAGTTCATCATTTTGACATGCTCCTTTATATATGGCAAGAGATGGTAAGCATTACCAGTGTCATCACTAGCAGAAGTAATAGGCCATTTTAGATTTTGTCTTCTATAAGTTGTGAACCAGGTCCATTTTTAACCCCTACCCGCATGACTCCGTAACTATACGTCGTCGCAGGAATTCACTTCCGCACGAGGACGTATAGTTACTGAGTCGTTTCCGGTGCACACTGTCGGCAACATCGCCGCTGATTTCGGCAGTTAACCCATTAAATGGGGTGATTGATTGCGATCACCGCATTTAGGGGGTTTGTAGCACATCGACAGCCCCCATGCAATCGTGGGAGGTTGTCATGGCATCCGGGTCTGCCATGTATGGAAGCCTATGAGGACAAGCCTCTTCATAGGCTTACTGTCAGTGACTGTGACGTCACACTGACAGTTGGAATACATTACACTACTAGGTAGTGTAATGTAGTCTAGCAGCGATCAGTGCTGCAGCTAAAAAAAAAAGTAAAAAAAAGTTTATAAAAATGTTTTATAAAAGTTATAAGTAAAAAAAAAAAAAATCAATACCTATACTAATCCAGGCCAAAAACCTATATAATGATCTACGTATATCAATACATAAATACAATACCTATAAACATATATGTAGATACTACCATGTAAATATTAGAATAACCTAATAGCACACCATTTGTACATACAAAAGATTTGTATTATTATTCTCCAGAATAAAAAACACAATGGCCATCAAGACCTAAAATTACAGACAAATTAAAATAACATGGTGGTGGTTAGGGGACTTGTAATAACTATACATATTACATCAAGGACATTAAATATACACTATAATTACTGCATATATCAGTGCAGTCCCAGAGATAAAAATAAATTACATCATAGGTAATACCAGGAATCAATACCGACCACTGTGCTGCATAATGTGCCCCTAATGAAACAAGACCACCACCACAGATCCCCGAAGCGCGTTTCGCCGTCAGCTTTTTCAAGGGGTACTGTGTGGTGGGATGAGTGTATCTTTTATATGAGGTTTTTTGTAAGGAGGAGATTGTCTAATTATGACACACGTTGAATGCATAAAAATCACCTCTAATATAGAGTTTGTATATTTGGGAATTATATACCCATCTGAATAAATTACAGCCTGAGACCGCTCTCTATATGGTGCCTGTCCATGGCAGAAGTAGCTGCCCCGACCCTCCCATCACGGCGTCCGGAAGATGCAAGCTGCGCATGTCCATACGCGTCTGCATCACACACACAGACGGGAAAGGGAGTAGCCGGACCAGCGCATACACCATATACAAGCGCTCCGTGGCCGCCATTTTGGTTAAGGGAAAAGGAATGAGAAATAGGCCATACTTATAAAATCCACAATTTGATAGAGTGTATGGATAAAAACCCCAAATACATAAAAATATCTATAAACCATACTTAAAAGTGACTTTTATTGTCAACCTACATGTTCCAATTTGTATATTTAATCATAAAGGAAACAAATCATTATTGCAAAGTACATTATGTAATACACAAGTGAAAAAGATATATAAAGTGTGAAGAAAGTAAAAAAGTGAGCACACGTGCACAAGTGAAAAGTGAAAATTATATGTGAACATAAGTATAAGCGCATATACATACACGTATGCGAACTCATACATGTTTATATATACATGTTCATCCATACATACCCATATACATACAGATGGCATGCATATACACACACACACTCCATGAATAAAAAAGTATGATAATACCTACACCTGTAAAAAATCTGCAAACCAATACATACCCAAAAGATATTCATATATAGAAAAAAATATTATATTTTCTTTTTTTAGTGTAATAAAACTAATTATTAAAAATTACAATATAGTAAAGACCCGTCAACCGTGACCAAAATATTTACTACCCAAATCAACGGGGAGGCAATAGACCCCATGAAAGAGCTGACGTGAATAAAATGTCATATATTTAAAGTCCAAAGTGCAAACCATAAAAAATCGCATATACAAACCCTGGGCCAATGTAACCCGGAGCAACAAATGAGAGCATGTAAGCACTATCCACACTGGTATCAAAGTACTAGCAGACTATCCAATTTTCTCTATAGAGTTTCAAGAGCAACACCATAAAGCATCACCAATCAATGAGGCAACATTAATGCCATTCCAATCCTATAAGAAAACATAAACAACAATCAATACACAAATATTTGTCCAGACAATAATTAAAGGGGTTGTCCGAGATAAATTTTTATTTAAAAGTTAAACACACAATACACACATTAAATATTCCCTAATATACTTACCTGTGCAATCTTGCTTCTGTTCTCCGTTCTGGCAGCTCTTTTCTTCCGATCACCTGTCTTCTGACGTCACGTTTTCTTCCTCCTCCACTGTCGTGTCGTGTCCCGATCACATGGTCTCGCCCCAGCGAGACCTCGGATGGGACACGACACGTCACTGGAGACGTGTCGTTTCTGCGGGTGCCCGCCCAGCCTATGCAGCTTTTTTTCACTGTGAGCGCGCCTATGCGTGTTCACAGTGAAAAAAGTGAAGAGGGACGGCACCTGCGGGAATGTCGGGTCTCCGGCTGTCAGTGACTGCCGGGGACCCGGAGGAGAAGATAGAAGCAGCTTTCGCTGCTTCTGTCTTCTCCGATGTCTTTTTACACAGCGTTCAATGAACGCTGTGTATAGGAATAGAGACAGCAGCAGCGGCGCTGTCTCTATTCTTCCCGGTGATCATGTGACGGGTCACATGATCGCCGGGTGCCGTTAGTGGCAGGCTGCTGCTGGGTCTAATCAGACCCAGCACAGCCCTATTAGTGACAATCGTCACTATGAGAGGGCTGATTTCCCCTGTAACTGGGGCTGCTGTGCAGCTCCAGTTACAGTGGAAAAGATGGTGTAAAAAAAAAATATAAAGTTCCCCAAAGGTCTTTTTTGACCTTTGAGGGACAGACAATAATAATAAAAAAATAGTAAAGTACAAAAAAAAATTAAATAATAAATACACATAAAATACCCCCCCAAAAAAATACCGTTCCCCCTGTCAATCATTGTTGTAACGCTAGCGCTGACCCAATTACCCTAATATAGACATGTAATATATAGAAATTTACGGTAGACAATGACGATTACAAATAAAAGGTCTATTTTAGGGTAAAACTATGTTATTACCAAAAAAAATAGCTGAAACGTAAAAAAGCTTATTTTTTTACTATTATTTTCAAACTTTATGAATGAAAATTCTAAAATGGCAAAAATGGTGTGTATAAAAACGATAAAAAAATAAACCTGCATTGTCTACGGAAAAAACGCCGCAATAATAACGTCGTTAGCGCAACAAATAAAAAAGTTATAGCCGTTTAACTAACACGTGCTAAAAATGGCTAAACGGTGCCCCGTCCTGAACTAGATAAGATCTTCTGGGGTCCTGTATCTAAGCCTACATTGTTAGGCTTAGATACAGGGTCTAACAAACCGTGTCACACATGGAGCTTGTATCTAAGCCTAACACAATGTAGGCTTAGATACAGGACCCCAGATGACATTCTTTTTATTCCTGTATAAGGGTATGTTCACACGGCCTATTTACGGACGTAATTCGGGCGTATTAACCCCCGAATTACGTCCGAAATTACGGCTTGAAATCGTTGGCAAACATCTGCCCATTGAAAGCAATGGGCTGACGTTTGTCTATTCACACGAGGCGTATATTTACGCGTCGCTGTCAAAAGACGGCGCGTAAATAGACGCCCGCGCCAAAGAAGTGTCATGTCACTTCTTCAGACGTAAATGGAGCCGTTTTCCATGGACTACATGGAAAACCAGCTACAGTTACGTCCGTAATGGACGCGGCGTTCAAGCGCCTGCACATGCCGTTACGGCTGAAACGACAGGGCTGTTTTCTCCTAAAAACAGCCCCGTAATTTCGGCCGTTACGGACGCTGCCGTGTGAACATACCCTAAGATTAGTGTTTTGGGGCCCTGTATCTAAGCCTAACATGTGGTATTCTTAGATACATGGCCCATGTGTGACACTGTCTGCTTGGGTAATGTTACTAAGGCTACCTTGTGGTAGGCTTAGATACATGGTCTAACAGTATCACACATGAGCAGTGTATCTAAGCATCCCTCTTTTTTTTTTTTCTTAGCTATTAGGTGTTTTTTACAGGTTGGGTCCTCGGTACTACATCAAGTTCAAGGACTACTTCAATGACACCTTTTTTATTTTTAATAAAATCGTTAACCAGTGTTGTGTGTTATTTTATTACAATATTTTTTCTAAGTCCTTCTCATTTATTTAAAAATTTATTATTAGTTCATTATTAATGGCCACTGTCTAACAGCGTCCATTAGTAAGGCTTCATGCACACTAGCGTGTGTATTTTCCGCGCGTGAAAAACTTGCGTCAATCCCATCCGTGTGTTTGCGTTAGGGCGGATTAACACGAACGTGCTATACGTCCGTGCAACCCACGTGGTATTCATACGGGTCGCACAGACCTATGCAAGTCTATAGGGCAGTGCAGACAGTCCGTGAGTTTTACGCAGCGTGAGTCCGCTGCGTAAACTCGCGACATGTTCTATATTTCTGCGTTTTTCGAGCATCACGCACCCATTGAAGTCAATAGGTGCGTGAAAATCAGGCGCACCACACGGAAGCAGTTCCGTGGGACGAGCGTGATTCGCGCAACAGCAGTAAAATAATGAATGTAAACAGAAAAGCACCACGTGCTACAAACATCCAGAGTGTCATAATGATGGCGGCTGCGCGAAAACCGCAGCCGCGCATCCGTATGAACATGACACGGAGCTGTCAAGTGCATTTTGCGCACGCAAAACGCCACCGTATTTGTGTGCGCAAAACGCACACGCTCGTTTAAATCCGCCCTTATGCATCAGTGTGCTTTTCGATTGTCATGTGTTATTCACGCACTCACAATGCCAGCCCATTTTTACCTTCTTTTTTACAACAAATTGCTGTGTAAATCACGCACCAAACACGTGTGTGCTGTTTGTGGTTTTCACGCATGCATTGACTTCAATGTGAGTGTAGGTGATTGAAAACGCACCAATAGAGGACATGCAGTATGTTTCACGCAGCGGACTCTCGCTGCGTGAAAAGTCACACATGTGTCAACGGCCCCATTAAAATAAATGGGTTGCGTGTGTTGTGCGTTTTTTCAAAGCACAGCACACAGACTTGATTCACGCTAGTGTAAATCGCGCATAAGGCCCCATTCACACCACGTCGAAACCACGCACAGCACACGCGACCCATTTATTTCAATGGGGCAGTTTTCACGCAGCGAGAGTCCGCTGCGTGAAACATACTGCATGTCCTCTATTGGTGCGTTATCATGCACCTACACTCAAGTAGATGCATGCGTGAAAACCATGCACCAAACAAGCGTGTTTGTTGCGTGATTTATGCTGCAATTTGTTGTAACAAGCATTAAAATCGAACATTAAAACTGCCTTGCGGGAAAAAGAAGCGACATGCTCCATCTTTGGGCGTTTACGCCTCTGACCTCCCATTGACTTCAATGGGAGGCAGAGAAAGCGTATTTCGCGTTGTTTTATGCCTGCGGCGCTCAATTGCCGCGGGCGAAAAACGCCACGGAAAACAACGCAAAAAACGCAGCAAAAAAAGCCACAAACAATGCCGCAAAAAACAGACGCAAAAAAAAACCGCCGAAAAGGCTACGATAAATGCCGCGAAAAACATCACAAATAAAGCCGCGAACAAAGAGGCAAAGAACGCCACGAAAAACGACAGGGAAAACGACACGAAAGACGTGAAAAACGACGCAAAAAAGGCTACGATAAACGCCACGGAAAAAGCTGCGAAAAACATAGCGGAAAAAGACGCGAGAAACGCCGCAAACAGAGGCAAAGAACGCAGCGAAAATCAACTGGGAAAACGGCACGAAAGACGCAACGAAAAACGCAGCAAAAATAGGCGCAAACAACGACGCAAAAAAAGAAATGATAAACGACGTGAAAAAGGCTACGATAAACGCAATGGAAAACACAGCAAAAAACATCGCAAAAAAAGACGCAAACAAACAAGCAAAAAACGCCAAGATAAACGAAGCGAAAAACGCCCAGAACAAAGCGGCAAACAAATACGCAAACAGCGCACAAAAAACGGGTAAAAACGACGCAAAAATCAACGTGCAGGGAGAGGTAAATCTGCCGCAAACTTCAAGACGGAATTTTGAGGCAGATATTCTTCCTGCAAAAAAACTCTGTGTGAACATGGCCTTAGTGGAGAGAGACATGAGATAGAAGAGGGTGGACGAGGGTTAGGGTGGGCGAGGGTGAGGGTGGACGAGGGTGAGGGGAGACACGAAGAGGTTTATAGACCTGAAAAGAGAAAGAAAACATAAATGTGAAAAACATAATGGGGGGAGAACATTTGCTCATCATCCTTCAAGAATGTCAGCAAGGAGACCAGTCCAGTGAAGGAGGTCAGCGGGGAGGAGCAAGGACAGCTCACGTGAACTCTTGGAAGGTACGTGCACGCTCATTGCAGCCTGCAATGAGCGTGCACGGGGAAAAAGTTTCATAACAAGGAAAGATCAACAAACCAGAGCTGAACTGCATGTAAACAAACCGTGCTAAATTCAAAGAAGAAATGTGTTAAGTAGAATTTTTTTTAAAAATAATGCTTTATTTAGGTTGTCTGTATAAGGGGTAATGTATGACAGAGTTTTTGAAAAAATGTTGGTATCTCGGACAACCCCTTTAACTCCTACAAACTGATTTAACATCACACCCCACCACTGTACAATAATAGTAAAAAAAAAAAGGGAGTATATTAAAAGCTAGAATGATGCTATAGGAGTATACCATTAGAGTAATTTTTCATTAAGACCAAATGGGAAGCTAGTCTTCAGTTTTGTCATCCACTTACATTCTATACGTTCCAATTTCCGGAAGGTGTCACCACTCCGAGAGCAATGATGATCTTGTCTATTCCACGTACTTTCAAATCCTGCCATCTGTTGTGGTGTTCATGAAAATTCCTGGGAATAGGTTTTAGTTTATTAATTTTATCCAGATCGCCACAACCAATTTTTCCAGCCTTCTTTATATCCCTTACATGTTCCTGTATTCTTATTTTTATTTCCCTAGTGGTCATCCCAACATAGGACAGATCACAGGGACAAGAGGCCATGTACACAATGCCGGAAGTGCTACAGTTGATGAAATGTACAATTTTAATGCACCTTTGATTTTCAGAATCGGAAAATGTGTTTGTTTTAATCATCAGACTACAAATATAGCAGTGACCACATGGGAATGAACCCCAATTAGGTCCTTTAGACCCATAAATATATGGATTAGATTGAGGAACCGTGCAGTGACTCCTAACCAGATGATCACCCAAGGTTTTATTTCTTTTAGCCGTTATTTGGGGTCTGGTAGGCAAGTAATTTCTAAGGTCAGGATCAGATAACAAAATTGGCCAATATCGTTCCAAAATCTTTCTAATTTCTGCCCACTGTGTGTTATAAGTTGTAGTCAATCTTATCACATTTTCAGAATTTCTGCGTTTATCTTGAGTTGGAAGAATATTCTGATCGGTGACCCTTGCTCTCTGATACCCTTTTTTTATGTCACGCTTATGGTAACCTCGTTGTAGAAAACGATTTTTCAGTTGATATGCTTCATCCTCGAAGTTGGTTGGGAGTCACACACCCTTTTTGCCCTCAAAAATTGGCCTGTTGGAATAGCACGTATTGTATGAGAAGGATGGAAAGACAATGCATGTAAAAGAGTGTTGACAGATGTTTCTTTCCGGAATATAGTAGTGCTCAACCTACCCATATTATTGACAGTGATTTTAATGTCAAGAAATTCCATCGCTTCCTGGCTGATCACATGTGTAAGTTAGATATTCAGTTGATTTCCATTTAAGATTGTGATGAAACTCTCCAGTTCTACCCGCGTCGCCTGCCAGATAAAAAGAATATTGTCGATGAATCGCTTCCTGCACAACCTCCTGTTCCCACAAAGCTAAAAATAGGTTTGCGTGGGATGGGGCACAAGTGGCCCCCATGGCTGTACCACGCAGTTGCAAATAATATTTATCCCTGAATACAAAGTAATTGTGCTCAAGGACAAAACGCATAAGTGCAACTAATAGTTGCACTAATTCACTGTCAAAAAGTTCTGTACATGCAGAAAATATAATATGGCACGTAGTTCTAGTTCATGGTCAATACAAGTGTACAGCGATTCAATGTCACAGGATATCAGATACTTGTCCTTTTCCATTGTGACTCCATCCAGGCGTTTCAACAGATCTGTGGAATCTCGAATATAAGATTGCAAATTTTCCACACATGGACGAAGGTAGAAATCCAAAAACCGGCAAGATAGTTTACACAGGCCACCACAACTAGAGACTATTGGACATCCAGGTGGTTTCCTCTGGTCCTTATGTACCTTCGGCAATGGATACAGCGTTGGAACAGTTGGGCTCTTTACACATAGACCATCCATAACCTTTTTAGTAATCACATTATTCTCAAATGCCTCCATCCGCATTATGTCCAACTGATCCTTAGCCCATTAGTGATCGGCCCATAGTCTTTTTACGTCGGTCACTAACGGGCCTTATTCCGATGCCTTAGACTTTTTACGTCGCGGCATCGGAATAAGTAAACAGAGCAGGGAGCTGTCAGCCTTATACAGCTATGTCGAGCTATGTCGAGCGTCCCTGCTCTGCCGGGTGAGATCGATATTAGTATCGATCTCACCCGTTTAACCCCTCAATAGCGAGCACCGCATCTGAGTGGTTTTGGAGAGAGGGAGGGAGCTCCCTCTCATCCCACCGACACCCAGCGATAAGATCGCCGAGTGCCTGTGTCTCCGATGGCAGCCGGGGGCCTAATAAAGGCCCCCAGGTCTGCCTGTAATGAATGCCTGCTAGATCATGCCGCAGGCATGACCTAGCAGATGCCTGTCCGTTTTAAATGGACAGGCAGTAATACACTGCAATACAAAAGTATTGCAGTGTATTATAATAGCGATCGGAGGATCGCATAGTGAAATCCCCTAGTGGGACTTGTAAAAAAGTTTAAAAAAAAGTTTAATAAAGTTAATTTAAAAAAAATGTGAAAAAAAAATGAAAAACCCACTTTTTCCCCTTATAAACTGCTTTACTATTAAAAAAACTAAATAAAGTTAAAAAGTTACACATATTTGGTATCGCCGCGTCCGTAACGACCCTGACTATAAAGCTATTACAATACTTAACCCGCACGGTGAACGCCGTAAAAAATTAAATAAAAAACGACTGAAAAATTGCTGTTTTCTGTGAGTCCGGTCTTGAAAAAAATGTGATTAAAAAGTGATCGAAAAGTCGCATCTACTCCAAAATGGTACCAATAAAAACTACAAGTCTTCCCGCAAAAAAAAAGCCATCATACAACTGCATCGGCGAAAAAATAAAAACGTTACGGCTCTTCAAATATGGAGATACAAAAACAAATAATTTTGAAAAAAAAGCGTTTTTACTGCGTAAAAGTAGTAAAACATACAAAAACGATACAAATTTGGTATAGTTGCAATCGTAACAACCCGCTGAATAAACTTATTGTGTTATTTATACCACACGGTAAACGGCGTAGATTTAGGACGCAAAAAAGAGTGGCGAAATTTCAGATTTTTTTTCTATCCCCCCCCAAATAAAGTTAATCGATAAATAATATGTACCTTAAAATGGTGCTATTAAAAAATACAACTTGTCCCGCAAAAAACAAGACCTTATACAGCTATGTCGACGCAAAAATAAAAAAGTTATAGCTCTTGGAATGCGACGATGGAAAAACGTAAAAAATAGCCTGGTCATTAAGGTCTAAAATAGGCTGGTCATTAAGGGGTTAAAGATATTAGTCTGATTACAGGGTAAACGTCTATAACACTTTTCATCACGTAATTGTCTATATACCTAGCGTTTCGCTGTCAGCTTTTTCAAGGGGTACTGTGTGGTGGGATGAGTATCTTTTTTTTTTTTTTTTTCAGCATTACATTTTTATTACGATTTTTAGAAAATACAGAAGTAAAGAATAAGGCAATACATTGCAATGTGGACTGGTTAAACAAGAATTAGTACTTAGTTAGGGTTTGTTCCAAATACTGCAAAGGAATATATGAACAAGTAAAGTAGAAGTAGAAACCAAGTAACACGTCTCACATTATATACATTGAGACGTAGAGCAAAAGAAAATACAAATAAAAAGTAAATGAATAAAACAAAGTTAAACAAACATTGTTCATCCAGAACATAGCATAATCCAAGAGCTTTAGCAGTCCTGAAGTAGAGAAATTGTGGCATGAACCAAGCAAGTGTACATCTTTGCGGGATATTAGAAAGTCAATATACATGTGGAAAGTTAAAGTTAATTTGGAAAGTTAATTTCATACGGTTACAGCAATGCTACTCTTCCCAAGAAAAGAAACATATCGAAGTATGCAACTTAAGGAATAGCAGCATGAGTCCAGCAACCACAATGTAGGATGATCAATTCCAACTAGTTTGAGTTTTGGTCAAGCAATGGGAGTTACTAAAGATACAGGATAAGAGCACGAGGGTTGGGAAAGCAAGTATTTGTTCCACGGTTCCCAGAGTGATATGATTTTAGGTAGCCGGTTTGTCCTTAGAGCATATATACGTTCCATCATAGAGGAGGTATTCACCTTGCTAAAAAGTTCAGAAGTGGAAATAGTGGCGTTAAGTTTCCAAGATTTGGCAATACACTGGTGGGCCGCAATAATAATATGACTAGACACTGTCTGGGACATTAACTGAATAGCTTGCATTTTAAGGAAGCATAAGGCCATGGCCGGATCCGGTCGAATAATACAAGAGGAAATTCGAGAAATAATTTAAATACCCTTATCCAAAAGGAGTGTACCTCGGGACATTGCCACCACATGTGAAAATACGAGCCCTTGCAACCGCATCCCCTCCAGCAGAACTCCGAATATGTAGGATCAGATTTCGCAATTTGCGAAGGAGTCATATACCAACGCAACAACAGTTTTTGGGAGGGCTCCCAATGTTTAACCCCTTTGGAGACTTTTTTAGTCCAGGAGAAAGCTGAACACCAATCTTTTAAAGAGAAGGAGGAGTGTAATTCACCCTCCCATTTTTCACAATAAGGAGGCTTGCTGGAGAGAAAGCGGGCGCACTGGTTTTCTTAAAATACAGAGATACCCTTTTTCTGAGAAGCAGGCCCAAAATAAAGGCTATGAGCTACAGAAGGAAATAAGGGCTCATTAACATTCAAAGAAGTAAATAGGTGACTATACATAAATATTTATAGAAACCTCTGTTTGGAATAGAGTAGACTGTCAGCACGTCCGAAAACGCCAATAAATTAAGACCTCTAAATAGCATATGTATATGAGAGATTCCAGAAGATATCCAGTTGTACAGAGATACGCCCGGTAACTCAGAAATTAGGTAATTCAGTTAGGGGGAGGTTGGAGGAATAATGTTTCCAAACCGTAAGAGAAGCAGTAATAGTAGGGGATAGGGAAGAATAAGCTTTAGTAAAGGCCATTGGGTTAACACTTAGTAGAGATAGAAGAGGCCGATCCGCTATGGTCTGTTCAATATGGAACCATTGTTTTGAGGGCAATGGAGTACACCAAAATTTTAATTGGTCAAGAGTAGTCACCCAGTAATATCTCTGAACATCTCGCACACCCATACCACCCTGTTTCCAGTGTCTGAACATTGCGTACATCCTAATTCTGTTTTTTTTGTGCGCCCAGATAAAATTGTTCAAAATCCTCTGAAGGTCTCTCAAATACGGGTTAGTAAGGGGGATTATCACCGTACAGAAAAGGTAGAGAATTATAGGTAGGATCATCGTTTTAATGACCACAATTCTCCCCGCCCAGGATGTACATGCATGGGAGTATGAGGCCAGCAGTTGGGGAATCATATGTAAGAGGGGAATAAAATTATGTTTAAAAAGGAGATTAGTGGAAGTAGTAAGGGAAATACCTAGGTATGAAATCTTGAGGGGATTCCATTGGAAGGGGAAGGAGCCCTCGATTATAGTTTGGATATCCAAAGGAAGTCCCACATTCAGCAAGTGTGATTTATTGCAGTTCACTTTATAGTACGATATATCCCCAAATTTGTCTAGGGTCTTTTGGGCTTCTACAAGGGAGGATAAGGGATCTGATAAGGAAAGTATCACGTTATCAGCGTAGAGACCAATTTTATGAAGGGCACGGCCAATTTGGATACCCTGTATGGAAGGGTTCTGTCTAATTGCTGCAGCTAGTGGCTCCATTACCATAGCAAATATCAAGGGAGATAGTGGGCACCCCTGTCGAGTACCATTAGTAATAGGGAATGGAGTAGATAGGAAGCCGGAAACTAAAACTGGCAGAGGGAGTAGAGTACAGCGCCATAATTGCAGATTTAATCCATCCCGTAAAACCAAATTCAGTAATAATCGTATCTAGGTAACCCCAGTGGACTCGGTCGAATGCCTTCTCTGCACCCAGAGCAAGGAGCACGTAAGGCACTCGACGGGTCCTAGCCCAATGAATCATATTCACGTAGCGTCGTGTACCGTTAGGCGCCTGTCTACCTGCAATAAATCCCACTTGGTCTTCATGAATAAGAGTAGGGAGTAAATTAACTAATCTGTTGGATAGTACTTTGGCATAAATTTTTATGTCCACATTTAGGAGTGAAATTGGTCGAAAGATGGCCGGGGGGTTTGGGGATTTTCCAGGTTTCCAGGTATCGTAGTAGATAACATCTCCTTCGGGAAGGATCCTGATATTGCATCTTTATTAAACATGTCAACTAATTTTGGAGCTAGAACGTTTGAATATTTTTTATAATAAAAATTGGTAAAACTGTCAGGTCCTGGAGGTTAACCCTTTTTCAATCCTTTTATGGCTCGGGTAATCTCCAGTTCAGTGAGAGGTAATTTTAATGTAGAACAATCCTCAGCCGAGAGGGAAGGGAGATTCAGGCCGCCCAGAAAATTGTCAATTTCCAGGGAAGATGGCTGATGAGTCGTGTCATCTTCCTTAAGATTATATAGGCTATAATAGTAGTTCCTAAACTGTTCACTGATATCTTGGGGGTGAGTAATACAGACGCCTTGCTTGTCCAATAAAAATGCAGTTCTCTGCTTAGCATTCCGTTTTTTAATCATTTTAGCTAATAATGCACCTGGCCTGTTACCATGAAGATAAAACCCAAACTGCATAGATTTGGATAATGTCATATAACAGGACATGAGAACGCTTTGGAGCTGATCTCTAAGGTCTTTGATGCGGAGAGAAGTATCTATAGTCAACAGTTTTTTATTGAGTGATTCCAAGGTGTGCAATTGAGAAAGAATATCAGCAGAAGCTTTTTCCCTATGTTTCTTTTGTCTAGAGGTGGCCTGAATCCCCATTCCCCTCATGTATGCTTTATGAGCGTTCCATAATGAGAAACAATTCTCGGAGGAAGGAGAATTCACGTCAAAATATAATTGAAGATGGGTATCCATAAGGTCCTTGGTCAGGGGATGATCTAACACCAAATCGTTCAGTTTCCAGGAAGAAAAGGGAAGGGAGAGAGATGTATCTAAGACCTCTAGAGAAATCGGGGCATGGTCAGACCACGATATAGTTCCAATCGAGGATGCAGATATATATCGCAGGCTGAGTTTACTTACTAGAAACATATCAATTCTGGAGTATACCTTATGTGGTGCAGAAAAGTATGTGAAGTCACGTTCATTACCATGTTGGCAATGCCAAACATCATACAATTCCTCCACATGTACCTTGTGATGTAATTGTGAACGAGGTCTGTGGGCGTTCGAGGAGGCAATTACAGGGTGCATAACATCATTAAAGTCTCCGCCAATAATGAGTAATCCCTTCTCAACTTTCTCAACTTTGCAGAGTATTTTATGAACGGCCCTAAATTGGTGAGAGTTCGGAAGATATAAATTAACTAGGGTGTACGTTATATGATTGATATAACATATGAGGATCAAGAATCTACCTTGGGGATCTGAAATAACCTCATGTTCATGAAAGACAACCGAATCCTTAATTGCAATAAGTACCCCTTTTGATTTACTGTGACTAAATGCCTGATATAGATGCGCAAATTTCGGATGGGTACATTTCAGGGGATTATGTAACGAGAAATGGGTCTCTTGGGCGAAGAAAACTTTGCACCATAGAGCTAAAGCCCCTTTCCACATCAGTTGATGTTTAAATCGGCTGTTAAGCCCTTTGACGTTTAAGGAGCATATTGTAAAAGGCATGGGAAATTACCTTGAGGCTCAATATAATGGGCTTGGTGCCACTCTAATATCAGTTTGTTACGGATGACAGCATAAAGGAATCTGGATAGACAAAACCTGACAACCTTATACATTAAAACCAAGAACAATAAAACAAAATTGAAAAAGACATGGCACATACACTGCGCCATAAATACCTCCATGGGGGATAGAAAAAGGCACTATTAGAAGCATGTAGCGTATAGTTATGATCAAACAGTCACCTCATAGAATCAGGCATTGGATCGTCCCTGTTCCATTTCCCATTCGGGATGGATGCGGCGTGGTGATGCGTTTGAAGGAATGGACGCTTTGCTAGAAATCGGGAGGTTCCATTGACACAATAGAGAAGTTCCTTCAGAAAGAGAGGAAAGCACATGAGTGGATACAATAAGTTTAACCGGGAAGCCCTATTTATACTTGAGGTTGTTTTCCCTAAAAGTAGATGTAATCGGATGAAATTGCTTGCGTAGCATCAACGTAGAGGCAGATAGATCCGGGTAAATCGAGATGTGAGCATAAGGATCAGGAAGTTTACCCAACTTTCTTGATTCCTGAAGAATACGATCTTTAGCTTGATAGAAATGTACTCTTGTTAAGACATCCCTTGGAGAGTTGACAGGAGCAGAACGGGTTTTGGGAATCCTATGCGTTCTATCCAGGGTCAGATCCAAAGGAGAAAATATAAGCACCATGGATTTGAACATGACCTGAAGATAGTTCGGCAGTTCAGAGGGGGAGATGTCTTCCGGAATACCCCTTATTTTAAGATTATTTCGTCTGGATCTATCCTCTTGATCCATAATTTTGTTCTTCAACCATGTCACTTCCTCTTTAAGGTCAGAGTGAGCATCAATAAGGACATTATGTGCTTTAGCATAGTCACCCAATTTGCGTTCAATATGGTCAGTACGGGATCCCAGCTCATCAACAGATAGTTGAATCTGTGTCACCACTTTATGTAGCGTTTCCGATAAGGAGCTTTGCAATGTCTGCATTAACCCTTTCATCACAATAGTGGTTAGGGGAGCATCGTCAGGAATGGCAGCTATCTCGGGGATGTCAGAGGATGTGAGGTGCCCCACGTGAGGTGATAATTGGGACGGGAGATGGGCTTTCTTATGAACCGGCCCCATGCTGTTCGGGAAGGACGACGCTGAGCGGTTCGCTCCCCGCTTTCCAGGTGTCCCCACCTCATCCATCTTGCCTTGTGGGGATTTTTCCCCTTTCACAGACTGACCTGTTCCAGCCGCTGCTAAAGTGCAGGATTGCGTGGCATCCAGCTCAGTAAGTGATCCGGCGCCATCTTGGGAGCGGTCCGCCACTGGAAAATAATCAGGGAGCTTTTTTAGCTTTGTTTTTGTCTGCTGTCTCCTGGTCATGGTGCACAACCGAGGCAAATTAGGTTAAGAGTGGAATATGAGGTAAGGTGAATCGCTGCGAGGCAAACTGTCGCTGTGAGCCGCTGGTTTGCTACGATGAAAGCAGGAGAGAGTGTACTACACCGCCATCTCAGTCAGTGGCAAGCTTATAGGAGGTTTTTGTAAGGAGGAGCTAGTCTAATTATGACACACGTTTAATGCATAAAAATCACCTCTAATATAGAGTTTGTGAGTGCCTGGATATATCCACTCACACCATAATTTTTTAGTGAGCAAATTTACAGGTTCTCTTACCTCATTCCGTAGAGACACCTGTCACACACAGCACTCTGCCGTCCAGCTCTTCTTGCGTTCTAAATAAATTACCATGAAACGCACTCAACTACACTTGTTGCCGACCGGATATAAACCCTAGCCTGTTGACATAACTTTCATACAAGCCATGATTAAGGACGCTGTGGGCGTCTGAAACGCGTAGGCAGCATGCAAATCTTTATACCTACCTTTGCACTTGGACATTTGTTCTCTTTTAAATATTGTCTAAAATAAAATTGGCACCATGTTTCCATTTTAAAAGTCTACTCTTTCAAATCATTGTGCACTGGACCTTTCCTTGGATTTCTGTTTACTCTATATATCGTGTGCCGACACGAGGATCCGGGAGCAGCTAGCAGCGTGATTCTGCCAAAGGTGAGCTGGAGGATATTTTCTATACATATTTCCTGGCCTATATTGTACATGGTGTGATCGGCGCTGTAATGTAGATTACAGCAGTGTTTTTTATTTAGAAAAACGATAATTTTTGACTGAGTTATGACCTATATTGGCTTTATGCTAATGAGTTTCTCAATGGACAACTGGGCGTGTTTTACTATATGTCCAAGTGGGCATTGTGGAGAGAAGTGTATGACACTGACCAATCAGTGACCAATCAACGTCATACACTTCTCTCCATTAATTTACACAGCACTAGCGATATAGCTATATCGCTATGTGCAGCCACATAAACACACTATAACGTTACTGCAGTGTCATGACAATGAATATACATTACCTCCAGCCAGGACGTGATGTGTATTCAGAATCCTGACCACTTCTGTAGTGTCTGTGTGAGACTACAGCACAGCACAGCGAGATCTCGCTGCAAATGACAGTTTACAGCGTAATCTCGCGGGACTCTGAATACACATCACGTCAAGGCTGGAGGTAATGTATATTCATTGTCATGACACTGCAGTAATGTTATAGTGTGTTTATGTGGCAGCTCATATTGATATAGCTATATCGCTAGTGCTGTGTAAATGAATGGAGAGAAGTGTATGACGCTGATTGGTCAGCGTCATACACTCCTCTGTACAACGCCCACTTGGCCATGTAGTAAAATACGCCCAGTTGTCCATTGAGAAACTCATTAGCATAAAGCTAATATAGGTCATAACTCCGTCAAAAATGATAGTTTTTCTAAATAAAAACACTGCTGTAATCTACATTACAGCGCCGATCATATCATGTACAAGATAGGCCACTTATAATCTGGTGACAGAGCCCCTTTAAAGGGGTTGTCTGGTTTAGATACCTTATTAAATACTATTATTAGGGAATTGTGAGTTAGGGCAGGTTCATACATCGCATCTTTGTTGAATTTCGGTAGCAGACATTTCATCTAAATTGTGCAACAAAATACTGTACGATGTAAGTGGATGTGGTTTTAACTATACCCATTCTAGACATGGATTCTAGACATGCTGCAGACTTCCAAATCCGCAGCATGCCCTATCTCTTGTGGAAATGCCGCAGATTTTCACCACGGAGTTCATACATTGCCATCAATTTCTAGTAATATTACCACAATTTGCGATCTCAGCCTAAGGGCTCATTCAGACAAACATGAATAACGTCCTTGTGCTGCACAGGGAAATCACGCGCAGCACACGAACCCATTGATTTCAATGGGGCCATTCACACATGCAGGAGTTTTCACGCAGCGAGTGCCCGTTGCGTAAAACTCACTGCATGTCATATTGGTCATTTTCACGCACCTATCACCCATTAAAGTCAATGGGTGCTTGAAAATCACGCACAGCACACGGATGCACATCCGTGTGCTGTGCATGATTTACGCATCAATTCAATTGAAAAAAAAAAAAGATGTGCTTTGCGAGCATGTGAATAACGCATGCCCCTCACAAAGCATACTGGACCAGATTCACACGCGTTTTTCACGCACGTGAATCTGATACGCTCGTGTGAATGTAGCCTTAATAGAAGGGTTCCCCTATTCACGACCCTCATCTATTAGCCAAAAACATTGCTCTCCCCGGAAGACCCAGCATGTCCATGCATTACACTGACAGTCCATAGGGAACTTTGTAATTCATCATTTTGTCTGCAGCTATCTGGTTCCCGTACAGATTATAGGTGATCACTGAGCATCCCAGCAGCTGGATACCCTTTGATCAGCTTATCATAGGGGAACCCTTCTAACCCTTCTAACAAAAAGGAATTGTATAGCATGATTTGTTTTAAACAGTAGTAAGTATCTAACTACGCAATCTCACTGCAGATAGCAAGTCTTCTTCAGGTCTTGTTGTGTAGACAAAAAGTTGACTTGTTTACCATAGCATAGGGCTCCAGTGGGTTGCCGTTTTGCATGCATCAGTTCTACTGAGGCGCAAGCACAATAGCTCTGGAATATAGCCCTGCCCCATGTACGCCATCTGATTGATGTAATTAAGTACATTGGGGCAGTTCCATTACAGGTGAACGTTCATGTGACTAATATAGGTGACATCACAGTCACGAAGAAGATCCAGCAGTCGTGGGATTACGTGACCCGGCTGGGAATTCGGCCCAGAAGCCAAATAATAAATGTGCGTGCATTAATAAGCACCTTACATTCTAGTAAAAAGTACAAAGAGACTCACGCGATGATGCTGGCCTAGGAGTGTCTGGAGTAAACAGCCTCACGCTGATAGGTCAGTGTCAGAGGCTATCTACTAGCTCCGCCCATTGAGAATAGCTGTAGGCCAAACCCACTTGGCTAGCCAGCGGTTCATTAACATATTGTTTAATAAATAGGGGGCAATATCTCAGCAATGGGTGAACGCAAAAGTAAGAAACAAACATCGCTGGACTCACAGGCACAGCGGCAATTACGTGAGTCTAATAACTCACTTTGTAGGAGCTAGTGACAGGTTCTCTTTAAGCATGTGTGTAGCCTTAGTATACCGGTTTTGCTCGCTAAGCAGTGGAATGTACTGAAATAAATGATTTATTAAACTCTAATAAAACTTTCCTAAGTGCTTTTAAAGCCAACACCTTAACCCCTTAAGGAAGCAGCTTGATTTTTGCAGGACGAGTTGTATGTTTTTAATATGTTTTTTTGGAGTACATATAATGTATTATAAAAAAAAAAAACGCTTTTTTTGGGGGGGGGGGGGAATGTTTTTTTTTTGAGTGACATGTTAACTTTATTCTGCAGGTTGTTACGATTACAGCGATACCAAATTTATATGTTTTTTAATTCATTTGTTTTTGTTTCACTACATTCTGTGAGCTAAAACTCTTCTTTTTTTCTAGGCTGGGTTCACACAGTGTTTTTTGCAGAAGTAATATCTGCCTCAAAATTCCCTTTGAAATTTTGAGGCAGATTTTCCTCTGCCTGCACACCAATTTTCGCTGCGTTTTTCGCACGCGGCCATTGAGTGCCGCTGGTACATAAAACGCCGGGAAATACGCTTATTCTGCCTCCCATTGATGTCAATGGGAGGTCAGAGGCGTAAACGCCCAAAGATAGGGCATGTCCCTTCTTCTTTCCGTGAGCCGGTTTTTCCGCTCGCGGGAAAAAAAACGCCTCCGCCTCCCATTAAAATCAATGGGAGGCATTTTCGGCAGTTTTTCGGAGTGTTTCGTGGCGCGGTTTCCGCGTAAAAAAAACTCATAAAAAAACTCAGTGTGAACTCCACCTTACCGTCAACGGAGCTGTATGAGCGCTTGTTTTTTGCAGAACAAGTTGTATTTTATGTAGCACCATCTTCAGGTACAATATATTAATTTACTTGTTTACATGTTTTTTTATTTACACCATTAACTAAATGGTTACTTTTATTCTATGGGTTAGAAGAACGATTGCGGGTGATACCAAATATGTATAGTTTTTTTATGTTTTACTACTTTGCACAATAATAGCACATTTCATGGAAAACAAAAAACATTTTTATGTTGCCACATTGTAAGAGCCATAACTTTTTTATTTTTCCATAAATCTAGCTGTATTTGGTTTGAACCATTTAATGGTATGGTTACATAGTTACATAGTTAGTAGGGTTGAAAAAGACACGTCCATCCAGTGGCGGACACAGACTGCAAAAGGCCCCTGTGCAGATAATGTGCCAGGGCCCCCCCGCCCCCCCCCCCCCCAATACCGACAAAGTTACCTAAACATATATATGCATATAAAAATAAACCTTACTAATAAAAATTATGAAGGAAGATTTATATTGTACATTTTATTACCAGTTTAGAACACAAGTAACACATTTTTTTCCGGGTTAAATTCTTATCTAAACTAAGTCCCTAAATGTGGGCAAAGAAAATGAAAAACCTATACTCACCTCCTCCGGCGCCTCCGTTCCCCCTCCGCAGCCCCTATCCCTTTCTGTGTTTACAAAGCTGCTGTGGTGACGCGCGGTCGATGGCACATGACCGCTGCAGCCAATCAATGCCCTCAACAGCGATTTGCTGTGGAACTACTGTCCTCAGCAGCACACCAATGAGGAGTTATTGGCAGCAGCGGTCACGTGCCATCGGCAGCGCGTCACCAGTGCAGCCTTGTACACTTGTAACACAGACCGAGACAGGAGGATGGGGGCTGCGGCGGGTGAACGGAGGCGAGGGAGGAGGTGAGTATAGTTTTTTTATTTTCTTTGCCCACATTTAGAGACTTAGGTTAAATTGAATCATTGAATATAACACAAAGCACTCATGCAACTGAGATGCAATAATTTAGATGATCTTATCATGCTTAGCTTACTGCACTGTTACCTATCAAGCAGGACTGAATCTCAAGATATCTACAGAGGGGGCTGTATGGCGTTATCTACAGGGGGGACTGTATGGCGCTATCAACAGAGGGGGCTGTATGGCGTTATCTACAGGGGGGACTGTATGGCGCTATCTACAGAGGGGTCTGTATGGCGCTATCTACAGGGGGGTCTGTATGGCGCTATCTACAGGGGGGACTGTATGGCGCTATCTACAGGGGGGACTGTATGGCGCTATCTACAGGGGGGACTGTATGGCGCTATCTACAGGGGGGACTGTATGGCGCTATCTACAGGGGGGACTGTATGGCGCTATCTACAGAGGGGGCTGTATGGCGTTATCTACAGGGGGGCTGTATGGCGTTATCTACAGGGGGCTGTATGGTGTTATCTACAGGGGGGACTTTATGGCGTTATCTACAGTGGGGTCTGTATGGCGTTATCTACAGGGGTTCTGTATGGCGTTCCCTACAGGGGGGGTCTGTAGGGAAAGTCATACAGCCCCCCCCTGTAGGGAACGCCATACAGACCCCCCTTTAGGGAACGCCATACAGACCCCCCTGTAGGGAACGCTATACAGCCCCCCCTGTAGGGAACGCTATACAGCCCCCCCTGTAGGGAACGCCTTACAGCCCCCCCCTGTAGGGAACGCTATACAGCCCCCCCCCTGTAGGGAACGCCATACACCCCCAATCACTCAAAAAATGCGACCTACAGTGTGAAAAGACAAAAGACATGTATCCCCTATCCACAGGATAGGGGATACATGTGTGATCGCTGGCATTGATAGGGAGAGCGGGGGACCGAAAGTCCCCCGAAGTTCTCCATCACTCACCTCTGACTTCCGGTGTCTGCGCAGCTCAAGTGTGACCGGCGCTCCATTCATTTCTACGGAGCTGCCGACACAGACCCCGGAAGTCCGAGGTTTGTGATGGAGAACTTCAGGGGACTTTCGGTCCCCCGTTCTCCCTATCAATGCCAGCGATCACACACGTATCCCCTATCCTGTGGATAGGGGATACATGTCTTATGTTTAATGGCAGAGCGGGGAGATACTCCCTGCTCTGCCGTAGTGTTCCGTGGCATCGCGCTGTAGCAGCCATAGCGGCAGCTAGCGGAGATTCCGGCCAAGGTGGGGGCCCGTGCCGGCAGGTGACGCGGGCCCCCTCATGCCGCGGCCCCGTAGCAGCCGCTACGGCTGCTATAGCAGTAGTTACGCCCCTGTGTTAGGGGGAGTTCACACTGAGGTTTTTTTCGCGAAAAACGTCAGAAAGTGCCTCCCATTGAAATCCATGAAATTTTTCCTGCGAGCAGTAAAAACCGCATGCGGGAAAAAGAAGCGCAATGCCCTTTCTTCGGGCGTTTCTGTCTCTGACTTCCCATTGACAACAATGGCAGGCAGAAAATGCGTTTTTTGCTGCGTTTCCCTGCCCACGGCCCGATGGCCGAAAAACGCCACAAAAAAACGCAATGAAAAACGCGGGAAGTGTTCTACCGGCAGGTCAAAATATGCCTCAAAATTCCGGAAGGAATTATGAGGCAGATTTTTCTACATAAAAACTTCTCCCTTCTGACATGAACTTTTTAACTTCATCTACCTGTCCTCTGCAGTCTGCACGTCCTCCACTCGTCCTGTGTCTGTCCTCCGCTCATCCTATGAGTTCTCCGGCAGTCCTGACTGTACTGTCCAGCCGCCCGAAGTCTTACGTCGCACCGCCCCCTGTCCTCTCCCCTGCCTGAGCGCTCCTCCTACCACCAGCATCGCCGTCCTGTCCTATTCATCTGTGCCAGATTGGCAGTGCAGTGTAGCGGCTATCACCGGGCCCGGGCACCCGCCCCCTCCCTCCCGATTGGTAGTGCAGTGTGGCGGCTATCACCGGCCCCCGCCCCCTCCCTCCCCTCATGCCTAGTGTTGTGATGCTACTAGGCATGAGGGGGCCCGTGCCGCCAGGCCTGGTACATAAAATGTAATGTGCCTGTCAGGGCGACACGGGCCCCCCCATGCCGCGGGCCCCGTAGCAGCTGCTACGGCTGCTACTGTGGTAGTTACGCCACTGAACGGGCCCCCTTCCCACGCGGGGCCCTTGTGCAGCTGCACCGGCTGCACATGCGGTATGTCCGCCCCTGCGTCCATCAAGTTCAACCAAGCAAAATAATCTGTGACTTTATTATACATGTAGTTACGATTGTGGCGATAAGGGGGGACATGATTAACTTATATAAATATATTAATGGCACATACAAAAAATATGGTGAAATCCTGTTCCTTGTAAAACCCCCTCAAAAAACAAGGGGGCACTCCCTCCGTCTAGAGAAAAAAAGGTTCAAGCTGCAGAGGCGACAAGGCTTCTTTACAGTGAGAACGGTGAATTTATGGAATAGCCTACCGCAGGAGCTGGTCACAGCAGGGACAGTAGATGGCTTTAAAAAAGGGTTAGATAATTTCCTAGAACAAAAAAATATTAGCTCCTATGTGTAGAAATTTTTCCTTCCCTTTTCCCTTCCCTTGGTTGAACTTGATGGACATGTGTCTTTTTTCAGCCGTACTAACTATGTAACTATGTAACTATATATGTATATTATTGATATTTTTAAATCTTTTCCTAAATAAAACCACTTTTAATGGAGAAAATGGTTTTAATTTATTTTTACTGTGAACGCTTTTTTTTTCCTAATAAACCTTAATTAACTATTTTTTTTAATATTTTTTTTGTCCCATTGGGGAAAATGGACTGGACAAAATGCGACCTACTGATCGCTTATATAATGCTTTGGTGTTCTCCAAAGCATTATTGCCTATCAGTGTATTTTGGTCAGTGTTTTGCTTCACTACATGGGAGCCAAAACCAGGAGTGGAAAATAAACAGGGAAAAATATAAATGGAAGAATTGTATCTCTTTCTGTATTTTAGACCCACTCCTGGTTTTTACTTCCAAATACTAATGCAAAATACTGCAGTTTGAAGAGACCTTAGGCACAGTCTATAAGGCATATAGCCAGTGGCGTAACTACCGCTATAGCAGCCGTAGCGGCAGCTATCGGGCCCGCGGCATGAAGGGTCCCGTGTCGCCCGCCGACACGGGCCCCCACCATGGCCGGGGGCTCCGCTAGCAGCCGCTATGGCTGCTACAGCGGGACGCCACTGAACACTACGGCAGAGCAGGGAGGTATCTCTCCTCTCTGCCATTAAACAAACGACATGTATCCCCTTTCCCGTTGGATA